>NC_083762.1:53473976-53800508 GCF_963514075.1 Conger conger
AGACAGACTAGTTTTTCCCTGCTGTAAAATCCAGCTATGATTATAAACGTGTTGGAAAGACGGTACATGATGAGAATCTTCTATGTAAATAAAGTGGTACAATATGAATGAACAACACAATATGTGACCTAAAACAACACTTTTTTCATTTTAATGATATGTAGTGTGATTATCTTGACCAGTGTAGCGAAGGAGCGCAGTTGTCTGGCAAAGTACTGCTCTCTCCATCACTGCTGCTTTCCGGTCTTAGCAAGGATCCTCCTTGGCAGCCATGCAAGGCACCAACCAGCTCGTCAGGAGCATTTAGGTGGTTAGGTGTCTTGCTCAGGGACACTTCGACACGCCCAGGGTGGGAATTAAACTGCCAACCCTCCAACTGCCAGACGACTACTCTAATTGCCTAGTTTAAGTCGTGTTTTACTGAAAAAATGAATGGGTTGCTATGGGTTGCTTGTCCTCCAATACCTGTTACTGTCAAGGAGTTTTACTATGTGCAACGTAAATGCCATCGGCAGACGTTAGATAGTTACGTCAGCGGGTGAAGGTAACAGGCCAGATGTCCCCATGGAGTGCGTCCTACTAATGAACAAAACAGCTACTGTGCTTTCGTGCTCCATGTGCGAACCCCCTGGAGCACGGTAGTGTGGAGCGCGGAAGTTTGCAGTTTGAGACACAGCTTGTGTGTTTCCTAATTACTGCTACATTTGCCAGCAAGAAATCACAGCTTCGCCATAGGGAGCTGACATTTTGTGGCAAAAATCGAAGGTATATTTCAGGTCGGTATATTTTCAGTCTGCATAAAAAAGGGGATTTATAAAAAAAAGAATTGAATGATTACTATCAAAAAAATACGTAGAATACAAAAAATAATTTAATATTCCATGATTATTTAATCTTGAACCAGTGAACAGCATCATAATTGCTTTTGTGAAATGCTACATGTGATTACAGTTCACACTATGTCTCCCAATGGTTTCAGAAATTAGTGTGGACACCTGGACAGCAGTTTATCAGTTATCAATAACAATTTACAACAAACTAATTCAGTGGCATTATTCACAAGTATTATGGGAAACAATTTGTCTTGTGTGTTTAAGAATTGATGCACACAGATATGTACTTAATTATAAGCAAAGTAGTAAAATACTTTGTAATACAAATTACTTACATGATATTCATACAATGAATATTATAAAACGTTACCTGAGAATCAGAATATTAACAACAAATTAAATTCATGATGTGCTATTCCCCAATGGAGGCAAATCAAAGCATTATTTGTACAATTATTGATTTCATTTCATTATTTCAATTTAATGTAATTATATCAGACGTATAATACTGCTGTTAAACTCACTGTGTGCCCAGTGCCGGCCAGAAACAGATGGGCTCGGCATCTAGGTTTCTTCCTTGCTACAGTCACCCTAGGCTCTGAGGGGGTCTGAGGCCTGGGGTCTTTGTAAAGCTGCTTTGTGAAAATTTGTGCCGTAAAAAGCACTATACAAATAAACTTGAATTTAATTGAATATCATGCAAATAATCAGATAATGGATACTGAAATTAATTTCCAACTATCTTTGCCAACCTACATTGGTCATTTCAAAGGACTCTTTTTATGTAAAAACCTTGCCTTGTAATACGGTAAGAGTTTCTATGGACTCCTTCAATGGACTGTAGGTCCAGTGCTCATTACACTATCAAGACAATGCAAATGCAATGCAACTGATTAAACTTACACATTAAGACACCAGTCTAGCAATCCTACATGCAACTAAGTTAATTCTTTAATGCTTTCCCTCACAAACAAAGTGCCTGTCTCTAAGCATTAAACGGGAACATGCGCTAACAATACAACTGTACAGCATGTATAAATATAGGCTGTATAAAATGAATAATGGAAAACAATGCGATGGAGGGACTACTGTATGTATAAAAAGGGCTGTAATTCCTACACGGTAAGCTCCAATTAAAGCTGAAAGGTTGAAAATAACAAAAAGGGTCACTGTCCAAATACTTATGGCCAGTACTGTAGGGGAGAGCTGGGCATATTGTCACACTTTTCACTCTCTTAAATTTCTCACATATTTTGTCTTCATATCTTATAGTGCAGCGTTATAGACAGTTAGACAAGTAGAGGGTGGTCAATTGTGACGACTTACCACATCGGTGTAAGTCAAGAATCTCTCTGGTGAACAATGGCAGAAGATCCCCAGTCATTAATGTCTGTGCTGAACAACAGTGGAACGTGAAGTAAAGTGAAATCACCAATCACAATTTATTCCCACAATTTGGTCTGAACAACAGCTGAACCTCTTGACCACATCTGCATGCTTTTATGCATTTAGTTGCTGCTACAAGATTGGCTTATTAAATATTTGCATTAACACGCTGGTGTACAGGTCAACCTAATAAATTGCTGACTGAGTGGATGTACCTAAATCAAATTCCTGAAGGGTTCAGTGTTAAAGTTCTCAAATAGGTGCAGTTTAGAGATGTGTCATACTTCAACTTTCTATTCTAAGATAGATGCCTTGAACAAAAAAAACAACAAAGAATAAGTTAGAATACCAAGACACTTCTATTGTTTGTGAATTAAAGAATTAGAATATGCACACATTTGCTTATGAGTTTGATCATTGTCAGTATCAATATACTATTTCCCATTTGAAATATTGAATATTTATACATTTATACCACCTATTCAAAAGCATCTAGGCAACCTTATTTTCTAACAATGTAATTAAATGGCTTCAACCAAGCAGTGTGGCCCAGAGATAACAAAGAATCCATATTAACTTAAATGAGCATTTTGTGCTGAAACAAAGTGTTCAGTGAATTGTGAAAACAAGTGGCTGTGATATCATATTAGCTCTCTCATAGATGTGACTAATGAATGAAAGTTTAATGGAATGCTGGAATTCTAATGGAACTAATATCTGATAGCTCATGCTGCCAAAAGTGCCACATTATTGTCGCGACACACTGCACTGAGCAGCATTCTGCAGGTGCACAAAGGGACATTTTTATCACACATTCATTTTTACTGAAGCCAGAAGTAAAAAGCAGTTAAAGGTTTTTAGGAACATGCAAGCAAATCCAAGCCTGCCTTTTGATTAACGAGATAAGTGCTACGTTTATAACTTGACTGGGGCACACAGATGCTTTTAAGAATCAGAGTACACTGAACTGTTCAGGGAGACAAAGTCTCAGGCACTGTATGGGTTCTCAGACTTGGTTTAAAAAAACTATGCAGAACCCAAGGTTCTGCAACCACAGAATTGGAAGAGGCTGTTTATTGTTCTTAATTAAGACAATTCTGTCTATTTCAGAGTAACTTCCCTTCTCAAGGCCAGATAATTTTAGAAACAGCAATGTCTGCCATCGGTCGAATCAAGTAATGCTTTCCATGCCCCCAGTAGGGTCTCCCAAGGCAAATAGGTCCCGGGAGAGGGGCTAGACTAAGAGCGATTCAAAGACTCCATGATACGGCCACACAAAGACCCAGTTACCTCGCCCAGAAAAGGGAAACCGGGGCCCCCTGCTGGAGCCAGACCCGGGAGGGGAGCTCGTCGGCGAGCATCTGGTGGCCGGGCCTTATCCCATGGGGCCCGGCCGGGCACAGCCCGAACTGGTCACGTGGGGTCGCCGCCCTGTGGGCTCACCACCTGCAGGGGTCGGCATCGGAGTCGGGTGCTTTGCCCAACGGGCAGTAGGCAAAGGCGGGGATCCGGGCGTGCTGATCCTCGGCATCGCAGACTGGTTCTGGGGACGTGGAACGTCACCTCTCTGGTGGGGAAGGAACCGGAGCTAGTGCGGGAGGCGGAGCAGTACCAACTAGATATAGTTGGGCTCACCTCCATGCACACTACTGGTTCCGGAACCAAACTCCTGGAGAGGGGCTGGACTCTGTTCTTTTCTGGAGTTGCTCAAGGTGAGAGGCGCCGGGCGGGTGTGGGGATACTCACAAGCCACCGGCTGAGTGCCACTGTGTTGGAGTTCCACCCGGGGAACGAGAGGGTCGCCTCTCTGAGACTACGTGTCGCTGGGGGGAAAGCTCTGACTGTCATTTGTGCTTATGCACCAAATGGCAGTTCAGAGTATCCGGCCTTCTTGGAGTCACTGGGCAGCATCCTGGAAAGGGTGCCACCCGGAGACTCCATAGTTCTGCTGGGTGACTTCAACACTCACGTGGGCAATGATGGAGAAACCTGGAGGGGGGTGATTGGGAGGAATGGCCTGCCTGATCTGAACCCAAGCGGTGTTTTGTTATTGGACTTCTGTGCTAGTCATGGATTGTCGATAACAAACACCATGTTCGAGCATAGGGTAGCTCATAAGTGTACTTGGTACCAGACCACCTTAGGCCAAAGATCGATGATTGACTCTGCGGCCGTATGTCTTGGACACTCGGGTGAAGAGAGGAGCAGAGCTGTCAACTGATCACCACCTGGTGGTGAGTTGGATCAAGTGGCCGGGGAGGCTGCCGGACAGACCCGGTAAACCCAAACGTGTAGTGAGGGTGAACTGGGAACGTCTGGCGGAGGCCCCTGTTCGCGCGGTCTTCAACTCCCACCTCCGGAGGAACTTCTCACGCATCCCGGGGGAAGCTGGGGACATGGAGTCCGAGTGGGCCATGTTCAAAGCCTCCATTGCAGAGGCGGCAAGCAGGAGCTGTGGCCAGAAATCATCGGTGCCTGTCGGGGCGGCAACCCAAGTACCCGCTGGTGGACACCAGCGCTGAGGGAGGTCGTCAAGCTTTAGAAGGAGGCCTTTCAGGCTTGGCTGGCCCAGGGGTCCCCTGAAGCAGCAGACAGGTACCGGGTGGCCGGAAGGGCTGCGGCTTCGGCAGTCGCTGAAGCAAAAACCCAGGTATGGGAGGAGTTCGGGGAGGCTATGGAGAAGGACTTTTGGTTGGCCTCGAGGAAGTTCTGGCAAACCATCCGACGACTCAGAAAGGGAAAGCAGAGCTTGTCTCAGGCTGTTTTCAGCAGGGGAGGAGAACTGCTGACCCAGACTGGGGATATTGTCGGGCGGTGGAAAGAGCACTTCGAGGAGCTCCTGAACCCCAACAACATGTCCTCTGTGGAAGAGGCAGAGCCAGAAGACTCGGGGGAATCTGCACCTATATCCCTGGCCGAAGTTGCTGAGGTAGTCAAAAAGCTCCTCAGTGGCAAGTCGCCGGGTGTAGATGAGATTCACCCTGAGATGCTGAAGACTCTGGACATTGTTGGGCTGTCTTGGCTGACACGCCTCTTCAGTGTCGCGTGGAGGTCGGGGACAGTACCTGCAGAGTGGCAGCCCGGGGTGGTGGTCCCCATTTTCAAGAAGGGGGACCGGAGGGTGTGCTCCAATTATCGGGATATCACACTCCTCAGTCTCCCTGGGAAAGCTTACTCTAGGGTGCTGGAAAGGAGGCTCCGACCGACGGTCAAACCTCGGATTCAGGAGGAGCAATGTGGCTTCCGTCCTGGTCGTGGAACAGTGGACCAGCTCTTTACCTTGGCAGGGTTGCTGGCGGGGTCATGGGAGTTTGCCCATCCAGTCCACATGTGCTTTGTGGACTTGGAGAAAGCTTTCGACCGTGTCCCCCGGGGAACCCTGTGGGGTGTACTGCGGGAGTATGGGGTACCGGGGCCGTTGTTACGAGCCATCCGGTCCCTGTATAACCAAAGTGAGAGCTGTGTCCACATTCTCGGCACAAAGTCAAGCACGTTTCCTGTGGGTGTTGGACTCCGCCAAGGTTGTCCCTTGTCACCGGTCCTGTTTGTGGTATTCATGGACAGGATCTCAAGGTGCAGCCGAGGTGAGGTTTGGTGACCTCAGAATCGCATCTCTGCTTTTTGCCGATGATGTGGTTCTGCTGGCTTCATCGGACCGTGACCTTCAACACGCACTGGAGTGGTTTGCAGCCGGGTGTGAAGCGGCTGGGATGGGAGTCAGCACCTCCAAGTCCGAGGTCATGGTTCTCTGCCGGAAAACGGTGGATTGCTCCCTCCAGGTTGAGAACGAGTCTTTGCCCTAAGTGAAGGAGTTCAAGTATCTCGGGGTCTTGTTCACGAGTGAGGGTAGAAGGGAGCGTGAGATCGACAGTCGGATCGGTGCAGCGTCAGCAGTAATGCGGACGTTGCACCGGACCGTCGTGGTGAAGAGGGAGCTGAGCCGGAAGGCGAAGCTCTCGATTTACTGGTCGATCTACATCCCAACCCTCACCTATGGTCACAAGCTTTGGGTAGTGACCGAAAGAACGAGATCGCATATACTAACGGCCGAAATGAGCTTCCTCCGTAGGGTGGCCGGGCTCAGCCTTAGAGATAGGGTGAGGAGCTTGGACATCCGGAGGGAGCTCAGAGTAGAGCCGCTGCTCCTTCGCGTCGAAAGGAGCCAATTGAGGTGGTTCGGCCATCTGATCAGGATGCCTCCTGGGCACCACCCTTTGGAGGTTTTCCGGGCTCGTCCAACTGGGCGGAGATACAGAGCCCACTAGAGAGATTATATATCTCTCCTGGCCTGGGAACGCCTCGGGATCCCCCAGGAGGAGCTAGAATGCGTTGCTGGGGAGAGGGACGCCTGGAATACCCGGCTTTGCCTACTCCCACCGCGACCCGACTCCGGATAAGCGGGTGATGATGGATGGAGTTTTGGGTATTTGTAATTTAATCACGTAACTAACAGACTAACTCAACCTCTACTTCAATACTGCTCTATAACTCTGCCTCCCTGTTCTATCCCAAAATTGCTTGCCTTCATTCAGCTAAATGTTCCTACCTGCTTTCCACTATCTCTATCTTCCTTAACTCTGTGCAATTGTCTACTTCCTAGTCCAGAGTCCACATTGTCTTACATGTGTGTCTATGTGAATCCAGTCCCGCGTTTTCATTACTCCCTTGTGATTGTATGATTGCCCTTTCATGTGTCTCACCTGATGCTTATTTGTTAGACCGCCCTCCCATGCCCCGCCTAGGTTGTCTCATTCCCCTGTGTATTTATACCTGTCCTTTTCAGTTGCACCTTGCAAGTTCATCTTGTCCTGTTTTTGAGTCCCGAGCCCTTGAATTGCTTCTCCCCTTGTTCTACCGTCCTTGTTCCCAAGCCTTTGCCCTTGTGGCATTCTTTCCTGGTTTTTCTTGTTGGTTTTTATTTTGTTTCTGGATTTCTTTCCCTGCCTACTCTTTTGACTCTTCTCGTTGGATCACGCTTTTGGACCTCTGCCTTGTTTCAAGATGAAGTTGATGTTACGTATTTCAGCTTTTTGCTTTTCCAGCTAATATTGTCTTATTGGCATGATTGCAATGCTCATATTATTCACAGTAAAATGTGAATGTCAGTGTTAATTCAGCTGTAATAGAGCACATATACTTAGTGACCACTTTATTGGGTAGACCTGTACACTAGCTCATTAATGCAAATATATAATCAGCCAATCATGTGGCAGCAACTCAATGCATAAAGCATGCAGATATGGTCAAGAGGTTCCGTTGTTGTACAGACCAAACATCAGAATTGGGAAGGAATGTGATCTTCACAACTTTGACTGTGTGAAGATTGGATGGTGCAAAAAACTAAAATATTAAGTAAGCAGAAGTTATGTGGGTGAAAATGGCTGGTTAATGAGAGAGGAGAATGGACGGACTGGGTTAAGCTCACAGAAAGATGACAGTAACCCAAATAACCACGTTACAACAATGGTATGAAGAAAAGCATCTCTGAACGCACAACCTATTTTGAACTTTGAAGTAGATGGGCTAAAGCAGCAGAAGACAAATAAGTGTAGAAAATAAGCCTAATAAATACTTTAGAAAGTGGAAACTGAGTGTCGTCATCCAATAGGAACCATATGTACTCTGTTCGAGTTGATTTAACGCTGAAAATTTTACTGTGCCCAATCTGTTGCAACAGAAAAGAGTACAATCTCACTGCAGAATGTGAAGCAGTGATTTATTATTTCTAAACACTCCGTTTATTTATTATTATTTATGTCCGTCTATTTATTGGAATAGATAACAGTCTGGTTCCTGACGTAACATGGTGTCAGAAGTGACAATGGAGAAACAATAGAATAACGACGAGGAAAAGAAGTTTAAAAGTTAAAACAAAGTGAAAATGGAAAGAGGAGCCGCGGCAATGGCGCCGCAGTTAGCGCCGCCAGGCAAGTTCGACTTCACCAACGTGAATGAATGGCCTAGATGGATGAAGCGCTTTGAACGCTACAGAATAGTGTCAGGGTTGAACAAACAATCAGAGGAATTTCAGGTGAATGCTTTTATGTATGCGGCTGGTGATGACGCCGAAGATATTTTAAATGTATTACCACTGACGGATGAACAGAAAAAGTTATACAAAGCAATCACGGATGCCTTCAATGCACACTGTATTAGTAAAAGAAATGTCATCTTTGAAAGGGCATGCTTTAACCGGCGGAATCAGGAGCCGGGTGAGAGCGTAGAGTCGTTTATAACCGCAGTGCACTCACTCGCTGAGCATTGTCAATTCGGAGCTCTGAGAGAAGAGCTAATAAGAGACTGAATTGTAGTGGGCATACAAGATGCTAAATTATCCGAAAGTTTACAGTTGGATGCAGAATTGACATTAGAAAAAGCCATGACAAGAGTGAGACAGAGTGCAGCAGTAAAAAAGCAACAGTCAATGCTAAGAGAGACGGAGCAGGTGTCAGGGCACGTCGAGGCAATACAAAAAAAGTACACCAGAGGGACGAAGGTGACAGGAGACAAAGAGGATACTCAGCCAGCTGGGTGCTACGGATGCGGAAATTCAAGGAAACACCTTTGGAAAGACTGCCCTGCTCGTGAGGCAGAGTGTAGGGGATGTCATAAAAAGGGACACTTTGCAAAGAAATGCAGGTCGTCTGGGGGTGTTCATAACATTACAGAGACACAAGTAGGGAGTGAAGATGAGGAGGACTTCGCTTTCCTAGGAGAGATGTGTTCAAAGGGAACCAGTGAGTGGAATGAACTGTTGTATCTAAATGGGGAAAAGACAGTTTTCAAGCTAGACACTGGGCTGCAGTTACAGCAATCCCAAGTAGCACATTCTCTATCAAAAGACATGGGACACTGCAGCAGCCTGGGAAAGTGCTGTATGGACCAGGGAATCACAGACTGGAAGTAGAAGGATGCTTTAAAGGGACACTGAGCATCAAAGAGAGTACAACAGAGCAGGACATTTATTTTGTCACCGGACTGTCCAAGCCCCTACTGGGTCTCCCTGCAATAGAAGCCCTCAGCCTAATACAGCGTCTCCACACAGTCGAGGCCCAGCAGGAGAGTGTCAAAGCCCAGTACCCCACAGTATTTTCAGGCTTAGGGAAGTTAAAGGAGCCCTACAAAATAGAGCTGGAGCCAGGGGCTGTACCATATGCTTTGTCAGCTCCGCGCCGAGTACCCCTGCCGTTGCGTGACAAGGTGCGGGCAGAGCTGAAACGCATGGAGGATATAGGGGTGATTTATAAGGTGACCCAACCCACATCATGGTGCGCAGGGATGGTCGTGGTGCCCAAGGCACAGTCCCCGGGGAAGATACGGCTGTGTGTGCACCTAACGCTACTGAATCAGTGGGTGCGGAGAGAGAGACATATCCTCCCAGCGGTAGATCACACACTAGCTATGCTGGCGGGGGCGAAGTTGTTCACGAAGTTGGATGCGACCTCGGGGTTTTGGCAAATCCCTTTGTCTGAGGAGAGTTCACTCCTGACAACCTTCATCACCCCATTTGGGCGATACGCATTCAATCGCCTACCGTTCGGGATCTCGTCTGCCCCAGAGCATTTCCAGCGTCGCATGTCGCAGATGCTGGAGGGGTGCCCAGGAGTGGTGTGTCATGCTGATGACATACTAGTGTATGGAGAAGATGTGCAGCAACATGATGAAAATCTGCATCAAGTCCTGAAGAGACTGAGGGAAGAAGGCCTAACGTTGAACGAAGGAAAATGTGAGTTTGCTAGGGACACTATCATGTTCCTGGGCCACTGTGTTACAGCAGATGGAGTGACACCAGATCCAAGCAAAATCAGAGCGATCATGGAGATGCCTGAACCAACTGGAGTAGAAGATGTGAGGCGAGTGATGGGGATGGCCAACTACCTGGGCAAGTTCTTGCCTCACCTGGCATCATACACCCGTCCGATCAAAGACCTGATCAGTGAAAAGAATGAATGGTGCTGGGGAGCACCACAGAAAGAGGCATTTCAGAAATTGAAGACTGAACTGAGCTCATCACGTGTACTGGCTCCATACTCACCGACAGCAGAGACGTGCGTAGCAGTTGATGCCTCATCCTTCGGCCTTGGGGGTGTATTGAGCCAACAGCAGACAGACGGAACATGGAAGCCGATTGTGTTCGTATCCAGGGGCCTGACAGAGGCAGAAAAAAATTACGCACAGATTGAGAAAGAGGCTTTGGCAGCTACATGGACATGTGAACGTCTGTCATCCTATCTCCTGGGACTGAAGTTCAGATTGGAGACAGACCACAAACCACTAGTGCCACTGCTGAGTACCAAGCCACTGGATGAGCTCCCTCCAAGAGTATTGAGGTTCTGGCTGAGGCTCTTAAAGTTCACGTTCGATATTGTGTATGTGCCTGGGAAGTGCTTAATAACAGCAGACACACTATCAAGAGCCCCTGTAAAACACACATTTACACAAGAAGAAAAAGAAAATGAGGCAGATGTCAAAGTGTACGTGGACACAGTCATTCAAAGCCTTCCCGCCACAGAAGCAAGAATGAAGGTGATCCAAGAGAATCAGAAAGCAGACCCTATCTGCGCAAAGCTGATCAAATACTGCGAGATTGGGTGGCCGGAGAAACATGCCCTCTCACCAGAGCTGGGACCATACTGGCCTGAAAGAGATAACTTCACAGCGGCTGGAGAGCTGCTACTCAGAGGCCAAAGAATTGTGATTCCCCATGGCATGAGACAAGCAATCCTCCAAAATCTCCACAGCGGTCACCAAGGGATCGCCAAGTGCAGAGCAAGGGCCCGCCAGTCCGTCTGGTGGCCAGGACTGTCTGCACAAATCAGTCAGCTGGTGGAGAGCTGTACCACATGTTCACAACATAGGGCAGAGCACAGAGAGCCCTTGTTGACCACTCCTGTGCCAGAGAGACCCTGGCAACGGGTGGTACAGACTTATTCTTCTGGGAGAAGAAGACGTACCTCCTGGTAGTTGATTATTTCTCACGCTACATTGAAGTAGCCCATCTCAATGTAGCCTCTGCAAACACAGTCATTGCAGCTCTGAAGGAAGCGTTCAGTCGCCATGGAATACCAGAGACAGTTATGTCAGATAATGGGCCGCAATACAGCTGTGGACTGTTCGAAGAGTTTGCCAGGAAGTATAGCTTCACACATGTTACCAGCAGTCCAAGATACCCGCAGGCGAACGGGGAGGCGGAGCGAGCAGTGGCTACCGTAAAAGGACTGTGGAAAGGAGGTGGTGATAAAACAAAGGCGTTGATGACATACCGTGCCACGCCTCTGGGGAGTGGTTATTCCCCGGCGCAACTCCTCATGGGGAGACAGCTGCGAACCACCATACCACAGCTCCCAACATCCCTACTTCCCCGCTGGCCGAACATCAGAGGGTTCAGGCAGTCTGAGAAGCGGGCAAAAGAGAACCAGCAACACAACTACAACCAACGCCACAGAGCCCGTCCTCTACCTCCGCTGCAGCCCGGGCAAAATGTCTGGCTCCCAAGAGAGAAAATACAAGGGACGGTTATGCAACCTGCAACAACACCCAGGTCCTACATAATACACACAGATGAAGGTCAGGTCAGGAGAAACCGCACTCACATGCGCACAGTACATCATCCACAACCTCAGACACCATCTGATATACCTGTTGAAACCCCAGGGCTATGTAACAATGACACACACACTCACATTACTAGGGACACAAACAATCTCAAACATACTAACACATCATACATGACATCTTCAGGCTGAGTGTCACGCCCACCAGAGTGTTTGGACTTGTAACAGAGAGTTCTGTCCATTGTTAGGGGTGTTTTATTAGTTACTCATTATTTACCCCTGGCATGTTCTACTTGGTTTGTTTTATTCTCCTGTGTGTGTGTGTAAAATGTTATCCACTTTCATATAAAATGTTCTTTGTGGAAAAAAAAAGGGAAACGTGTGTTCTATATAGAGGATAATTATAATCTGTGATGTTCGATTCAGTATGGGATACCTGTATGAGCGGATTTGAGTTGTTGATAAATGTTTGATAATATGTTTAAGAGGGATTCTTAAAAGAAGAGATGTTCTGAAAAGGAATAGTTGGGCTGTGTGGTGGTTACACACGGATGGAGTTGAGGGGGGACTTCCGGTTTGGAGAGTAAAAGTCAAGTTCATATAATATACGTGTCCGTCTATTTATTGGAATAGATAACAGTCTGGTTCCTGACGTAACAGTATGAGATGACTTTGACATTGGCAAACAGAGCACAGTTCCCCATGTTCAATTGAACTTGGTCTTTTACACAAAGAAATAGCATTACAGTAGCACAGAACATGTAGACTCTGACACCTGATGATTCTACCTTAATGGAAGTCAGAATGGGCCTGCTCATCCACTTACTGTAATCTCCTTCACTGTGGTGAGGTCATTGATTTATCTGTTATATCAAATAGGATTTCTACTATATATCCGAACACACATTGGTAGATTACTGGCAATACTGCTCTGGATGAAAATGGGAGACCACCCCATTTTTGAAGAATTGGGCTTCCATGGTCAGTTCTTGAAGCACATCACTGGCTTTGCAAATACACAAGGAAGACTGTGAAAGCATACTATTATACTGTAGATAGCACAACTCATTTAAGGTAATGTTTTTTTGTAATGTTAGATTACTTTGAATGAGATTAGATTTCAGTCCAAAAAAATGCAGTGCAGTGATTACAGTGTGACATCACATAAGACGCAATATATTTTTAAAATAGTACTAAAGAGAAAATTATTATTTTAAGAGCTCTTCTCTCTGAACAGAATTTTCCCAATTCTGGTAGAAGGAGCCATACAGTGGTTTCGTGTTTCATTTGACATCTAGCCTCTGTGGCAAGAATGCTGCCAGCTGGGAAAAAATACTTGTGAGGTTCTGACTGTAGGGGGCAGCTGCATTGCATTGTGGCCTGTAACAGGCAGAGCTGTCATTTGTAGCAAGATTACCCACAATCCATAGTGGTTTACAATTTTTTTTTTGCACAACATCCACCAGGTGGCAAATGTGAGCACATTATGTGAGCATTCTATCCTACAGCTGTCGTGAGCCCACCCTTGCCAGTGTGATGGACTGCCTAGACCTACCATTTCTACCCTTTTCTTGAAATATTTTGTTTTAAGTGAAATTATCATCAATTTATACACAGTAGCACAGTAGTTAACCTACAATGTGACAAGCTTGAAGTGTTAACCATGTGTTTTACGCATAGATTCTCAAAATTGGTAAAAAGAAAAACTACACAACAGAGCTGAACTCCATTTAGAGGCGAGTTCGGAATTTCCCAGTTGAAAATTCCAACTTCCGACTTATTAGCGCAAGGCAGGTTTGCAGTACTTACCAACTCCAAAACCAAGATTTTCATACAGCTTGTTACCAAGATATTTACTTACTCGTCGCTTAGTTGCCCTTCTGGATCCCTTAGTTGTGGATACTTCTTCCAATTAAACCTCATATTGCTACAGAAGAAGTTGCTAAGCACTGCAGGATGTAGCAAGGGTTCAAAGTTATTATTGGCAGAGATGCAAACTCTGTTGCCCTCGATCCCATTTGTGGCAGCAAAGGCTCTCCTTCTCGGTAACGTTAGGCATGGGTTCACAGTTCCGACACTGACACCAATTTCTGTTCCCACTTCTTGGCTCTCGGTTAGCTTTGGCTGCCTCGTCCTCTACTATCTGTCTCTCTCACTCACACAATTCTTCCTATGTAAATTCCGGTTCAAACTGTAAGGTACTATTTCTTATTCAAAATCAAAAGAAGAAATACAAGAAGAAATATACTTCAGCCAGTCAAAAATGAAAGAAGAAAATATTCAAACATTACACTATTGGACGGTTTTCTATCCTTCGTCTTGTGCCAGATTTATACCAAATTAATTCTGCAACAGCCAGATGCAATTCCTTTTGAGGGAGAGAGACCGAACCAGCATTGCCAACTGGAAAATATTCATTATTATCGTAGCTGTATACAACGTTGTTATATATGGTTGGTATAATAATCATTGCTTGTTTAAAACAAACAGTAACTATGTCTTCACATGTACATTGATATTACATTTATTACATATCACATGTATTATGCCAGGACAGAAATTGTATTCGAATACATAATTTGTGTCAGTAGGCCCTACTGTAGCTTTTTGTCTACTGTCATATAATTAATATGTAAAGACTGTTCAAGTTGTGTTATGCCACCATTCTCATTGCAGACAGTGTGTAAGAAAAATAATGAAATACAGTACCTCAAGGATCGCAGTCTACAATGAGAATAGTCACAAACACTTAAAAACCAAAATAAATACAGGAATTAAAATTATGAAGAAAAAAAAGAAAAGAACAATAAATACAATGTAGCCGATGCAGTTTTCCTGCTTGTGGGATTTAGCTATATCAAAGACAACAGCATACGATCCACAAAAACTGTTCATTGGCTTTTGAGTAGGCTGATCATGCACGCATTGCATGTAAATCCATAGACTGGGCTGCAACCTGGGTTGAGCAGGTGGGTGGTGAAAGGGTGAAATGCGGACCTGTTGCAATAAACTACACCAAAATGGCAATGAGCTGCTTAGTTTGTCCTCCTACTTCAGCATGCCGCGAGTCCCAAAATTGCCGGAAAATATAAAATCAATAGCACGCCAGCTGCCAACATGCTAGATGCTGGCCAGAAAATATGGTCCCAGGTGTGATATATGCAGTGTCTAGATATTATTCATATCTTAAAACTGAAAACAATTGTGGAAAATACCCTCAGCACTGTATGAAAAATGTATGTGTTAAGAATAATTATTTAGAATAGTTAGAATAATTATATAAGTATATATAAATTGTATTCCCTCAGTCCTATGCAGTGGTCCCTCATGAAAGCAAGTTAACTATAAAATAACTGTCCACAGATAAATTAATGTTACAGTGGTACACATTGACTCTATTTATTGCAACATTATGAGAGTTAATTTCCAAAACGTGTCATGTAAGATCACAGGCAATTATATGGTTTAATGGGTAGGTAATAGTCTACTAATTGCCTTCCCTGTTGGCCTACTAGCAATGGTAAAGCATTTGAGACTGTCAAATATAGAGAAATGTCAACACTGATTGCCTCCAAAAATATACCGGTCTAAAGAGCATGACTCAAAGCACACAAATGAAATAATAAACTTACAAGAACAAACATGATACAGATCTCACAGGAATGTATTTGTATTCTTGGAAAATCGCTTTTTTCAGTAATAAAATATCTGACTTGTCTGGCCTCTGACAGCTTATTGATCTAAAAGCTTCATTGAGCTATTTCTTTATTTCTTTTGTTTGTGTCATTTTTCAACAGAGAGCAAGAAAGAATGACTTGGTGAGTGAAGTGAAGTTCATGGACAGCCTTTTAAATATGATATTTCGGCCCTGCAGCATTACTTCAATAAAAAAAAAAAAACTTAATAACCTTTCATACCTTCATAATCTAGCTCAATTTGGATGGGTTTAACCCATTAAATCCCTGTCCTGTGCTAGTTCTTCCAATTTATGAATTATGAAATAATGGGTTTTTTTTATTACACACACACACACAAAAGTCTTAGGCACCCTAGACTGTATTATATATATATATATATATATATATATATATATATATATATATATATATATATATATATATATATATATATATATGTTTATTTAATATTTGAGATTTCCAAATATTCATTTTCCAAAAGATAAAATTTTACAGAGACATTTGTGTATTTAATTTAAAAAAATAAAATATTACTGTAGGCATGGGTTGACTACATTGGCTACTTTTTACTTAAAAACTTGATCAAGGCTGTCTGAGATCGGAAGCAAGGAGCCAAACAAAGTCTGCAGAAGAACCGTGGCAAGTTCTCCAACATGCTTGGAACAACCGTCCTGCTGATTGTCTTATAGAACTGCAGGACAGCGTTGGCTATCTCAGAGAAGTGATGCAGTTTTAACGCCGAAGGGTGGTCACAAATAATATTGATTTGATTCAGTTTTTAACTATTACTAAAATGTATAGTACGTTTATTTAGGACCTTTCATTGAATTATTTTCAAAAGAATCTTATATGTACAGAATGTTATACAGGTGCCTAAGACATTTGCACAGTACTCTACATACGCATGCACACAGGTATACACACACACACACGCACACACACACACACACACACACAAATGGGTGTTTCTAAAAAATGTACTGTTACACACACACTGAAAGAAAGGTATACTAAGTCTGCATAAGATGACAGTGATCTAAGTAGTACTTCAGATTACAATTCTTTAGCAGAAGCATTACAGCCTTGATTAGATGTATATAATATGCTTGAGATACTGCTGTAGTCAACCTTTTGTTTGATATGAAATACTCAACTCAACTACTACACAAAACCTCCTTTCTATTTTCTAGTGACATTTGGACCAATTTTGGGTGTCATATCTCCAGAAGTAAACATATTTTGTATCATTTAGACCCACGTCAAAACCAATGTCAGAAATTTCACCTGACCCTCTCCTTCAGATATGTTGAAGTTACATCCTTAATAAACTTTTCAAGAAGGATTTAGCTTTGGTGTTCAGTGGGCTTTGTTTATACAACTCTTCATACATATCCTACCTTCATACATCTTCATAGGGCTGTTACAGGTATGTAATCAGGTTGCCATTACCAGTATAGCCACTGTGTGTTATGTTCCTGTGTTCTGTGTGTTAGTGTTTCATTGTTTAGTATTATTTATTCTTATAATTTATTATTTTTCATATTTCATGTCTGGTTCTGTTTATATTCGTTAGTCTTTGCACTCGTCTTCCTCTGTGATGTCTGAGTCTGAATGTTTTGTAGCCCAGTCACTCCCTTGTCTGCGTGCCCCACTATTCGGGTGTTTACGGTAGTTCCGGGGTTCAGTCTTTCTTCCAATCTTACATTCCTTACTTCCTGCTTTCTCTCCATTTCATGTTTGTACATAGCACTAATATACGAATCCCAACTAACATAGAATTTGTACAGTACTAATTATACTAACACACTAATATGTTTGTCAAACTAACAAACTAACATTCACTAGTTTTGGGTATTTGTAATTTAAATCACTTAACTAACTTACTAAAGCATCTCCAGTTTCAATTCTGTTCTGTAACTGCAATTGTCTACTCTCTAGTCCGGAGCCATTTGTATTACATGTGTGTCATTGTGAATCCAGTCTGCGTTTCCGTTTCCCCCTCGTTATTGTCCTATTACCCTTTCATGTGTCTCACCTGATGTTTATTTGTTAGGCCGCCCTCACTCCCATGCCCCGCCTAGTTTGTCTCATTCCCCTGTGTATTTATACCTGTCCTTTCAGTTGCACGCTGCTAGTTCGTCTTGTTCTGTTCTGTTCCCGAGCCCTTGTTTCCGTCCCCCTGTTCTAGCCTCCTTGTTTCCTTGCCCCTGCCCTTTTTCCTGAGTCCTTGCCCTTGCCCTTGCTCTTGGTTTTCTGGTTTTGACCCCTGCCTGCTTACCCGGACTCTTCTTCGTTTGTTGGATTTTGTACTGCATTTTTGGACGGACCTCCTGGTTTTGACCCTGGCATGTTTTTCGACTCTGTTCTGTCTGCCCCTGCTGTAATTAAATCGCCATTTTTCGGCCCCCCCGTCTGCTTCTGGTTCCTCTGTTCCCCCCAGCATAACACTGTTGACTATTTCACTTTTTAAACAGGGTTTAATCTATTACTACATACACCCCTCAAATGGCTCTACTGGTAAAACAAAATGTATGAAGCTAAAATATTCAGGACTTCTATACCTCAGCATTGGTGTGGTGCAACCGCCTGGAGTTGGCATGGAATGGCCAATGTTCTGATGTTGCAAACAAAAATAAAGGAGAATAAAATCAAAACGTTTGCATATGACCTATAAAAATCGATTCATAATGACTGGTAGCCATTGCGGCAAAGGTAATTGGGCCTGTTATTTAAGGTGTTAACTTAACGTGTCTAACACAAGATCGGCATGGTGGCTGTTCTTAGGAGGAGACATCATCAGCATGGCAGTATGTTTGTGAAAGAGTCTTTCTAAATCAAGTATTGTTTTTGGTATGTCAGATCTGAATGTGAGAGTAACTTAGGCTTCTAAGTCATGTCATGCAATACTCTGGTTACTGGATGAGCTTGGATGTGATCTGGAGCCAATAACAAAATGAAGCTACACCATCACAGCAGTGACAAAACTCTTTTCCACACTGCATTTCCTGGCTTCTGGCTCATTCCAGCACACAGTTGCAGCATTTGCTGACATTTCACAGGTTGCACTTCCAAATGTGCTGTCGCTGGTGCCAAAAGCCATGCTACATCGAATTCAGAACCCCCACCACCTGCTCCTTACTGAAGTTTGACTTGACAAGTTGGGTCAGGGCTAATTTATCGACAGAGCCACCACCTGTTTTCAAGGCCTGATGCGTCGCCTGAAGTATTGCCAACATTTTAAAGTAATTTATACATTTTTTAATTTGCTGCGCGCATTTACTTTAGCTGTGCTTTACACCCATACAGCTTTTCTTCTCGCTGCAACAACACTCTGTGACTACAGTTCTGAAATTGGTTCCAATAAATCAATATTTCTAGCTCTATTGAGGCATAAAGATTAAAGGCATACTATGCAGAATTTATTTCCTTGCTTCCCTTCTGTCTACATTCCCATTCTCAGCCCTTCCTACACCCCCAGATGTTGAATCCTGTATAAAACACTATTAAACGTCCTGAAAAGAACTAGATATTTTATTCTGGCTAGCTCTTGGTAGCTTTGTTAGCACCATATTGCACATTATTACAATCACGTCAGAGCAAAAGCATGCACTCTTTCAAAAGCATGCACATTCACCACATATATTAATTTAGTGAAAAATTTGATTTCCTTCCAATCATAGATACTGGTATGAAGTAGTAAAACTGCAGTTGTATCCAGAAAAAATACATAAATTATTAATTGTTGAGTATGGTGTAAGATTTGCTAGCTAGCCATAATTGCCACTGCTAAGTTAGGAGATAAATACATAGAAATCTATGTAAATAGAGATGATATTCTCACCAGTGCTTTTAACATTACACCTCCTTATCATCTGAATTAGTAGGCTACAATGTAATAATCATGCTGCTGAAGCTTGACGATGGAGATTACTGGGAGATATCTGCCTCACTCTGAGGAATTTCAAAGGGCTAAGGCTAAGTGAGACATTGTATATTGTATTTTGTTCATTTTTATTCAATTATTTTAGAAGCTTTTCAAACTATTGGGGTTTCAGAACAATGGGCTTGGCACCCCAGCAAGCGAGTTAGCTGTAGACCAATTGCAGACTACTTTGTGAAGCTCTGTGATTTGGAGACGAGAGTAAAGCTACAGTGGAGTGAGGCTTCCTCACATGATGAAGCTGTGATGCAACTATGATTGCATGAGCCCCTGCCTCAACCAATCAGAGATCACTCCGCTTACTGAACACACTAATTCAGTGATTTTTGATGATCTCTCTTTCTTTTTGGTTCAGCCTAGGATTTTTTTTTTAAATGTACATTTTGGAAATATTTTAAATGCTTCTGCCTGCTTCTATTGATGATGCAAGGTGAGCTTTGGAGCAGTAATTCACGCTGGAGCGAGTATCATGAATTTTGACAACACCCATTGGAAATGAATGACAGTCTCATCATTTTCCGGGCCATGGCACCCAACTTGCAGTGGTGCCACTAGCAGAAGAACCAAATTGAATGGGATTGAATGGAACCACTTTTCCCTTCTAGTAATTATACAGTTTGATGGAACAGACCTATGTTAGCCACTGCTAGCTAGCACAGCTCCTGTGTGTTTCAGTCTGCCGCACAGCATAATTATGAAACATAAGCCTACTCCCAAACACATAAATGCATTGTTGCTTTTATTTTAATTATTCATTTGCAGCTTTACATAGTCTAGATTTGTGTCTGTTGCCAGAAATGTCTATACCATTTGTGACATTGACATTGGATCAGGCAGTAAGAGCAGTCATCTGGCAATCGGAGTGTTGCCGGTTCGATCCTGCCCTGGGTGTGTCGAAGTGTCCCTGAGCAAGACACCTAACCCCAAAATGCTCCTGATGAGCTGGTTGGTGCCATGCATGGTGTGTGAGTGTGTGTATGAATGGGTGAATGAGAAGCATCAATAGTACAGTGCTTTGGATAAAGGCGCAATATAAATTCCAACTATTTACCATTTACACCATACCTAGCTACATGGGTGGCGGCCTTTGCCCTTCAACAGATCGGGGTAGTAGGTAAGGTGACCTCCAGGCTGCAGCCTACCAACCCAACACTGAATGTGCAACAAAAGCAAGCACATTGAACATAGTGTATGGATATGAATTTAGTGAAAAATGCGATGTCTCTATGACAACGGATATTGGTCTGTAATAGTGAAAATGCAGTTGTATCTGGAAAAAATACATAAATTACAGGTGATAGAAGCTAGTTACTACAGATAGTAGCTATTGTAGGGTCCTCGCACGGGCCGCCAAATAACGTAGGGATTTTACTCTCTACGAAACCGAGGCGCCAATTAATGTTATGTAGCAGTATAACTATAAAAAGTAATCAGTCTCATAAAATTACTGTCATCAGAAATATCTAACCACAAATGTAGTATTTTAATTAATAATTAAAATAACCAATATCAATGATTAAACATACCGATAACCTGAAGGTTCTAAGTTCTTTGAAAGACTGCTTTAACTCGGCTCTCATGTCTATGTGATGCCAAAACAGACACCGGGTTTAATAAAATATATTTATTAAACAAACATACAAACAGAACAGATATAGGGTTGGGCTAACGGGAGGTTAGTTGGGTAAGTTAGTAGGGTATGTGTGTGCGTGTCCCTTGAACAAAGGAAAGGTAAAAGTGGGAATGTTAGTGTTAGCTGTGAGGAGAAGAGCGACTACTTGCGTAGTTTACTTATACTTGTGTGAAAGACGGTGAATCAATTCACGTACATATATGGCTAACAGAATACATTCAAATGATTAGCAAAGCAAATATAGAAACACAGATTCACAATAACAGTTAAGACTAAACTAAACATTGGCTATGCCTGAATGTTTGTTGTCTTACTGAGTCCATACGCATTAGATCCAAAAAGACGTGCTGTCCTTGTAGGAGCCGCGATGGTGCTGTGAATTATGTCCTGGAGAGGTGCGTAAAGCTGTGGTGGTCTCAGCTGTGTGTTGTCGTCTGTTCTGTTCGGTTCAGGAAAAAAATGTCCGCTGGTTCTTTTTCCGTGTGTAAAAGTTTGTTGCTGTTGTTCGTTGGTGAACTTTGCAGGGTTAAACGGATGTAGTGTTCCACGTACACCAGTTTCCACTCGCTATAGGCCACTAATTTACCGCAAGGTAGGTGTGTCCGAAGGCCTGGTAGTGCACTGTGCAGAACTCAGCCTCTGTCCGAGCCTTGGAGCAGATGAGGTGAAGAGAATGGCCCAAAAGGGTGCGTCGAAGAAGAAAATGGGAAGAAGGGGAGAATCCCAAGAACATCTTTGCTCTTATATGGGGAAAGTTTATTGCTCCCGCCATTACGGGATTGGCTGAACCAAGCTAGACGTCATGCGGGGTGGACGTCGCGGAATTGTCCTGTGGGATAGTGGGAAATGTGGTTCCTACACTATTACGTAGCTTGCTAGTTAATGCTAACTCATACAAGCACATAGAGGTGTATTGGGATCTTGTACTCCTGCCATGAGTTGTTACATTGTAAAACATTGGACCCACAGCAAATTCTCATCATGGCCAACCAGCCAGCTAAAATAACCAGACATACACGACCATTCAAAAGTTTGGGGTCATCTTGTCTTTTTCTGACGTAATATTTGTTTTTATTAAAGGGTATTTTTATACTTCTTCATTTCACCATCTGGTAATTACAGGACTTTTTATATGTCGTCCCCCATTTCAAAGTTTGAGACAAATTAACATAATGTCAAATAAAAGAGTCATGTTTTGTATTTGGTTGCATATCCTTTGCATGCCATGATGTCCTGATGTCTGTGACCCATCAACGTTATCTGTCATCTGAGGTTGTCCTACTAGTCAGACTAAAACTATTTGCATTTGAATGGATCTCAATCGGAATTGGGGTGTGGGACTAGATTGGAACACATTTGTTGGCTAAATGGCTTTAAGTCATCAAAGGTCCAAGGTATGAAATGAGCCTCAAACTATCATGCTATTATGCTGCTGACAGATATGCTGTAGATACAACAATAATTGTTTCTCCTGATGAAATTTCCTGTTGAACTCAATTGAAAAAATATTTACAGCATAAAAAAATGCTGTAATTACTACTTGGTGAAACCAAAATGTATAAAAATACCCTTTAATAAAAGCTTTTTAATGTGCGCTTTGACCACATAATAATTGTTTGACATAGCTCATTTATCTAGGTAGCATTTCACTGTATGTCTAACATCAAAATGGCTCATTGAGCAGGCCAAGAACAATATAGATCTAAGTCACAAACCTCAAACTTGAAGACAACTGGGTTAAAGCTGTAGGACGAACATCACTACCAAAAGATGCTCACCTGTGCAGCCAACGCTTCACTAGTGCTGGCTTTACCTGACTTTCATCTTTGAAAACTTGTAACTGGAATGTTTAGGACAATTTGTTAACATCTCAGAAATTCATAAATCCTGTAACATGATACCTATCACCAATCTCAGAGGTCTAGACATGGGTTCTACATATAGCAGGTTCCAGATGGTATCCAGACAGGGCTGGAGACATGTATCTGCCATAAACATTCTGCCATGAACATTCTGTGACGTTCTGGCTCAGTATTCAGATGACTAGACAACTAGTGTCCACTGAGGTTCAAAGGCGCAATTCCCCAGAACAGATTGCAGATGGTCTCAAAACTTGTTGCAGCCTGTATCTGTGACTCATAGTCATGGCTGTAGTAAGCAGGGATCTGGTGATGGTCATCAGACTTAGTTTCTGTTAGAGGTCCTAGTTTACAGTGGTGTGCAGAAATTTGGGCACCCCACAAGCCTTTTAAAATTAATATCTACGTGAACAGAAGCAAACTTAAAAAAAGGTACAAAGTTAACATGACACATTTCTTCAAATTTTAAAGCATCATTACTTTTAATTAAATTTTTTTACAGTATCAACAGTACAGTATTAATAAGGAAAATGACCCTGTGGGTTTAGTAAACCAGTCAGTTAGTACTGTGTAACTCCTCCTCGGGCAAATAACAGCTTGTAAACGCTTCCTGAGTAGCCAGCTAAGAGTCTTTCAATTCTCGCTTTTGGGTTTTTTCCCCATTCTTCCTGGCGGAACACCATTACATCACCAGCTTCATTACATTACATCACATGAATCTTATCCCGAGTGACATATAGTTGATTAGACTAAGCAGGAGGCAATCCGCCCCTGGAGCAATGCAGGGTTAAGGGCCTTGCTCAAGGGCCCAATGGATCTTATTGTGGCTAGACCAGGGATCAAACCACCAACCTTGTGAGTCCCAGTCATGTACTTTAACCACTATGCTACTTGCCTCCTTGCATGTATGGCATGTTTGAGATCTTTCCACAGATTTTCAATAATCAAGTCAGGGGACTGTGGTGACCACTGCAAAACCTTCATCTGTCTGTCCTGGAGATACTTCATGGTTGATTTCAAGGTATGCTTTGGACCATTGTCATAATGGATCCACCTCCATGCTTAACAGTTGGCAAGGTATACTTCTCTACAGAAAATTAAAACAGTTATATCTCAAAATATACCTTCTTTGTTAGTGGACAAAAAGTTTTGGTTTCATCAGTCCAAAGCACATTGTTCCAAAATGCTTCAGGCTTCTCAGTGGTTCTTTTGCATACTCCAGAAGCTTAATTTTGTGTTATGGTCGTTCTTTCTGTCATGTAGGTCTTTGTTGTTTAAAGTGCATTGTACATTTTTGTCCTGTGCTAGACCTGTTTCTGCTACTTTTCAGCTCTTTTGCAGTGATGCGTGGATTCTTCTGAGAATTTCTCACCAGGTCTCGGACCATTTGATCAGAAATTGTCCTTGGTCTTCCAGACCTTGCCTTGACCTCAGCTGTTCCATTTATCTTGAATTTTATAATAATGTTTCTGACAGTGGAAATAGGTAATTTGAAATGTTTAGAGTTTTTGTAGCCTTCTCCTCCTTCCTACTGTAAAAAGTAACAGAATAATCCAAAAGGGTTCCCAAAGCTTTTGCACAGGTCCCTTTTTTATATTATTTCTACACAGTAAAAGTTCAGATTTGTGCAAATTTATTATAACAGACATTTAAACTAGGGGTGCCCAATTTTTTTTATCTTCATACTTTTTCATTTTAATATTATTTACTTTCTTCATGTTCTGTCCTCTGTTTTTTGCCCAAAGTGGGGCTGAAAATGTCAAATTCCCACCCTCATGTCCAGCCACATTAATGGCTGAATCCCACTGCTGATTCATCAGAGTGGACAGCCCTAACCAACTCAACACCCCCCTATCCTGAGTGAAGCAATCACCAGCTACTGGCACAATCGGATCTGATTGGATCTGACACCGTTGGGCTCATCCTTGCACCACAGCATAATGCCTTTACCGAATGAGCCACTCAGCAGCCTACAGGAGTGTATAGTGAAACAATTTTCATATTTGTCCATATATTTTGAAAGCTTGTAATATCTTGAAAATATAATTATATCTCAATATATGTCAGCATGTTCCATATCCATAAAGGTGTATCCCATGAAGCTTGTCATGCTCATTTTATCAATTTTCAACTTTCAGACAGGAAGAGCATGTATTGTATCCATTTGTGCATATGCAATCCTCATGTTTCTTAATTACTATTTTATGCGCAGCTAAGCAATACACAAGTTCAATTAAGATCAACACATTTTTTGGTTCTACTGACAGCGTTTGCAACGTGTCTTTTAATTTTCTCTATGTGTGGGGAACGCACTTCCTGAGCAGGGCAGGTCAATGTGTGTTAAATTAGCAGGGTTCCCACGCTTGCCTTGAAAAAATTTTCCATCCTACCTCCTGATTTTCCAGGTACCATATTAAGTGATGATCTATAGGCCCCTGAAGCTTTCCGCCCCCATCCGCGCCCCCCCTCCCCTCACACACACAACCCCCTAGGACACCTGACTACTTACTTGATTTAAAAGATGTGCCAGTTAAGTCTACATTGTAAATGCTTAGAGATTATGTCTTATTGATATCTATTGATATTAGTTTTGTAAATCAAACTAATGAACCTAAAAGGGGAAACATAAGGCTGGTTCCCCTGTGGTTCCTCAGTACAGCAACCTCACTAGTAAGCTTAGTTTAACAGTATAGATGTATAGAATCAGTCTGGTCATCACCAGACTGATTCTATACATCTATACTGTTAAGCTAAGGAACCACAGGGGAACCAGCCTTATGTTTTCCTTTTTAGGTTCATTAGTTTGATTTACAAAAGCTTTTACAGAGTAAGAGTAGGCATACTACCCCTTCTACGTAAGACTCATAAGCCAACACTAGCTAGTTAGTTAGCAAGCTGAATGTTGGCTAGCAAGATTGCACTGCATGTGCTTGCTAACCATCATTAATGAATCCAAATTCAAAACAAACTCCCCTAAATGTGGTGAATAACACGGTTTTAGGAAAAGTCAATGAGTGAAATACATATGGGGATCAAACATAGTTCTAGTATTTTAAAAGCAAGGTAAAAATTACCTCAACAATTCTAGTGTAAGCTGCTAGCTAGCAAGTTGCTAGCTAGCTAGCTAGTTAGCAAGATTGCACTGCTTACTAACTAACGTTGATAAACCCAGGTTTACCACACAGTTAAAACACAGCTACTTACATTTGAGGATAAACTTGCATAAGAAGTTTCACTGTAGATGTCAAGGCTCCCGTGTTGGCTGGGAAATGCATGTATTTGACCCTTCTATTGAGATCGCGAGTAACGTTTCTCGGTTATTATTCCCGAAGTCCACCAATCCGAAACTATACTTTCAAAGTCCATATCACCAGGTTGCCTGCATCAAATTCCAACATCCAATATACCAGATAGGATGCCAAGAGCATGCTCTACGACATGGGATCTACAGTAAAAGCTGTTCACATGTAAAGAGTTTTTAGAAACTCATCTTAATTCTGTGCTCAATAGTTTCATTTTATTACTATTTTACACATCATCCAATAAAATTTTCCAGGACAACTGTTTCAATTTCCATGTAAGTGTTCACTTTTGCTCAGTTTCCATGACTTTTCCAAACCTGGAAAATGAAAAAATGAATTCCATGTTTTCCATGGTTTCCAGGTACCGTGGGAACCCTGATTAGGTCTCCGAAAAGACTTTTTCAATCGTCCAATCACGTCATATTCTTTGCTTTATTCAGACAGGGTGACAGCAGAGAAGGTAGCAGGTAGAGAAAGGATCACAATCTGCTATAAAGGGATAGAGCTCCCAACTCTGTGGGTTATTCAAATGTGGCTTGAGAGCCTGCTTCCCTATGGCCACACATCTTAACAGTTTTTTTTTTAGCTGAAAATGCTAAATTTATACTCTACATACATGATCCTTATTGAAACTGAATATATATATATTTGAAAATGTATTGAAATGAAATGTATCATGAACAACAATATACAGTACTGTGCAAAAGTTTTAGGCAGGTGTGAAAAAATGCTGTAAAGTAAGAATGCTTTCAAAAATGTTTCTAACTGAACACTTTATTACCTGCACATTCATGTCAGTGACTTCGACCGTGGCATGATTGTTTGTGCCAGACGGGCTCCTTTGAGTATTTCTGTAACTGCTGATCTCCTGGGATTTTCACGGAGTAGAGTACTCAGAATGGTGCAAAAAACAAAAACATTCGGTGAGCACCAGGTCTGCAGATGCAAATGCCTTGTTGATGAGAGTGGTCAACGGAGAATGGCCAGACTGGTTCGAGCTGACAGAAAGGGTACGGTAAATCAGATAACCACTCTGTACAACTGAGGTGAGAGGCATGAATCCATGGACCCAACCTGCCTTGTGTCAACAGTCCAGGCTGGTGGCGGTGGTGCAATGGTGTTTTCTTTGCACACTTTGGGCTCATTAATACCAATCAATCACACTTGAATGCCACAGCCTATTTGCGTGTTGTTGCTGGCCATGTGCATCCCTTCATGGCCAATATGTACCCATTTTCTAATGGCTACTTCAAGCATGATAATGCATCATGTAACAAAGCAAAAGTCGTCTCAAAATCGCATCAACATGACAATGAGTTCAATGTTCTTCAGTGGCCTTCCCATTCACCGGATCTGAATCCAATAGAACACCTTTGGGATGTGGTAGAACAGGAGATTCACAGCATGTGAGAGAAATCTGCAGAAATAGTGTGATGCAATCATGTCAACATGGAGTTTGAACATTCACCCCCCATTGTAATCACAATACTAAACAGGGTTTTATGTTTGGCATTCCTGCTTTAACTTGAGAGTGACTTTGTGGGTTCCACCCCCTTGCTTTAAGAGCCAATATTGAGTAACAAATGTGGATGTTCTTTTTTGAATATATAAAGAAAGAAATAGAAAAAATTTCCACAAAGTTTGAGCAAAATTGGAGTGGTCAACTCCCACACCTCTGCTTGATTTTTCATGGAATGACCCAATTACAATAGATGAAACTATTACATTGTTTCAAAAGTGTACTGGCAGTTAAACAGTGTTAGTTTTTTACTTTAGAAGCCAGAAATTATTATGCTAATTCGTCTATGATTCAATGGGGTCATTAGAGGGGTGCCGGAATCACTTCAGAAGCACAAGGACCAAATGTACTCATTTTGTACAAAGTTTCTTTGCTCATGGTTGATGCGTTTTCTTGAGCCCTGTTACCAAAAAAGTAAAAGTGTGTTAAATCCTTTATCTGATTCAGATGATTGAATGGCTACAGCATAGCATAGAATTGGCACATGTACAAACTGTGGGTAACTAGCATCGATGCTAATTGTATGAGGACAATAAGACATTCTTATAATTTTCCAATAATAATAATAATAATAATAATAATAATAATAATAATAATAATAATAATTCCTATTAAGCTATAACTTTGGTAAAGGAGTTGTATTTTGAAGTGGCCTTCTTCAAAATACAACTCCTTGACCAAATCACAATATCAGTGAAAATATAGAAACTAGAATGAACATATTTTCCTTTCAATGACCTTAATGAATTGCACATGAAAAAGTATGTTCAAACATGATATTACGAAATGGACTCAATAATGCTAAACTAATAAGATTATTAAGGATTTTAATGATTATATATCTAGGTTGAGTTAAAGTGGGTTATGAAAATACTGTTATCTAGGTGGTATAGGTAGGTTTATTTGAAACAAACATATAGGGTGTTGTAAAAGACAGTTTAAGTGTAAAAGGTATTTTTACACTTATTACATTATTTTTACACTAGTATTATGTTACTTTAACATAATGTTCTTTTGGGTATTTTAGCTTTTGCTTGTTCAAATAATCTGTTGTCGTGTTTTTGGGAGATACTTGTCATCTTTAGAAATAAACCGCATAGCCTACTCACTCTCAGACCTGATTTAGTGAGTGATATTTTCAACTTTGTAGTTCCTGCAGTGTATCCTTTTTGCGTGGGGCAGCCTGTAGCCTAATAAAGGTGCATGACTGGGACCCACAAGGTTAGCGCTTGAGAATGGCCATTAACCCCACATTGCTCCAGGGGGGATTGTCCCCTGCTTAGTCTCATCAACTATAAGTCACTTTGGATAAAAGTGATATTTGACCTTGGCTTGGGCCTTTAGGTATCATAATTTTTTTCATATAGCATTTGCAGTTTAAAAGATGAATAAACATATATTTTAGCATTACAAAGATTTATTTTTACTTTTTATTGCTGAACTGTACTGCCTTTCTTCCTCAGAGGGCCCAGGTATATTTGTTTCATGAGTCTGCATTACTAATACCATTTCAAGATGCTAATGTTGCCTGCCAATTAGAAAGTACTTGTGTATTTTATTATGCAATTGTTATGCAATGTTGATATAAAAATCATTAATTTCTAGGTAATTCATCCACAGCATTACCTCTGATAGTTATTTTAGGACCAGGATTAGGATATTCAATTTTCAATCATCAAAAATCAAATCTTGTCTAATTTTACACGGCAAGTGCAATTACCCCAGCCTCGTCATCATTTCCCCCTCTTGGTGTCAAGATTAATCATTTTAAACTGTTTTCGATGCAGAAGGGCTCCAAATTTCATTAACCTCCTCCTGTGAGGCAGCCTCCACGTGACCTTTTATGTGGCTTTGGATTAGCACCCATTAAACATGCAGGACTTAGAAATGAGTGCTCAGTTATTCATGGGAAGGTTTTATGTAAACTGACCTATCTGGAGAGAGGCACTAAACACCTGTAATTATCTCGTCATGGCAGTTGGAGGAGCAACCAGCAACCAGGAGGAGCAACTAGCAGGGCGCACTGTCTGGCAATGGGTTTGGGGTCCAGGTGGAGCAGTTTTCCGTAGTCCATGCGTTTAATAAAAGGACAGTTTAATGAAAGTTTAATATTACGTACATGAATGTATATGCACATACATAATACAAGTTCCACATCAAAGTCCAGCTTTTGGAAATGAAACTTACTCCACTTTACTGTGAACTATGTGGACTTCTTGGAAAACATGTTTCATTTTGACAATGCATTTTATTACCTCGGGGAAGCAATGATTAAGTATAAGAAGTTCATTTTCTGAATCCATCAGTTTCAACAATCAATACCCTTGTTAAGATGTTCAGCACTCTGAATACTGATCACTAGTGGTATTGCATACTAGAACCCCTCATTTAACCAGAATATAACATATATTTTATGTGATTTAAATGAATAATTATTATTAAGAATGACAATTATCAATTAAATTGCCAATTTATTGGATAGATCAGTCTATAATAAACTACAATAAACTGCTGGAATCAATTAGAGTAATGAAAAAAAATCAAACATTCTTTATTGAATGAAGGCTCACTACTTCTAATTTACAAAACAAGACATTAAAGCAGATAAGCCAGACCTTGTCAGAGTATTATCCCCTTCCACTTTCAGTGCTGCAAGAACAAAGTAAATAAGCTTGAGAACTCACAGCCAAGGAACCACCAAAACAATCCTTCTCCAAAAATCTAAATTCTAACAAAAACTTGTTCCTGTGGCCATCTTAAATAACTTAGCCAGGCTACCCTTTGATGCTTGCTCTGATTTGGTGATGCAGAGTTAAGGTGTGGACAAGAAGGGGGGATGTCACACTCCTGTACCTATGAATTAATTTGACCTTATATTGTCGAAAGCAGGGCTAAGCTTTTATGGAAAGATTCATGGTTGTAGTCTCTTTTTAATGAGACCAAACACGAATGTGTTAGGAGGTAATCCCGCTTAGCTATTGAATACTTCTAAAAAAATACTTTTTACTTCGGCTTCCAAAAAGGTCACATTACTTTTTAACATTGACATTTACACATTAACATTGTCTGTTGAATGTTACGAATTGCCTTCAAACTTAAAGCATGGAAATAGAAACCCCTGGCCCTGACACCCCATAAATACCAATGTATGCTGGTGTCCCTTCAGTGACAACTCTGTAGGAGGTAGGGACATAGATCACAGGCCTAGATTCGGGTACTCTCACTTTGATGTTAGGACAGCAGCATTCTTAGAACAATATAATACAACGTTCCTCTAAGGCCATAATCTATGCATAGCATATTAGAATATACTCACACTATATTAGAAGACATGCAGTTATTCGACTGAAAAACGATATGGTTTATCTCCTCATTTTCCCACCCCCCACCCAAAAAAAAACATTTTTTAAAGAAAAGTAAAATGAGATTACTTGGCTATTGTACAAACATTATCCTAGGTGACTCTGTATGTATAATAGTGATAGTATATCAATAATATGTGATGGCTAGTGTTGCTGTGGTACATTATGTCATTGCATCAAGACAATTACTGAGTAATCTTGGTCTTTATCATCTGAAGGAAGATGAAGCGATTATATTTTCTACAAGTATTTAACATTCAGGGTGAGTTAACACCTGATGTATCGATTTCTCCCTCTCACTAACTCCCTGGTACAGTGCATTAGAAGATCATTATTTCTGAAGTGCGGGTTAAAATGCTAATGTTTTAAATGGACTGGAAACATATTCAGAGGGAGAGACAGGGTAAAAGCAAAGTCGCTATCATTGACCATCTCCTACATTTAATCATTAAGCTTGTTAAATACCATAATTTCAGTGCTAACTTATCCAAGGATGAAGTTTTGCAGATCTATCATGTCATTGTTTATCCTTTATTTTTAGAATCCAGATATTTATAGTTGAGTATAAATTTATAGTTTCTGTATTAATTATTTACTCAGGTGAGCATTTCATATTCTACACTTATATGTCATTGCCTGGTTTATCTACAGCGACTGTTGATAAGTAGTAGAGCATACAGAATTCAATACTGTTCAACAGTCAAAGAAATTGAAATGAAATCCAGTGATATTTTTCCATGCTACTTGTAAGACTGAACTTTGGATGTGTTTATGAATTGGTTCCATCTATATTTTGTTTAAACAGGAAAATTGAGATGGGTGCGTGGGGGTTGGACCCAAAATGCACGACTCAGAAACAATAGTAAAATAAAGTCCCATCAGGGCTTTATTCGGGACGAATCCCAGGAGCGTAGTCAAAACAAGCAAAGTCCATACACGTAGATCCAGCCAAACAAACAATAAACAATCAAAAAACACGGTGCCGAGGGAAGAGGCAAACTCGTAGTCGGTAGACATGCAGGGAGGTCCGGTAGCAGGAGAGCTGTCAGCGGGGCAGAAGTACAGGCGGACGGCAGGCAGGGTCATCGAGGGCGATGCGGAAGTCGAAACCATAAAACAAACAGCGATTCAAAGGTACAAAAACAGTAGGCGAGGACGTGGTCAAAAACAAGCGAAGGTCAACGAAACAGAAATCAATAAACGATGGTCGGTAAACAGGCTTGGATCTTAACGTGGAATCAATGATAATAACGCTCAAGCGTTGCTTTGACAGACAAGAGGCAGACAATTTCGCAAAGAACAGAAGTGCGACTGGGCTACAAATGCAGGTGTAGACAGGTGTAGACAATTAGTTAGAGAGCAGCAAGGGAATGGAAAATAGTAAATTAGTAAAAGACATGCACGAGAAACGTAAGGTAACATGAACACATGATTAGTCTGTTAGTTTTACCCAATCCTGATCTAGCATTAGTAGTTTTAGTAAATAGACAAATAGAAACAATTAGGGTGTGAGTGACAGAAAGAGAGAGAGAGAAAGCCGGAACGCAAGGTTTGCGGAAAGACATGTAAAAGTGTATGTTTAAACAACGACCAGTCTGCGTAACAATAAACCTAAATCAAAACATAACACTAAACGAACTAAGACGATAACCACTCAACATAACAAGGTAAAATAATCGTAACGAAACATAACTAGACATGACAAGAAAAGAAATCGTAACGAGAAACAAACTAAACAACATGCCGAACCTAGACTAACATAATACATGAGACAATACGTGACTAAGACAAATGATAAAACATAAAACAAGGCAAGACAGACCCGAAACGTGACAAAAATTATTTTAATATATACATTTATATTTTTTTTGGGAAAACCACAGGTGCCAAAATGATTGGTACTCAAACTGAAATTGGCAATACTATTTCACTTTAATTTAGTTAATCTCAGTCTAAAGGGACTAAATTGTGTCATTCCATCATTTGCTATTTCACTAGAGTATAAATGAGGTAACAAGCATGCAAAATCCCGTTGTCAACCAGCAACCATGGGAAAAGCCAAAGAACTGTCAATTCAGGAGACACAGATGGTAAGTGACCAACACATGCCAGGTAATGTGTACAAAGTGATATATAAGGGCAATAATAAAAAGGCGTAAAACAAAATGGCTGCAAACTTGCCAGAAAGAGGATATCATATTTTCACTACAGATGGCAAGGAAGTTGGTGAGGTTTAATAATTGCAGAGATTGATTGTGTCTTGGGGTCAGCAAGTCTATTAAAAAACATAAATTGGCACCTCCATACCAGCAAACTCTTCGGATGGGTGGCACAAAAACAGACCTTACTGAGCACAATAAACAAAACCAAGCAACTTGAGTTTACCAAAATTGAACGGTGTGGCCATACGCACCATTAACATGTTTGGCGCCAAAGTGGAATGCATACAAGGAGAAGGACCTCATACCTACTGTCAAATATGGTGGTGGGTCATTGATGTTTTGGAGATGTTTTTCTGCCAGTAATCCAGGGACACTATTTAAGATCAATTGTACAATTAATTCAACAAAGTACCAGGAAAATCCTGGAAGAAAATCTGGTTGCCTCTGCTAGGAAGCTGAGTCTTGGTCGTAGGTAGATTGTCCATACATCAAAATCCACTCAGAAATGGTTAAGTAAAATTAAATGTGTTCTCTAACCATATCACAATTTATAGGAAAAGGCTCATGGCCCTTTGCCAGGGGTGTTTGCACAAAGTATTTAACCAGGGGTGCCAATAATTGTGGAAACTATTTTTGGGGGAAATATTAAAAAAAGGCTTTGCTTGATTCCATTGAATAATTAATAAAGCACACTACGCATGTTGGAAAATAATCAATGACTGTTTTATTTTTTTGTTTAATTTACAGCATGCTTTTTATGCATATTTCTAATTCTGGAGCCCAGTGTATTCAATGATGTTAAGGTCTGGACTCTGGGGTGGCCAGCGCATTGTTCTGAGAACACAAGCAGCTTGATCTTCTTAACAGTCTTGCTAAAACATTGTCCAGAGCGTATTGCATCATATGTTTGCATTTGCCAGCATTCATAATGATTAATTATTTATCAGCATTCAGAAAATGCTTGACTGGTGGTTGTAGACATGGTTCCAAGAGTCTTTACTCTCTTCAGAGGTGTACATACTGCCTTCTCTTCCAAAAATCCACATTTGGACTCATCGGTCCACAAAACCACAATTTTGTGTACTAATGCACATTTCCTTCTCTTTCTTATTTCATTTTCTCAGTAGTGGCTTTTTGACACCTACACACCATTTCAGACCCATAGCATTGAGTTGGAAAAATCTGTGAATTTCTTCAGATCTGAAGCAACAGTAGAGCTTGATTTTCTTCCTACCTCTCAAAGATAAGATCTTTAAGTACCGTCTTTTTTTTTTTTTTTCATTTGATTTCACCTACCTTATCCAGTGTAATTATCTTATAACGAATCACATCAGAAATATATCCTTTAGCATTAGATGCACATTACAAAGAAATCTGCAAGTCTGCAAAGGTGTGTTTGGGTAATTGTTTGTTTGAATCACTTTCGGAGTCACTTTTGAAGGCAAAGGGTTCAAACACAACATCATCTTTTGTTCAAACTTCCAATCACAATTGCAATCAAATCAATTCTGGAACAAAAAACAGCATACATGGCAGTACTCCAGGAGCAGAGATTGGGAACCACTGGTCTAGCACATTAGATTTGAAATGAAATGATAAATGTGAGGTTGAAGTACAGACAGTCCCCTTTAATTTTAGGGTATTTTACAAATATGCATGTAGGAATCATATCCCTTTTTATACATTGTCGGGAGGACATTTTAGGGTAACAAAAGTACCTTCTTATACATAGTCCTCCCCATTTCAGGGTACCAAATCAAAAGTAAAATGTGGTGCCGGCCAGGGTGTGGCACAACAGCACCCTGCCATGAACGCACCCAAACCCTCCATTCAGCACCAGGGACAGAAGGATCCTGAAGGAGCTGTATTCAGGGCCTGGGAGAATGGCAGCAGATATTCCTCCCAATTAACATGCAGCCATGGAGAACAAAGCTGCAACTAACCTCTCTATAATGCAACTTGAGCAGTCTTTTCATTTTAATTACATGACAGAAGTTAAAATGATAGCTAAGGCTTACTGGCACAAATTATCGATAGATTGCATTTGTAAACAATGCAATATTTTTCAACAATTTCTCTCTTGGCATAGGTAACATGCCAAGATATATGTGTATGTGAGGACATAATTACCATTTTGTTTTAAACAAGCAAATATTATTACACCTACCATGATGTACTGGTTACTACCGATATCATTGAACAGTCTTATGCATCTTGATGTTAAGAGAACTAATCTACACAGTGTTTTATGCAGGTACTGTGTATGCAAGCTGCATTTAGTGCATTAGTTGTCACCTAGCATATCTTCCTCGCTAATATCATCCTGTTCTGCTCTATATCAAAGAGGCTGATAACAAGACGTGATGTTAATATTTTTATGTTATGTCAAATGCAATGTATTTGGGTCATGCAAATAACCTGAGTTTATGTTTGTATGTGGGAGTTGATGCCCGTTGTTGTGTTATCAAATGCAAAATAAAAAAAAAGAAAATGCTTACAAATACATTTTTAAATGGATTCCTCTTATTTATGAGATTCGTTAACCTTTTGGGAGAAACATCTTCCCTTTTGTATTTGTAGAAACTACAGAAATTGCCTGAACAACCTGTGGAATATGCACGGGTCTTAATGGTAATGAAGAGAATTCATATGATTGGGTATGACTGCATCAAGGTGCACCACATCCACTGATAATAGAGTCAGCATAATCTAGCCCATTTATCCACCTGCGACACGCACCTTGATCTGTGCGCCCCTCATTTCACTGTACAAAACCTATAGGAATATAGAACAGTATTGTAAAACCCCACGCTAACCCAACGACGGAATTTAGCGAGGGCTGAAGGTATCAGCGTGCTTGTCCTTCTGGTGTTGCTGAAAGAATACTAATAGGGTTAAAAATTAGTGGCTTAGTGGCCAATAAATAAACCACGATACAAAGGCAGTAGTACCACTCTGCCTTCCGCTCTTTACTGGTCCGGGCTGACCGAGAATCTCCACAATAGGGCCAATAGATTCACCTTCGTTTATCTGACTCCATTTTAGAATAATAATTTAGATTAGTTATCCACATTAGGTGGATTTCTTATTGATAATTTTGACTTGATCGCTACAGGAATCCTGTACTGAGATTTACATAGGTCTACGGGTGCTATACGCCGTGATACATTAAGCATAACTATTCATCCTCCCTAGACCAGTTCGAGGGGGTAAACCAAGCATTCCCTGTATAACTTTGAGTGTCAGTAAGCGAAACCACACAGATCAAGTTTTAACTATTTATTTTACCAGGCAGCTTACATACGTAATTACACACTAGTTCCAAATCAAAAACATTACAACGGAAACCAAATTACGGAGTCTTAAAAGTCATACCTGGTAATAAAAAGCTACATACGGGAGTCTGGCTACAGACACCCTGTACGTAGAAATTACGTGCACTGTGTGCACGGGAGGCTGATTGCATTCTCCCAGATTGCTTAGTTTACTGTCCTTAAATCCAAAATCTGGCCTTTGATAAGCTGGCCCCAAAACTCACACCCAAAATCTGGCCTTTTAGTTAACCCTAAAAATGGGTCACCCATCTGTAATTTGGAGCCAAGCCTCCCCAGGAAACGCACATGGCTTTCACTGGGGCAGAGCTCCACACAGTTTCTCTCTGGTTCCTGGTTGGTTATGATGTCCAGGGTTTGCTGTTGCAGTAATAAAACCATTGCACCAGTCGCACTGAAACAATCAGAATAATACCAAACATGAATATCTAAACTGACTTTGTCATGAAACATCCAGTGCCTTACACATCATTTAGTGACTGAGTAAAGAGGGAGAGAGCAATAAAGGGAGGTTCAGGAGAAGGTCAGGGCCTAGCAGGAAGTATTTCCTCCCAACCTCTCTGTGCCGTAAAGAATGTTGCCCCGTCGTAAGGAGTTTTACGGCTGGAGGCCTGAGTCTTCCCCCACAGGCTCCGGCCCATATGGGTGCGGAGATAGTGGGGGTTAATGGTGCATGCTCCTGGGTTAAATTACTTTACAGCCACATATTCCACAATACTAGAGGAAGCCAGCAAGCTGACCAGCCCTGAGTGATAATGCCTTACAGTATGTAACTAAATTAAGATATCAATCATTTAGCTACTGTTTGTAAATAGGCTACTTGTGTAAGCAGTTTTTTGTTGTAATGTGTACTTTAAACTCATATATTTGGTCTGGCTCGTACTTCACAGATGTCAGTTAATTCAAATAGAAAATGAATTGTAGATAGCAGTTTTTTTTGGAGGGGGGGATTTGTGAATGACTTTGAAGATAGTATGGAAATAGTGAGCAGCAGTAGGTTCTGTTTGAAACTGAACTTCTCTTTAGTGCGGGGAGTAAGATGGAGTTACTTGATGGGGTGATATCAAAGCAGTGGAGCAGTGGCTGACTGTATTGTCAGTTTTACATGGTTTATATTTTGAATTAAACAAGCACTCCTTAGAACCTTTGTGTAGAGCAGATTGTCGTTATTAACTACTTCATGAACTGTCCCTCATGTTGACCAATGCCGGCAACAGACTCCAAAGGCAAATAAAAGCCTAGAATCAAGACTAGATACTGATACCAGCACTCAGGAAGCGATTGAATACACCTGACTAATCAGAAAGAGTTAAGAAGTCAACTGTCCAATTACTTTTGGTCCCCTAAAATGGGGGGGGGGGGGCTATCTATGAAAATTGATGTAATTCCTACACGGATCTCCCAACATGTATGTATGTATGTAACTGCTTTCAAATTAAAGATGACAACCTGCACATTCACTTCAAATTCATTGTTTAATTTAATTTGAAAATGTGCTTGAGTACAGTGGCATAAGAACAGAAATGGTACCACTGTCTAAATACATACAGGCTGTAGTGATTGCTAATAAACTGGTTATATGTTATCAATTAGCTCTGGAATAATGGTCTGCACTCTACTTGATGGAAGATGGGATGAGCTTACAGGGGTGACATTGGCTCAGGCGGTAAGAGCAGTCGTCTGGCAGTTGGAGGGTTGCCAGTTCGATCCCGCCCTGGGTGCGTCAAAGTGTCCCTGAGCAAGAAATCTAACCCCCAAATGCTTCTGACAAGCTGGTTGGTGCCTTGCATGGCAGGCCGAGTGTGTGATTATGTGTATGAACGGGTGAATAAGAAGCATCAATTGTACAGCACTTTGGATAAAGGCGCTATATAAATGTCAACCATTTCCCATTGAAAATATGAAAATAATTTTCACAGAAATTGTGGATTTTTGAGTAATGACTCAGTATTCAGTTTTGAAAGTATTCATTATTTACTCGTTCCTTAACTTAGCTAGCTACTTTAAGACAAACAACCAAACAAACAGGCAGCAAACAAATGATAGCAGTCTTTTAATATGAAGAAGACAAGTGAAGCCCGTGAACTCCTTATAAAAGTTGCTGGTGTTCAGGTGAGTCATCTGAGAGAAATCAGAGAACAACTTAACTCCTTGACTTTCCTCCTCAAACTGCATGCAATCAGTGACAATTTATCACTCTGCTCCTGTGAAAAGAGGTGATGAATGCAAATTTTTAAAATGAGCAGATCATGACTTTTTAGTGACAGTGTCTGCATCTGCACCTGCAGTAATGAAGGTTAAATAATAAAACAGGACTGCCAGAGGTTCAAATTCACCCCACAGTGTTTCCATCACGTTTGAAACCCATTCAAATAATATTGCTAGTATTACTATACTATTATACATTTATTATTATTATTATTATTATTTTTATTATTATTATTATTATTATTATTATTATAATCCTAGGCAATATTGTGGACTGTTGAGCAAATGGTTGATGCACATACACTCACCGAGCACTTTATTAGGAACATTTTCACTTACATTTACACCTACTTATGCATGCTTTATTCATCTAATCAGCCAATTGTGTGGCAGCAGTGCCATGCATGCAATCATGTAGATACGGGTCAGGAGCATCAGTTAATGTTCGAATCAACCATCATGATAGGGAAACCGTGAAATGATACTTGGTGGCAGACGGGGTGGTTTGAGTATCTCAGAAACTGCTGATCTCCTGGGATTTTCATGCACACTAGTCTCTAGAACAGGGGTCGGCAACCCTGGTCCTGGAGAGCCGCAGGGTGTGCTGGCTTTCGTTGTTACTTGGCATTAATTGATCAATGAAAGCCGTTGATTGCACAGTTAACTCACCTCACCTGGTTTCTTGGGTCTGAATCGGTTGCTTATTTTAAGGTGGAGACGAAAGCCAGACTCAGAGGAGAATGGCCAGACTGGTCAAAGCTGACAGGAAGGTGACAGTAACACAAATAACCACACATTACAGCAGTGGTATGCAGAAGAGCATCTCTGAACACACAACAGGGGTTAATCTCTTTTTTGCCATGTCTAATTAGAGCACAGGGTTTAGCCTTTTTAGCATGGTAGTAAACATAGGTCTCCTTAGAGTTGGCAGCTTTAAATTATTTGAATTTCCACAGCTGAAATTACTTCTTCTACTACTGGTAAAATATATATTAAGCAGTTATAATTTTTTAAAAATCAATCAACTCATTTTTTCAGCCGTTTGCAGATAAGAAAGGGATTTCAAATACCCTATTTAGATAAATAAATGGTGTCAGGGATGCGATTGAGATTCATTGGCATTTTTCTACATGGAAAATGACTTATATGATGAATGTGGTGTATTGTTTGTGAAACAAAAATAGGCAAAACTGGTAAATTTGTAAACATAAATGTGCACTGCTATAATTACTTGTCCCCCACCAACTCACATGTTTGCATTTTGGAAAATTTTCAGGCCGCTGGACTCCAAATTTGATCCAAATTTCATAAACACACATACACAGACACACACACACACACACACACACACACACACACACACACTAGCATAGACACACACACACACAAACAAACAGAAAACACACAGACACATGCACATTCACACACTTAATTTTTATATCCATGCAAAACAAGTGGAAGTGACATACACAGACACACACACACACAAGTACACACACACACATACAACATTATCCTGGCATGGGTCAATCCTCTCTGTGCTCAGCTGATTGGTTCTTATGTCCTGCTGACAGTGAATAAAGTATAACATTCGTGTAAAGTGACTTTGATATGTTCCATGCTTTTAATGGCTTAAAAGTATGGACAGCTTCTTTGTGAGAGGTGTTATTAATAATAAAATAAAATCTAAATTATACACGCAGTGACCACTTGATTTTTGACTTATTGGTCTTCTGCTGCTGTTGCTTATCTACTTCAAAATTGTATGTGTTTTGTGTTCAGAGATGCTCTTGTCTTACTGTTGTAATGCACGGCTACTTGAGCTACTCTCACCTTCCTCTTAGCTTGAACCAGTTTGGCCATTCTTCTCTGACCTCTCATTCGGAAAGCACTTTCGCCCACTGAACTGCTGCTCACTTGATGTTTTTTGGCTTTTTCTCACCATTCTCTGTAAACTGGAGAGAATGTTGTGCGTTAAAATCTGAGGAGATCAGCAGTTTCTGAGTTACTCAAACCACCCCATCTTGCACCAACAATTATCCCATGGTCTTAGATCACATTTCTTCCCCATTCTAATGTTTGGTCTGAGCAGCAACTGAGCCTTCTGACAATGTTTGCATGCGTTTATGCATTGAGTTGCTCCCACACGATTAGTTGATTAGATCATGCCACTTTGGTATAGTATGCAATGTAATAAATTCAATTTTTAAGCAAGGAATCAAAATGCAGCAATTTTTGCCATATTTATGCATATGCAATAGTACTGTGATTCTAAAATGGCATCACAAAATGGAAACACAGAATACACCAAATAAAATCCGCAATTCCAATTCCATATTGGGGAAAACAAACACACAAACACACACACAGTATGCAGTATATAGAATATGTACTCATTGATAAATGTATACATTGATGCTTGTCAACATGATCCTCTGGATTGGGCCACAAGTTCTCATCCATGTCACATGCTGAATGTCCAAGCCATCCTTGAAAAGTTTTACAAATGTGTCATGACATGCAGAGTTCATAGCAATCAGGAGGGACATCTGATCACGTGGACGGTTTTAATTGAATATTCTCACAATTGAGCGTGACAGATTTGGCTGCAGCCTCAATCCAGCCTCTTTAATTGAAATACCATGATTTTGGACATGGTCAATCACTGTGGCCCAAATCTAATCTGAGACTACTGTCCCTAGTTTCTGACAGACAGTTTTCTATCCATTGCATATGCTGTTAAAAGCCAAGCTACGTTTAGACATAACTCAGCACAAAAGCTGGATGACATGAAATACATACTGTATTAATCGTTGCATGGCATGCTTTTATGTTGACATCTGTAGAAAGAATTTAGTTCCCATTGCAAATGGCATTCAAATAATGAAATCCACTGGAAAACAGTTATTTCGTCATTATAACAAGTGGCAATGTATAAGAGCAGTTTCTTTTAAATAATTCTTGGCTGAGAGTTCAGCCAGGCGAGCAGTGGAACCTTCCCTTTACAGTGATTTTGGGTTTCATTCGGCCCTTCTGCCTTGGGAGAACTGCCGGGCGGCTGCAAATTTCCATATATTTTTTCCACAGTAACTACTTGTTGTTCGTACAACCACCACCAGTGAGCAAATGTGAGCACTCTAATCGATTGCTGTCTGAAATACTTGCAATGTCTGACAGTAGGTGGGAGCAGAGTGTGATATTTCTAACATAGGCCTAGTTTTCAAGAAAAGTCCATGAATTGTCCAAGATTGTGCACTCAGCAAACAGTTCTATGGTCATTACAAGAGAGAATGCAGGCTGATATTTTTTTGATTATATGCTATAAGTGTTAGTTAAACCACCAAATGGATTGCTATTCCGTTTTACACAACAGTTGAAATACTCAATTACGATTGGCTGGGAGTGATGATGTTTCTTTTCCATATCAGCCCAGCTATGAAGTAGCACCTTCAAAAGCAGCAAAATGTGTATCAACATAAAACAGTTTAAAAAATGTTGTCAAAAATTGTGAGCAAGCCAAACTTGTGCAATATCATCATTTCAATACAGTCTTCAATGATGTTGGAGCCACTGCCAACTCCAGTATTGTCAGCTTGTTGTCCACAAATGACTGTAGAGCAGCTAATCAATTTAATCTTGCCAACTGTCCTGTAAAATTATGGAATCATCCCTTCATTTAAAAGTAAACTCCACATAGCCTATTAATTCACACAGACAGGGTTGGTTCCATAGCTTATCTTTAAAAATGATTAGCTGTGAGACTAGACCTAAAACCAAACTGAATGTTAGGTAATGTGAGTTACAGCAAACCTAAGCAACCTGATGTCTCGTTTCAGTCAAACGGTCAGACTTACATGGTCTGAGCTGTCCACACCTTACTCCACAAGCTACACAAATACAAAACAAATCTAGGTGGAAATACTGAAATGTTGCTATCCTTCAGTTTGCAATGGAATACCGAATAACAAATGCAACATTACAAACTACAAGGGTGACAGCTACGCAGAACTACTAAAGATCTGCTGGTATAGCTATTAAAGATTAGCTAGGTTTATAGTTTTTAATATAATTCAGTAGTTGGCTAGGTGGCTTATGTGAGCACTGTAATACACAGTGGTCTGAAATACCTGCAGGTTCTGACAGTAGAGGGGCAGCAGTGTCCTTTTCCTCATAAGCTGAAAAGTCTCCGGAAGTCATCACTTCAATAACTTTAGCACACAGCTACATGTATGTCTGCAGTAAGTATACAGTTAAATTTAATCAAATTTGTGTTCAGTCTTGCTAGCAATTTGTGTCTCTTATTAGTGCCGTTTGCTCACTCATGGAATACAATCAGATACCCAATGTTATATCTGCTCCAAAATGATCAGGATAGATCTTTTCAGGGTATCTTGTTTAGAATTGAGCTTGCATTTTCAGGTTTTCAAGTCCGTCATCAAATAAATGGATGAAAGGAGTAGGTTAGAAGCTATAGTAGCCTACTATGGTTCTACTAATGAGCTGCATATGTGATTGTTGTCCTCTCAATGGGACTAAGCAGCACCTAAAATTCTCCTTTATTCCACTTGACTTGTCTCCTTCTCCTATCTTGAAGTATGGGGAGAGGAAACGTTACATTACATTAATGGCATGGCATTTGGCAGACACTCTTATCCAGAACGATGTACAGGGCAATGCAGGGTTAAGAGCCTTGCTCAAGGATCTTAATGTGACTACACCGGGATTCGAACCACCAACCTTGCGTGTCCCAGTTATTTACCACTATGCTACAGGCCACCCGGGTGGAGGTAAGGAGGATACTTTTTTCAGAGTAGCCAACGCACCCTATGCGACCCACCCTAGGGGATTGGAGGTACATTGTGAATTGCAAGTCATACAATTTCCATGTGGCTGTGGATTTTTCTCTGAAGGCAAACAAATTGCTGCTCTAGGAAAGCGCTGTAGGTTTTACACCCGATCTTGCGTTTTGAAGAACAACTTCAGCATCAAGTTGGAAACAGTATAAAATATGAACAGAGAACATATTTGGAACTGTCAACCAAAATACAGCCTCCCATACAGTTTCTGGTTATCATAGGTATTTGGGATTTGTACATGAGCGGACGTCCGGATGACCTCCAGTGCTATAAACCAGCTTCAAATTTAGATCCATCTGGTTTCACAGGTATAGGGCATGAAATAGCAGGTCTGACAATGGAACGAGATGTGCCACAGATTAACTTCACAGGGTGTTTTCAGCTCCAGGGTTAGAATCATCACTTCCTGTCACTCACATGCAGGGCCATCTGTCCACCTGAATAATATCCATTCATTTAACTTATTTAGACACTGCCAAAAGCAAACTGAATTCAATATAATTGTGTTACTTTGTTACAATGCACACATTGTGAATTGTTGTGTTTAATTTGGAATAATTTGGCACAGCACATTAAGCAAAATTAAGGCATTAGCTGTATGACAGGTGCAATATAGATTCTTTCTTTTCTTGTTTCCAACAGAATGTAGCATTAAGAGGGTAAATATTCCCAATTTCAAGTGTCTTCAAATAAGTAACAATGTTAATTATACTTAAACCATTTATTTTTCCAGGTTCAGTGTGTTGCTGCAATTGACTGTCTTGAACCCAATGAGGACATAGCGCAGGGTCGAATAGTGATGATTTGGAATGATTGACATAAGTTGGATGCTACTTTGGGCATACTCTCAATATGTTGTAATAATAATAATAATAATAATAATAATAAAATGTATTTGTATTGCACTTTATCTTTTTTATATTTGTAATCAAATATCACTCAGTAAGTTACAGTGAGTTACATTTCTATGAAATCTTTATGACACATATTCATTGTTTGCTTTTAAACACAATGTGAAAATCTCTTTTTCCACTTATTTACAAAGCCTACTATATGTATTCGCAATGTGTATCATCTCTTAAGCACCAATTCTTCTGAAATATTTCATCCGCTCTGCATAATTAACATTTGGCTGCAGTTTAAAATTAGATATGATTGCACAAATGATGGTAATGATGATTATAAAAATTGCATTACTGATTTATGGATTTACACTTTTGATGTCTAATCACCATCAAATCACAATCATATTGTTCAAGAACATGAATTGTTTCAAATGAAAATGACCTGAAGACTAAATATAGCACCTGTAAGAGATGATGGATGACAGAAACTAGATTAAGTTTTGCTTGCCCAGACTTAGTGGGAGAAAGAAAATGACATTTCTTGTAGCCTACACATGCAATCATTGTGGTTAGTTTCAGCTCTTTAATGGAGGCGTTTTGCAGATGGTGCATTGAGTCCTTCGGGAGGTCAGTTTCTCCTTCAGATACTCCCATATGGGTACAGGCCTCAAGGACATAACTTGCCTTTAGCACGTTGGATAAATGATTTTAAAAAATTACATTGAATATTGATGATCCACATGTTGACTGTGAAATTACGTCAATTAAATAGATTGCTTTTTAATTTGAGTAAAGATTTGTTTTAAAAGATGATTTAACTTATGATTGCTGGTATGATGGATAATTATGAAAAGTGTTTTGATAAATATTGTAATTGGATTTGACATTTTAAGTCATGCTGTTATGATGTTTACCTATATTCTACTATATTCTAAAATCCCTGCTACTCCATATATATTATTCAACCCAAAAACTATGTTTTAAAGAAGAGATGATTGGCAAAAGCCAAAAAAGACAGGAAATTCACAGAAGCACTGGGAACATTATCTTGACCAATGCACTGACAAGGCTTCCAAAACCCAATGCATTAATACCTGCTATGGGTACTGTAACTATGATGGTCTACTTCAAACAACATGTACCACTGCACAGGCTGCTGAGGATTCAATCAAATATTCTCTTTGAACCAACAACCAAATAGGTTATTTTCAGAGGAACACAGAAGTTTATTAATTCATAGGAATCAATTAGGTAAGTATTTTATTGCTACACTTATGTCTTATTACTTTCTAGTAATTAATGCTCTGAAAAGAAAACTAAAAGAAACTAAAAGAGGTAATCATTGCCAAATTACATAGGTACATAGTGTATATCCTAACTATAAAATAATAAGATGGTCAGACAACTGTATACCATTTTTACCAAGGCTTACAATTATACAGATGAATGCTACCCTCCAAATTAAAATGCCATTACTTTCCAGTAATTAATGTTCTGAAGAAAAAACAAACTATCACTTCCACATTCAATGTATGACAATGAAAATAATAGATAGTCAACAATAGATATAGATAGAATAACAACATCCATTAGTTTCAGTCAGTATATATCTCCATATCTATAGTTTGAAATATACACATGAATTTCCAAATGTTAAACTGTTCAATTGAATCTAGTCTTGAATAACACATATGTAGGCTTTATTGATGAAGTGAAGTCGTTTCTCTATCATTATGGGTATTCATTAAATAAAGTAAATTCATATTTCACCCCAAAATGAAAATGTCTTAGCTGTTCTCTTATCTTGACAATTGCCTAAGGGCGAAATTACTCCATATTGCATAGTAGATTCTGTACTGGTCTTAATATCAAAATCAATGGAAAAAATATGAACCAGCTCATTTCAGCCCAAACGCTTTCCTATCTTTACCATTCATGATTGATTGAGCAAGGAAATGTATGTATGGAAATGATTATTTTGAATCTGAATTAATTTTGCCATTAGACTATTTTCAAGATAAGAAATCAGCTGATAATTGTTTGGTGAACTACTGCTTTAAAGCTCCATCTTCAAAATATAAATGTCCTGAGTGCATTTGTTTCATAACTGATTTAGAGTAGATGTGTAATCTCTATGTGAGCCCAAAATAAATATTAATGTGGGCTGCACTGCTAAATCATACCATCCTCATATAATAATGTTATAATGATGATAAACATAACATAAATTGTATTTACAATTGTATATAGCACTTTTCAAGAATCCAAATACTTGACAAAATCTGTGGGGAAAAGGACAATTACTATGGCGACTAACAATACAATTCTGGGCCACGTTTCCCGATGAAGGTGTCTCTGAGAGTTTTACGAAGGCTCGGAAAGTATACCTTACTAAAGATGTTGACTTTTCGAGGCGTGTTCCCCAAACTATCCCTGAGGAGGTTGCTTAAGGGATAGCTTCTATGTGTGATGTTACTAGGCCCATCGACAACTCCAGGATTGACTCCATGCAGTGACGTCTTGACTGAGTTATGAGAGAAAGTAGTATTCTTTATGAATAAAACACAAAAATATTGCATGTACCACAACTGGTGGGAACTTATTAATTTAATTAAACTTACAAACTAAATTATCCAACAGTATACATAATTTTCACGAAATTATATATACAGTTTTTGATATCAGATTGTGGTATAACACCTCATCCCACTACGCCACCTAGCAATACGCCTTCTCTGGCGTGTCATCTTTTGTTTACATTATTTTAATATCTTTGTCATGGTGCCTTAAATGACTTTGCAATCAGAGTTGATTTGCCAGAAGCACCATCACATTACTGGTGTAATTCACTATTTTCTATGATTAGCTGACATTTTTAATAAAGAACACCAACAAGCAAAACGTACCAACATGAAAACAACATAAGCTATGGCAGAAAAACAAAGAAAGAAGTGGTCCCACAGCGTCACAGCAAACGAGATGGAGATATTGTTCGAGGACGTGACGCTGAATAAAGAAACACTATTTTCCAGTTTTAGGACTACAGTGTCCAAAAAACAAAGAAAGAACTATGGTTAATGTTCCAGCCCACAGAGAGAGTGGGAAATTTCCAGTTTATAAATATAATTTAAAAGGCAATTAGGCAACATGCTCAATAAAATGCAACATGCATCCTTCGTAATGTACAATTTTATTATTTGCATGAAAAGTCCTATTGATGTGGTATTTTAGTAATATTATTAGCCAACTACAACTGTAGAATTATTAGCGTACATATTGCTGAACAGATTGAAATATAACTAAGAGAAACAGCTGATTTCAGAAGCTTGCATTTGTAACAGTAGTGGACACTAGCAGAGTGAGCTGACAACATCGATAAGGTATAGCTGAGAGTGACCCAGAAAGTATGACATACAGAAGTTGTATTTAGCTAAGAACATTTTGGGAAACATGCTGAAACGTTAAGGTACAGCTTAAGGTGCAACTTACAAACGACGTAGCGTTAAGAAGGCTTCGGGAAATGCAGCCCTGATTCTTTTAATTCATTCTTTATTTACACAGGGAGGATTCATTGAGATGTGTGTCTCCTTTTCAAGAGTTCCCTGTTAATAAAAATCAGCAGAAGCAGTACAATACAACAGGAAATATATTTCAAATAGAAACTAATAAAATTTAAAAGTAAAACCTTTAGTTTTACTTTTACCATTAGTTCAGATATACACTATGTACTTATGTCATTTGGCAGTGATTACCTCTTTTAGTTTATTTTACAGATCATTAATTACTAGAAAGTAACAAGGCACATAATTGGTACATTTAAGTACTTATAGCAACAAAATACTAATTGATTTCTAGAAATGAATCAACGTCTGCATTCCTCTGAAAATAATCTATTTGGTTGTTGATTCAAAGAGAATATTTGAAAAATATTGAAGCCTCAGCAGCCTGCCCAGTGGTACTTGTTGTTTAAAGTGGTCCACCATGGTTACAGTACCCATAGCAGGTATTAATGCATTGTGTGTTGGAATACTTGTCAGTGCATAGGTCAAGATAATGTTCTCGGTGCTTCTGTGAATTTCCTGTCTTTTTCGGCTTTTGCCAACCTTTATGACATTATCTCTCACTTTAAACATAGTTTTTGTATTGAATTTCCAGACTTTTTTTGCCGGAAGGTAATCATATCTATATAAACAGTGGTTGCCCTGACCAATGATGTCTTGTGTTTTCAGGAAGTTAACCATTTCAAAATCTGCATTTTATAATTTTCCACTTGCATTCTGAATAAACTCCACTAATTTCTTCATAATAACCTGAACTATTAAGGACTAATATATTCGCATTTGACCATTTAAAAAGAAAAGAGAACTGAGTGAAAAATGAAATAGTTGAAGTTACAGTAATTGTCTTGAAGTTTTGCGATGGCTGATTTAGCAAACTTTCAGCTACCGTTTGGCTTTTGCCATTGCAAGTGCATTTTTTAAGATTTGTTTTAAACCAATTTTTTATTTTTTTTTCCTGCATATATAATGCAGAATACTGAATTAGTGTGACCACTGATATAAAGAGTCAGGTAACACTAATTCTGTAATCAATAAATACAATGTGTTACATACACCAATCAGCCACAAAATGAAACCCGCCTACTTAAACCAGTTTTGTCTTGTCTACATGGCAGAGCATGTGGTGAAATTTCTGTAGGATTGCGTGAGCATATTTTTAAGGGTTTTTTCCAGCTTGCCGTAGCAATAGTGCCCGAAGTTAAAAACAAGGATAAAAACAAGAAAGGTAGCACTTACGATAAAATATAAGCAATGCGAACATAGTAGCAATTGCACAAGCGTTGTGCTTCAGGTGGATATTTGTAAATTCGGGAAGCAAACCAGTAATAGCCAATTTTCTTGTTGTTACTGATAGCGAACTGGTATTGTTTTACAACTAGATCAGCAGAAGTATATAGAGTTTCAGCGATCGCTTGTCTGGAATGCAATTTGGGCAGCTACAACCATCCGTGTTTAGCTTTATTTACAGTTGCATCGTTTGTGGTAGACTATCATATCTTAGTTGTATAGCCAGCTAGTTACATAGCCAAATAACTTGCTTGCTCACAATATATTTGGTTAGCTAAAGTGAAAACTTCAAAAAGACAAAAAATATATAAATAGTGTTGTGTAGCACACCAAAGTCAAGATTTCATGACATTTTCTTACTAGAACACTACGAAAAGATGGCAGGCTCTGTTGCATTTGTCACTGCCAGCTTTCCGAAACAGTGCCCAAGAACACTGAATTGTATAATAATGCTTTATATTACGTGTTATATTCATAGACTGTGGGAAGCATAAACAGTGTTGTGGTTTGGGGTTGTTTGTTGTTGCAATTCCTCTCTTGGCCATTACCTATTGTACTTTTTAAGGTTAGGATTTGGGGAGCTCCATCACTAGACCATTTCAATAGCTGCTGACCACACAGGTTAGCTAAATATATGTTTTCTAGCTAGCTACTTCAACCAACCATAGGTGACGAAGTTTGGCTAACTTTACAGTTCAAACTAGCTAATGTTAAAGCGTGATCAAAGCCAGTAACTAGCTAGCTCTGCCTATCTTGCTAGCTCTGATAGTTACCCATGTAATTATTGTAGTGGTGGGCAGTGAAAGAGAATGAACAGAGACGATTTCATGCCTCATGCCAGGATGTGCTAGCTGTTGATAGTTGCAAATCTGTAGGCAACATTAAGGTAAGGTCGTTTTGTAAGTTTGGCGGTGACAACTCGTCTACTGCTCTTATTGGTTTAATGTATATGCTTTACTGGACATAACATAGCTGGCCAGCTAGAAGTTGCCATCATAGCTAAATTGTCCTATTTAACATTATATAGCTAGCTAGTTAAGCTTGTAATTAACGTTAACGTTACTTTACCACCAAGCCAATATAGACTAGATAGCTAAGCATAGAAGCATAGAGCTAGCTAGCTATCCCAACAAGACACACCAATAGACATTTGATGGCTAGAATAGCTACAGACTAACCGGGCATACTGTTTTTTGTGCTGTAAAGTATGTGACCCATTGATCCAAGGTCAGACTTTTTTTGGGGGGGAAATCAGATCCTAGAGCAGCAGGGCAATTTAAGCCTGAAGTATAGATAGATCGATCGATCGATCAGAACAGACAGTAGTCGTGAGCGTGAGGTGGATGTCCGGAGAGGGGGAGGTGCCAAGTGGCCTTTGGAGGCTGAACAAAGAGGTCTGGCAGGGGTGTAGGGTCTGATGATTTTTTGGGGGTAAGCTGGGGAAGACCCCTTAACTGCTTGGAAGGCAAGCACCAATGTTTTGAATTTGATGCGAGCCATGACAGGCAGCCAGTGGAGGGAAGTAAGCAGGGGGGTGACGTGTGAGTATTTGGGAAGGTTGAAGACCAGACGAGCTGCTGCATTCTGGATAAGTTGGAGGGGTCTGATGGCGGACGCTGGGAGGCCAGCCAAGAGGGAATTGCAGTAGTCCAGGCGGGACAGAACCATCGCTTGGACCAGGAGCTGGGTCGAGTAGGGGGTGAGAAAGGGGCGGATTCTCCGTATGTTGTATAGGAAGAACCTGCATGACCAGGTCACCGCCACAATGTTCTCGGAGAGGGACAGTTTAATGAAACTTTAATGAAATTGTAATCTGTAAAAGACCTTCTCCAGATATGCGTGCTGTCCATCACCACGCCGAGGTTCCTTGCACTGGGTGATGGCGTGAGTCTGGGTGATGGCGTGAGTGTGGTCTCCCCGAGGGAAATGGAGAGATCCAGATGAGGAGAGGTATTAGCAGGGATGAATATCATTTCAGTCTTACCTGGGTTGAGCTTTAGATGGTGATTGTCCGAGCCGCGGTGGCGCAACAGGCTAAGACGCAGCAGACTTGCGGTTGCAGTTTGCTGCAGTTGCACACCGGGGACCGGGGTTCGATTCTCGGTCCTAACAAAAGCCAAGTTTGGCCGGCTCACGTATAATAATTGCAATAATTGGCTCGCTGCTCCAGAGGGAGGGACTTGGCAGGGTTAGTAGATCGCCGCACAATAAGCACCTCGGGCGCCTCGGAATCACAGCAAAGGGGACGAGACGAGACGGCTTGAAGAAGGCGTGTCGCTCTCATTCGGGCCGCCGAGGGACGGGGTACGGGCGGTACATCTAATACGACTACCTCCAATTGAATCAGACGAGGTACAATTGGCTACCAAATTGGAAGAAAAAGGGAAAAATCTGAAAAATTTATATATAAATAAATAAATAGATGCTCTGGATGTCACTCTGGATGTCACTCAGGCAAGCAGAGATACGGGCTGAAACCTGTGTATCAGATGGTGAGAACGAGATGAAGAGTTGGGTATCATCCGCATAGTAGTGGTAGTGTGGGGATCTTGGGATTAAGTGGCTCCACATCAAATTTTTTATTTTTACAAATGTAATGCATGTTTATCATTTATTTAATACCTTCATTGTACAGCCAACATAGCAGTAAAGGAGAACTATTTATTTATAGCGATACTAGTTCTTGTCACACGAGGGCGCTATAGGATTGCTAGGACATTCGGGTTCAGACGCTCGGCTTGACTCCGCTGCGCTCGGTCGGAGTCGTCAGATGACAGTTGAGCAGAATGTGAACCACACTGATACAGTGTCTCTGTACAATGATATTATTTCTGACTGGTAGGCAGACAGTTTAGGCTTATTGAAAGGTATGAAAGTGAAATAGGATTTGTATGTGGGATAACGTGGCCTATTAGAAGTATCCACGAAGCGAATGGCCTATTTATTTTGATTCATAAAAATAAGGTAACCTTATAACTAACGTTAGCAAAGTGACCGTTAGTTAGCTAGTTGCTAACTGTTGCTAACTGAACTCCCGCGGAAATAATTTCAGTCTGTAGCTAACGGTGACGTTACTGGTCTATATGCGTAATAAAGTCTGTTTAACCCCTTTTACTAGCTATGTTTGTAGTGTGATAGCACTCTGTAAATATGAGAGGTAGGTATGTTTTCTTTTTGATACATCCACCCCCGTTAATGGATTTCTATATGTAGCTATGTTAGCTGTGAGCTAGGCTACGCATGTTCTGAATTAATGTACTTATTGGCGCTCTTGTTTTTATTGGTCGTTAGATGACAGTTGAGCAGAATGTGAACCACGCTGATACAGCGTCTCTGTACATTGATATTATTTCTAACAGATGGAGAATAAAATAAACTACACAACACCCTTGTAAGCCGCATCCTTGCAAGTGTGCAACAGTAGGATAGCCCATGTGCAGTGATCACAGGGCCAAATACTCCTTAACTCCACTGCCACCCTCATTTACTCTGTGCCCCGGAAACCAATCTTTGTGGACTCCCTCCCTCCACTGTCCAATTTCTCAAAGTGTTGGAACAAAATGGCTAAAACTCCACCCTCCTCCACTCCCCCAGTGTATTGTACAACACTGTATGTTTTAGCAGAAGTCTTTTCACATTTCTGGGTGACTCACACCCACATAGGCTATTATGAAAGCCCAACCCACAAATTTGGTACTGTCCAGATCTAGAAAGCGGAGATGGCAGGGAACTTGAATTCCCCCCATAAGGCCATGCTAAAATATTTAGCCAAATGTTTGTGTCGTTATTATCACACATATCTTCCTACCCAGATTGTGAAATGTTTGTTTAGTGTGTCATATCCAACAAAAAAATAAATAATTTAAAAGCAGGAAGTGGGTTTACGTATGTAATCTGTCCTGTTTGTATTTATGTTTATTCTTGTTATTTATTCATTTTTCATACATCCTTGGTTATTGTTTTCCATTACAGTTCTCATTTGTTATCCCCGGTTATGTCTGCGTCTCAATGTTTACCAGCCGAGTCACTCCCCTGTCTGCGTGTCCCACTATTCGGGTGTTTACAGGTAGGTTTCGGGTTTTCAACATTCCTTCCAAACTCGCAATTCCTGCTTCTCTTGTTGTTAAATGTTGTGAAGCACTATTCTTACTAACTACGACTAATCTAGATATTGTACAGTACTAATCCGATTAATACACTTACTGTCTGTCTAACTAACTAACAGTCACTTTTATTGGGTAGTTAGAAGTATTCACGTAACTAATTCACTAACGCAATCTCTTAGTGTTTCTGCACTGTTCTATAACTCTGCCTCCCTATGCTATCCCTGATTACTCACTTAGTTTCGAGTAATCTGTCTCTGACTATCACTACGTCTTCAATCTATGCAAATGTCTACTCCCTAATCCGGAGCCGTATGTTTAACATTTTGGTTACGTGCATCCAGTCCTCGTTTTCGTCTCCCTCCTGTTGTGATGTTGTTACTCAGTTTCAACCATTGTCAGAACATTGATCAGTTATAGTGCCAAATTACTTGTACGCCTATTTCTTGAGAGTCCTAAAGACACCCCTTTGACTTTGATTTTCAAACTTGCCTTGCCCTCTTGTTTTGTTTGCCCTTCTGCTCTCCTGGTTTTTGATTATCTGCTTTGTTTTAATGACTTAGGTTTTTGCCCTCACCCTTTTGTACTTTCGCCTTCTGATTTACTGGATTTTTTACCTTTTTGCCTATTTTCTTGACTATTCTTTTGCTTTCTGTTTTTGTCTTTGTCTTGGATCTCCTGGCTTATGAATTCGGAATAAATAGCTACATTTTTGGATTATCCCCTGGTCTGCGTCTGGGTCCTCAGTGCCATACATAACAATGTATTTGGATGTAGCCTACATAAAACCAGCATGACTGTTAACAAGCAGGGCAGCTACAGTTATTTAAGCAAACATGGATGAATTTATGCAACTAACCGTTTCCAAATAGCATATTTATTACCAATACATTTGTTACAGATGTTCGCAACTGACATGAAGCACCATATAGCAAAGGCAACGTTTCTCTAATCGACAGAAATGTTTCTAAATTAGTGTACGTGAACTGCAACTGACAATACTGCCCTACTAAGTTAAAAGGCAGTAACTGCTCACAGAGCGAAACTGAGAAAAATGACGTCAAGTCAAATGAATAGTCAGTAGATCATTGGAGATGGGGTGGTTTGTTCTCTAATAGTGATATTATTTTTTATTAATATTAACCATAACCTCTGACCTGACCTTTGGCCTTGAAACGGTAGTTACTGTACTTTGCCTTAGTATGATATACGTTGTGGGGTAATACTAAAGTAAAAGGCAGTATGCCAATTTTATTTGTTGGTTCAGTATTCTCATTTTCTTCTCTTAATGGAAGAATAGTGTAATTACTACTGTACAAGACTGTAAAAGCACCTTTTATGCGTATAATTTTCACCAAAAATGTTGCAGTACATACCAGTATTCATAATAATAATAATAATAATAATGGATTTAATTTATAATGCACTTTCCATTCAAAAACATCAGAGAATACAAATAAAAATAAAAATAACTAAAAACAGCAAAATAAAACAGCAGTATCCAGACATCATCATCACTAAAACTAAAAATGTGGGTAGGCTCTTCCAAATAGGTGGGTCTTAAGACCGTTCTTGAAAGAGTCGACTGACTGTGGTGCTCTTAGGTGGGCAGGGAGGGCATTCCACAGTTCAGGGGCGACAGAACAGAAGGCCCGGCCTCCCATAGTGACCAGCTTAGTCCTGGTGGGTTTGAGGAGGTAAGTGTTTGATGAGCGGAGACTGCGGGTGGGGGGCTGAGTCTTGACCAGCTCCTTGAGGTAGGGGGGTGCGTTGCCATGGACGCATTGGTAGGTCAGTAGGGAGATTTTAAATTCTGTACGGGAGGAGATGGGGAGCCAGTGTAGTGAGTGGAGGATGGGAGTGATGTGATCATGTTTGCGCACTCTCATCAGGATCCTAGCAGCACTGTTCTGGATGTATTGAAGCTTTTGAAGGCTCTTGCTTGGAATCCCGATGAGAAGTGTGTTGCAGTAGTCGAGCCTGGAGGAGACGAAGGCGTGGACTAATTTTTCAGCATCCTGCAGAGACAGGGTGGGGTGGAGTTTGGCTATGTTTTTGAGGTGGAAGAAGGATGTTTTACAGAGGTGTTTGATGTGAGCCTCGTAGTTGAGGTGGGGGTCCATTCTGACACCCAGGTTGGTGATGACCGATGACAGTGGGATAGCCTGGCCAGAAAAGGTGATGCATGTAATGGGGGATGAGTTGACCTGGTGTGGGGTGCCGATGAGGATGGCTTCTGTTTTGCCGCTGTTCAACTGCAGGAAGTGTTGTTTCATCCACGCCTTGATCTCCTCCAGGCAGATGGTGAGTGTGGATGAGGGTGACTGTGCTGATGATGGGTCCAGTTTAATGTAGAGCTGTGTGTCATCAGCATAGCAATGGAAAGCCAATCCATGCCTGCTGATGACACGGCCGAGGGGAAGCATGTACAGTGTGAATAGGGTGGGGCCGAGTACAGATCCTTGGGGGACACCACAGGTGACAGGCTGGGTCTGGGATTTAGCACCTCCCAAGGAGATGCACTCGGTTCTTTCGGAGAGCTATGATTTGAACCAGTCCAGAGTGGTATTACGGAGTCCAATGGTGGAGTGAAGGCGGTGTAGGAGGATGGTGTGATCGACGGTATCAAAAGCGGCTGTGAGATCCAGGAGGATGAGGAGGGAAGGAGAGCCAGCATCAGCTGCCATGAGAAGGTCATTGGTGACCCTGACCAGTGCTGTTTCAGTGCTGTGGGCGGAGCGGAAACCGGACTGAAATTTTTCGGCAAGGTTATTGCTGTTCAGGTGATGTTGTAGCTGGGTGGCGACTATTTTCTCCAGGACCTTGGAGAGGAACGGGAGGTTGGAGATGGGTCTGTAGTTTGCATGAAGTTCCGGGTCTAGGGTGGGTTTTTTGAGAAGGGGAGTGATAATGAGGCGGCACGGATGGTGCAGTGGGTAGCACTGCCGCCTCACAGCAAGGAGGTCCTGGGTTCGAATCCCCGTCGGCCGGGGCCTCTCTGTGTGGAGTTTGCATGTTCTCCCCGTGTCTGCGTGGGTTTCCTCCGGGTACTCCGGTTTCCTCCCACAGTCCAAAGACATGCAGGTTAGGCTGATTGGAGAGTCTAAATTGCCCGTAGGTATGAGTGTGTGAGTGAATGGTGTGTGTGCCCTGCGATGGACTGGCGACCTGTCCAGGGTGTATTCCTGCCTTTCGCCCAATGTATGCTGGGATAGGCTCCAGCCCCCCTGCGACCCTGTTCAGGATAAGCGGGTTCAGATAATGGATGGATGGATGGATGGGAGTGATAATGGCCATTTTCAGAGCTGGTGGGCGTGGCCGGACTGTAGGGAGTGGTTAATGGCTTCTGTGATCAAGGGGCTTATGGCTTTGATGTGCAGTTTGACCAGGGCTGTGGGAAGGGGGTCCAAGGAGCAGGTGGAAGGCTCCATTCGGCCGATGGTGTCCTCAACCTCTTGCTGCGTGGTGGGAGAAAAACAGCAGAGAGGCTGGGAAGGCCCAGGCTGTGGGCTAACAGTCGGCCCGGATGAAGAAGGGGGGGCGGAGAGGGAGGAACGAATGTTTTCAACTTTTGTTCTGAAGAACGCAAGGAATTCGTTACACTGTTCTATTGTGGCTGCTCTGTTTGTGGGGGTTTGTGGTTTTAAGAAGTGGTCTATGGTTGAGAAGAGCTGTTTTGAGTTGCCGGGGGTGTTGTTAATGATGTTAGAGAAGAAGTTAGCCCGTGTCTCACTGAGTGCCTTTGAATAGGCCTTTTGATGGTCCCTGTAGGCCAGTTTGGCAATATGACGCCGCTCAAGGACACGCCCAGCCATCTTCATTTTTCGTAGCTCGCTGGTGAACCATGGAGCTGAGCGAGAGAAGGTAACGGATCGAGTTTGTAGTGGGGCATGGGTGTCCAGGAGACTGCTCAGGGATGAGTTGTAGAATGCCACTGATTCAGTGGCTGATGAATGGGTGGCAGAGGAGAGAAGGTTGAGGTCTGCAGTCAGGGTGTCTGGGTTAATGTTTTTTAGGCTTCTAAAATGAATTTGACGTTTGGGTTTAGTGTGGGAGGGGGGAAATGGCAGGATGAAGGAAATGACCTTGTGGTCGGACACGCCCATTTCATAGGCGACCAGATTGCTGACCGGGGCGGTGTCAGTGATGACCAAATCCAGTGTGTGGCCCTTCCTGTGTGTGGAGACATGGACCTGTTGTGAGAGGTTGAGGGAGTCGATGAGTTGCAGGAATTCAGATGCAAAGGGGCAGGAGGGGTTGTCAACATGGATGTTGGCGTCTCCGAGGATTATTATGTTTGAGGATGAGGTGCAGAGTGTTGTGAGAAGGTCGTGGATTTCGGAGATGAAGACAGAATTTGGTTTAAGTTTGGGTGGCCGGTAGATAAGTACTATTGTCATATGGAAAGGTGGTTTACATTGAACAGCAAGGCATTCAAATGAGGATGGTGGGGAGAGGGGGAGGGATGATATTTCCAGCTCATCCTTATGGAAAATGGCTAGGCCGCCACCCCGACCAGTACTGCGGGCTTTCTGGATATAGCAGTAACCAGGTGGACAGGCTGCATTCAGGCTTGAAAAGACTTCAGGCTGATGCCAGGTTTCGGTGAGACACATGACGTCTAAGCCCTTATCCATAATATGATCACAGATGAGTGGAACTTTAAGTGTGAGGGATTGAGTATTAAAAAGCTCTATTTTGATTGTTGGTAAAGTGGTGAATTTCTGTATGGGGATGAGTACGCGGAAATCCACTCCACGTTTTCCATACTGCTGCCTGGGCTGTGGCAATCTTGCGGTGTTTCCAAGGCTACAAGCTCTGAAGGCGACAGTGTTCTGATGACGTAGAACAGATGCGACGGGGCGCTCAGCTGAGCGGATGGATGGTATGTTGTGGCCGGGCTGGGAGTAAACAAACTGACGACGGGTGCTTCCGTGGATGTAACGCGGTCGGCGAAGAAGTCTTAGATTTTTTATGACTGAAACACACGCTGGAATTGGGTGATTGTTCAGCTCTCTGAGGCATGAGATGGAGTATTGCAGCATCATTTCAGGGAAATGGAGGCCCTGGATGTTGTTAGCCGATAGCCAAGCTAGCCAGGCTAGCCATGGAGCGCTGGAGGCTAGCTGTGGAGGTTTGTTGCGGTCCAAGGCAGACGTGGCCCGACCACTTTAGCCTCACGATGCCACGACGCTGAGAAGAGCCGAGAGCTGGGTCGCGGTGGAAGGTTGGAGGTAATCCATTGCTCCGGAGAGTGGAGAACTGGAACCAGCAGATGTCTGAGGTAGGCAGAGTCGTCCGGTTTGTAGTAACAGCAATCAGAGGAAATATGGCTTGCTGGTGGCCATAGAGTCGCCGAGAGAAGAGGGCTAAAAGACTAACTTTTAAAACTAACTTTAATACTTGAATAAAAGGTAGGAAAAAAATAAATAAAGTACATAGGTCTGGTGGAGAAGCGGTGAACAATCAGCGCCTGCGTCCTCTCCCAAGTCTGCTTTTCTTCTATCATATGGAGACATCTAAGTTACAGTACATTTCCAGTCAAGTAAGTTACTGTGACATATTGCTCTTGTTCCCAGAATAAAGAGGAAAGCAACCCATATCAATTGCAGATATAGCATGCCAATTCAAGATCGAAACGACTTCCTGATTATTTAGTTACTGAACACTATATACATATTCTGTTTTGAAAACCACATAGCAATTTCAGTGGCGGTGTCATGGTTGGAACTCCAGGACTTGGCTTGGTTTTCCAGGCACTTTCTTTTTTCCAGGCACAACCAATGCCGCCATTTCTGCCTGTTTTGGTAATTCATTTCACTTTGGCAATGAATGGTGATTAGGTAATCAATTCCCTCATGTGGACGACTTATTCCCAATTGTCTGCCGCATGTGGTTTGATTGCTCATGAAGGTTAGCTGTGTGGCTGTCTATTCAAGCCCTGTTTCTCTATGAGTCTGGGCTGTTTTTTTGCATTCTCCATAGCACGCAATTTATTTTTCATTTGTGCATTTTTTGTGAGGTGTGACTGACAATTCTTAATTACCTAGTCTATGGGAGCTAAACACATAGCAATTCTCTGTCAACTTAGGATAGTGAGATAGTGAGGACATGTTTGCTCTCATTGGCTGTTTGTCCACCTAGTTTATTTCCGCCTTGTATAAAAGCTACCTTTAGGAAGGAAGGAGCTTTAGGCCGAGTTTATTATTTGGACCCAGGAGTACTGAGACCCTCTGGGGTGTTTTGTCACTTTATAAATGCATTCTTTTTTGTGATTATCGTTGTCTTTGTCTGTCATTGGATATACAGTACTAAGTCGCTATTTGCCACTGTCGGAGGTAACATCCATACTAGAGACCCCTGCTGCAGCTTAGCCTGTTGTGCCACCACGGCCCCCCTTCTTTGTTGCTTTTAAAAAAGAGGATTACTAAGGTGAGTTACTCGTTTGGGCTTCAATGTGTCAGGTGAGTATAGTTCCAGGCCTGAACTTTTTATTCTGAAGTAAATCCATGCCTTCTACAATATCCAACTGCAGTGGCTGTTCTGTCTGGTGTTAACAACCATGGGTTCCTCTAAACAGTTGTCCAAAGACTTCAGAATGGAGAGGAGAAGGCTACAAAAACTCTCTCAATGTTTCAAATGACCTATTTCTACTGTCAGAAACATTATTAGAAAACGGAAGATAAATGGAACAGTTGAAGTTAAGTAAAGGTCTCGAAGACCAAGAGAGATTTCAGATAGAATGGCCTGAGACCTGGTGATAAATGCTCAGAAGAACCCACACATCACTGCAAAAGAGCTGAAAAAAAGATTAGCAAACAATGTACTTTAAACAACAATGACCAAAGTTACCAGAAAGAAGCCTTTCCTATGACTTCAACACAAAATTAAGCATCTGACATATGCAAAAGAAAACATTGAGAAGCTTGAAGCTTTTTAGAACAATGTGCTTTGGACTGACAAAACCAAAATTGGACTTTTTGGCCACCACCAAAAGAAGGTTATCAAGAACTTTTTAATTTTGATAAAATAATAATAATCTCTTTTTCATAAGAATGCACAAATTTCTGTATGTCCCCGGTGACCATCATTACATTTGCATTGCGTATTAAAGGTACACAATGTTTCCTTTTCACTTTTCAGGTCACCTTTTACCATTTATGGGTAAACTTAGATGAACTGAAATTCACTTTGAACTGTCGACTGTCCCTTTAACGCTGAAAAGAATTTCAGCCCTGTCACACTGGATTCAGCCCTATTACACGATGAATGTGTTATTTTTGCAATAATAAGAAAATATTGAGGTAATAAATGGATGGACATGTGTATTATTATCTGCATAATCAGTTGAATAAAAAGTTTCTCATTTTTATTTAATCAGTCTATTTTAAATGATAAAATATATAAATATTAAATATATGTGTATATACAATTAGTGAGTACTTTATTAGGTAGACCTGTACACCAGCTTGTTAATGTAAATATTTAATCAGCCAATCATGTGGCAGCAACTGAATGCATAAAAGCATGCAGACATCGTAAAGAGGTTCAGCTGTTTTTCAGACCAAATGTCAGAATGGGGACGAAATGTGATCTAATTGACTTTGACTGTGGAATGATTGTTGGTACCAGACAAGGTGGTTTGAGTATCGCAGAAACTGGAAGGTCACAGTAACGCAAATAACCACACACTACAGCAGTGGTATGCAGAAGAGCATCTCTAAGTGGATAGGTTACAGCAGCAGAAGACCAAAAGGTAAAAAAAGTACCTAAAACTGCTCAGTGAGTGTATATATAAGGTGGGAAATACAAAGTACACATCGCTTGATTTGGATCAGCAATGTCTGGGAATTCCAATTAAATTAATGCGTTTCATGGTACTTAAACTTAAACAAGGGACATAGAAATTATGCTGGATATTTAAAATAAAAGAGAATTTTTGCCTGTGGCAGGAAAATAGATTTTTAGGAGTTGAATAATGATCTTATGAATTGATATTAGTATGAATAAAAACTATTTTTCCTGAGATGGCAAAGCCAAAAAGATATGTGTTCTTCAGAATGTCCTGATAACATTTCAGCTGATCTGCATTAATTAATGTGGATATTTATTGTCTGTGTGTGCCTGTCTTCATACCACCATATAGCTTATTACGTCAGGTATTCCATTGATGCTTATTCAGACTGTGCCACTTCTCACAGCATGTTTCCAATCTCTAAATCCTGTCACAGTAAAAGTGGTATCTGTGGGTGAGATAGTGATCAAAATTTGTGCAAGAAGAATGCAGTGTCTGCTTGAATGGAATACTCAAGCCAATCTCTGGATGAGTACCATGAGTAGGGTTGGGTATTCTTTGGATTTTATAGATTCCAGTTCTGATTCTGCTCATTGTTTCCAGTTCTTAACAGTTTTTAGATAACAAAAAAGTGTTTACCCTACAACAAAGAACATCCGACGTATATCTGCAAATAGGTAAAGTGTACATGGCTGCATGTTATGTTGTGCTGCACTGCTGCAAGTGTTATGAGGCATGAATTGTTACCTCGCTCAGCTAGCACCTCATGGATATTGAAAAATGGTTCAAAATGAATTGCAGATCAGGGTTGGGGTAATTCCCCTTGCAGATGAAGCAGGAGAGGCAGGAGAGTTTCCACGGCAAAGTTGGAGACAGTGTCGGTCTGCAATCCTCTCAGTGATTTCGTGTTTCAGTGGTTGCTTCTGCGGCAAGAATGCTGCTGGCCAGGAAAAATGCTTGCAAGGTTCCGTCAGTAGGGGGCAGTCGTGTTGCATTTCAGCCTGTAACAGGCGGAGCAGTCATTTGCAGCAAGACTGCCCATAATCCATAGTGATTTAGGATTTGTTTTTCACACAACCACCACCAGGTGATAAATGGGAGCACTCTACTCCACAGCTGTTGTGAACCCACCGTTACCGGCGTGATGAACTTGCCTTGGCCTACCATTTCTAGCCATTTCTTTCCTGGAGGTACTTTGTGGTTGATTTCAAGGTATGCTTCAGATCATTGTCTTTCTAGAAAGCTATTTGGATTCTAGAGTTAAAAGTTAATAAAAAAATATTCTACACCTGGGTCTGGTCCTTGGTAATAATCTTCTTAAATCTTACTTTTGCACAGGGCCCTTTTTATTTTTTATATGATTTATAAACAGTAAACAATTAAATATAATCTTGCTTTAAAATTTGCAGAAAGGACTCATGTTTAACATTGCAACAGACATTTTGGGTGTCTCGGTGGCGCAGCCTGTAGAGCACTGACCGCATGCTCATTGCGAGCCGCGACGTCGGCGGTTCGAATCCGACCGTCCGACATTTGTCGCATGTCTTCCCCTCTCTCTCGCTCCCATTCTTCCTGTCTCTCTATACTATATACTGTCCAATAAAGCTGAAAAAGGCCTAAAAATATCTTTAAAAAAAAAACATTGCAACAGATATTTTAACCCAGAGTGCCCACTGTAAATAGCCTGGATAACAAAATATAGCACACATTAAAAAAAACTTGTCTTACCAGAGTGTTAATTGGTGAAAAATTGGTGCCAGTGGTAGAATATTATACAACAAATGATGCAGTTTGTTGCAATTTACGTTGTTATGAAAACAAACACAATAAATGTCACTTTGTACGAGTCTTGCCTGTAAAAGCATTTTCGCTACAGAACAGTGTTCAATACCGTATTTAAATTGACTAGCTGACTGGGGAGCCTGACACACATCATTACTGACATTTAAGGTGACACCACACTACCACAGGCACATGTCAACATTTTGAGATTTTAGAAACATGAGCGATAAATACTCAATTTAACATGATTTCCGGTTTATTTTTAATTGGCACTCGTCTAATGGGCTAGTGCTGTTTTTTTTTTTTTCTTTTACTCTCCATTCATCTTAACCACTCCCCTCGGGTGATCGGACGACCTTAATTTCCAGTCCTGGGAGTGGCTATATTGCCAGCAGTGCTAAACACACGTTCAGATGGTATGCTTTCGGCTGTAAACGAAATACATTTTCTGCGTATATTTGCCATTAGAGAAAAGCGGTTCTCATTCTCATTCTCCTTAAGAATGCCTTTTTCAAGACATAGACAATTGGGAGCAAACAGGATATGGTCACATGCACTTTAACAGACAGAATATTAGTGAAAGCTGCAACAGACTTCTGTCCATCCCAATCTCTGAGACTTCAATGTCCTGCCATCTGAGGGTGGGAAGTGGAGTTCAACTCTTTTAATGGCGGGAAGCTGTTCGAATCCTTTCCACCATTGCGTAGATCTGTTGCACAATCCTATAATAAATAATATTGGCTAGTCGCAGTTTTTAACTTTTAATCAGGTCTGCACAGTCGTGTTCCAAAAAATAGCAGTGCAACATCAGTAACCTGATGAACCACTGTTATTAGTAGTAGTGATATTTCTGCATGGCAAATAATTTACTTGTAGATGTAGTACTGGAATAGAAAAACAACAGACCCAACTGTCATGACATGCCCGCTGCTTGTTCTGAGTAATTGACTCATTCATTGAAAGGGGCGTGTTCAAAATAATAGCAGTATGGAGTTTAATTTGAGAATTAATTTATTCTGTGAAAAAACATGTCAGTAATTGAAGAAGGGGAGCATACGTTTGACACATTGTTATGAAATATATTTCCCTCTGAATTGCTAAGTAAAATTTGTTTGGAGGAACAATGTCATTTGATTAAAAAGTTGATTGGAGAGGGGAAAACATATAAAGAAGTGCAGCAAACTATAAGATGCTCAGCTAAATTATCTCAAATGCTTTAAATTGGCAACAAAAACCCAAAACAAGCAGAAGAAAATAGTCATAGTCATAGATTCAGCCATTCATCAGCTCCAGAAAGATCAAAGGTGATCTACAATTACCTGTAAGTTACAGTCAGAAGACGTTTTATTCAAGCTAAGCTATCAGCAAGAAGCCCCTATAAAGCACCATTGTTGAAAAAATGGCATGTGCAGAATCGGTTCAAATTTGCCAAGGAATACATTGATTGGCCCAAAAAGAAATAGCATAACATTCTGGGGACTGATGAGAGTAAAATTGTTCTTTTCGGGTCTAGTGGTCATCGGCAGTACGTCCGGGTACTGAATTCAAGCCACAGTACACTGTGAAGACAGTGAAGCATTGGGTCGCAAAAATCATGGTATGGGGATGTTTTTCATACTATGGTGTTGGGTTTGTATATCAGGGATCATGGATCAGTTTGAATCCATCAAGAGATTATGTTGCCATATGCCGAAGAGGAAATGCCCCTGAAATGGGTGTTTCAACAAGACAACGACCCCAAACACAGAAGTAAGCGAGCAACATCTTGGTTCCAGACAAAAAGGATTGAGGTAATGGAGTGGCCAGCACAATCCCCGACCTCAACCCCATTGAAAACTTGTGGGATGACGTTAAAAATGCAGTTTCTGAAGCAAAACCCAAAAATTCACAGGAACTGTAGAATGTAGTTTGTTCATCTTGGGCTGAAATACCTGATTCTAGGAGCCAGAAGTTGGTTGACTCAATGCAAAACAGATGCGCAGCAGTTAAAAAACAATGGTTATGCAACCAAATATTAGTTCAGTTATTTAAAGTGAAGTTAAAAAACAAATTCTTAAAAAATTTATTCAGTTTATACATTAATGTTTGAAGAGAAAAATGTTGACACTGAACAGATTAATATTCTTTGCTTCCTGTAAAAGAATAACGTAGATTTGATCAAATTTGGTAATTCTTGGATGATTTGGAATTTAATGTGTAATGTTTCCACTACATTTGAAATATGGAACTAAAAGCTATTAAAAAATAGTTGCACTTTATTCACTTTTTTAACGCGCTGCTGTTTATTTGAACACAACTGTACATTCAAAATCTATTGGATAGTGGTTTCAGGCAATATAATTTTCACACCAGACAGCAACTAATTAACAGATTTTTTTAATATCCAGCGATTTATTTTATTTTTGATAATCTAGTGGGAATCATGGCCTATAAGTTAACGCATTGCCAACATGATGTGCATGTAATCTACTGTTAGAGCCTTAATAAACCAAGAAATGACACATAATAATGGCCTGCGCTTTATTCAGAAGAATAGCTTATCGTGATGTGTTCCGGTATAGCCAGCTGCTCTTCCGCTGTGTGGAGCTTTCGCCATCTGCTGTGGGGAAAGGCGCTGTTGATTTTGCAGAAGATGGCAAAGCCTCATGTGGTTTTGTTTTTCTCTTTTATCCAGAGAATTTGTGAAGACCATGTTTAAGTTGTGTCCTAAACAACTGAGCCATTGCCATTTCAGGGTTTCGCCTGCATGGTTACTTCTGACTTTCTCCTTTACAAATAATTGTCTGTCATTTCTGTTGTCCATCTAGGGGCCTTGCTATTGGAAATAAAAATCAGGTGAATTATTTTTTGAAGTTTTAAATTGCAGAAAAGGAAACTCAAAACATAAGAAGAAAGCCAATCCATGTGGAAGTCACAGGGCATATAGACTAAAACTGACACAGCTGAGGAACAAGAAAGCAAACCAACTATTTCCTAAACTATTATTTTACGCTTTAGGAAAACCTGATAAAATATACGATAAAATAAACGATAAAATATACGCCGTATCCGTCATCTCCTGATGGAGAAAGCCGCCCAGCTCCTAGTCCAGGTGCTTGTCATTTCCTGCTTGGATTACTGCAACTCCCTCCTAGCTGGTCTCCCAGCTTGTGCCATCAAGCCCCTCCAGCTGGTCCAGAATGCTGCAGCCCGCCTGATCACCAGTCAGCCCAGGTTGGCTCATGTCACCCCACTCCTCATTGGCCATCCTATTGCCGCATGCATCCACTTCAAGGCCCTAGTGTTGGCATTTCAGGCTGCTAAGGGGACTGCCACCTTACATACAATCCTTAATCACTCCTTACTCCCCAGCTTTTCAAACTGTACCTTAGTCCTCCCTCCTGATCCCCCCCCACCCCCCCTTTCTGATATACCTCTTGTCTAACCCAAAGAAATTAATAAATGGCACTTACGATAACTGTATTTTTGTTTAGAACAGCACTTCATATGTATTTTACTAGTTATGGATGTGATGCTTTAACTTCTGGAAGTCGCTTTGGATTAAAAGCGCCAGCCAAATGACTAAAATGTAAATGTAAAAAAAATGTAAATGTATTTACAGAACAGCCTCAGAATTGACTGCCAGTGTGTTTGAGCACAATAGTAAAACATTTAGAATTTTATTTTTATTTTTTCTTAGGAAGTATACAGTCAGCTCCAGAATTACTGGCACCCCTTATGAAAATGTTGCATTCAGTAAATATAATTATCATGCTCAGTAATTTTCTTTATTAAATGTATCAAAGGTCCTGCGCTTTAAAAGTTTCACTTTTAAACCGGACGCGAGCCTTCGAGCTCATGTGCCCGGTTCCTTTAGTTTTTTTATATCACAAACAAAATTTACATGAACTGCCTTTGCAGCATCACACGTCCATGTCCCTTTTGCCCATTTTATCAATTGGTCTTGTCCCCGGTTGAACTTCAGAGTCCTAAATTCTCTCTCATCAAATATTCTTATGTTAAATTCTAAGATGAATATAGGCTATGTATTATTGGGAGATAGTGAAATGCCAAGGTGAGCCAGAGTAGTTTGAAATGTATTATGACCAAACATACAGTAGGCTACTACGACATTTGCTATTGCAGAATGCAGGGACATTGCCTACCTGGCTAACACCCACAAAATAAAAAAAAACATGCAAATGTAGAACTTACAGTAAAGTTACAGGTCAAGTAGACTTCCATGACATTACAATTCCATAATATCCCCAGGCTCGTTGAACGCAGCTCAGGGAAGACTGCTGGCATCATAATTATTTAAACAAACCTACTGATTAATTTCAAGAAATGTCTGGGCAGCTGTGTTGACAGTGATTTCTGACTTTTTTTTTTCTTCTGTTTTTTAAATGTACAGGATATCTACATGATGTAAAACCACAGTGGAGACAGAAAACATTAATCCAATAATGATAATTTTTCTTCTTCTTTTTACCAATGCACAAGGGAGAGACAGCACCTGTGATCTGTCACCCACAGACATGGCAAATGGCTTGCCAGTGTTGCTTGGGTTAAAAGACAAATTATATTCTAAATCAGAAATCAGATTTGTCTACCTCACCTTGCATGCTGTAATCAGTTGAGGGCACACGAATGACAAACTAATTACAAAATCAAGTTTTGTTGATTTTTTCAGTGCAAGAAATCCTGCCCTCGTTCAGATCAGCACCATGCCGCTGTCTAATTTAAAGTGAGCTATTTATTAATTCCTTACTGATGTACAGCTACTTCAGCTAATGAAAAGAAAGAAAGAAATAAATTAAATATGACAATTCTCCAATCATCACGGGTAATGATTGAATTGCTCGTACAGCACTTGTGCTTGGAAAAATGTAATTAATCGTAAGGTGTACTCGTCTTGTCCAAGTATTCAGGTCACCCCTAATATCTATGGCCCAGGGGTGCAAAAAAGTGTCCCCCGCTGGGTTTCTGGCTGCAGCCAATCAGTGTGGCAAAAATACATCACCCGAAAGAGAAAACACACCCCTACAATTTAACCTTCATGTGGGTGCACTCCAAGTGCACCCCACAGCCGGAAGCAAGAGGCTTGCCCAGCCAAAACTTGCACTCCTATTGAGTGGCCGCCCCTGATAGATTTGATGTCTGTACTGTGATATCGGAGCAATTCTTCTGCACAAACCACCAATAAATTGAGTGACATCGATGGGATTGCCTTGTGCATCTGGTTTGTAAGTATTGCCAGGCAAAATTTTCCAAAGTATTAAACAAAATGCAGAAAGTCATGCCCACAACAAACACCCCACCCCCAGGATGATACAATCATCAATTGCCGATCCTGCAGGGTCATAAATCGCAGACAGACGATCGGCCAACCCTAGTCTAAACCATTATATTTGCTTCCGTAATTCTTTAAAAATCCTTATTTAGGAACTGAGCATCCCTATGATTTGTATTTCTTAAGCCAAGTTATTGCCACAACAATACAGTAACCAATAAGCCTGTGCTAAATGCGAATAAAGCTACCACTTCCATAAATAGGCTACGAGACCTACAACAAAATCTTATTGAAGCTATCAAATCCACCAAAAAAGTATTTTTAAGGCACCTTTACATTCTTAAGAAGCCTCACTGCATTATTTCCTCTTTGGATGTATATAGTATATATATGAATGTTGAAGGTATATAGCTTTGTGTTCTGTCTTAATTTTTGTCTTTTCTGTGATGTTGCAAATGGAGCTGCTGTGATGCAAGAAAAATCGGACAATAAAGTATTTGTCACATTTCAGGTCTGTCTCGTTTTATGTTTATTTATGTTTATTTATGTTGTCTTAGTCACGTAGTGTCTTATCATGTATTATGTTGTCTAGGTTCGTCATGTTGTTTAGTTATGTTTCGTTACAATTTATTTTCTTGTCATGTTTAGTTATGTTTTCGTACGATTATATTACCTGGTTATGTTGAGTGATTATCGTCTTAGTTTCGCTTTGTGTTATGTTTTGATGCATGTTTATTGTTACGTTAACTGGTCGTTGTTATGCATACACTTTTACATGTTTTTCCGCAAACCTTGCGTTCCGCCTTTTCTCTCTCTCTTTCTGTCATTCACTCCCTAAGTGTTTCCATTTGTCTATTTACTAAAACTACTAACACTAGATCAGGATTGGGTAGAGACTAACAAACTAATCATGTGTTCATGTTACCTTACGTTTCTCGTGCATGTCATTTACTAATTTACTAATGCTAGGGCAGGATAGGTTTATTACTAACGATTACTAATCTCCTTGTTAAACTTGTCATCCATCGCACCTGTTTTCCATTTCCTTGCTACGCTCTAACTAATTGTCTGCATCTGTCTACACCCGCATTTATAGCCCAGTCGCGCTACTGTTCACTGCGAAATTGTCTGCCTCTAGTCTAACTACGCAACTCTTGAGCATTACGACTGTTTGTTTACACGTTACGATCCAAGCCTGTTATCGACCATCGTCCATTGATTTCTGTTTTGTTGACCACTGTTTGTTTTTTGACTACGTCCTCGCCTACCGTTTTTGTACTTTTGCCCCGCTGATTGTTTCATGGTTTCGACTCCCGCTTCGCCCACGACTACGCCTCTGCCTGCCGTCCGCCTGTTCATCTGCCCCGCTGACTGCTCTCCTGCTACCGGACCTCCCTGCACGTCTACCGACTACGAGATTGCCTCTTCCCTCGGCACCGTGCTTTTTGTTTGTTTTTGTTTGGCTGGATCTTCGTGTATGGACTTTGCTTGTGTTGACTACGCTCCTGGGACTCGTCCCGAATAAAGCCCTAACGGGACTTTATTTAACTATTGTTTCTGAGTCGTGCATTTTGGGTCCAACCCCCACGCACCCCTCTCAGTATTATCATCATCACATTTTTCCCCTTTAACGAACAATTGATTTTCCAACAGTCACTGTAGAACTCGCTGGACGTGTTGGACATGTTGTTTGAGCGATGCAGAGACGATCAATAAATCGTCTAAGTAGATGAAGATGAATGTCCCGTAATCCAGAAATCACAATCCCAAAGTCCAATCAGAATTTGGCAATGACAGATCAAAACCAAGACTGCTGTAGCCTAACCACTTAGAGTTATGATGCATTATGTGTTCAGCTTGCCCTTGTGTGTTCAGCAAGCTGATCTGCTGATCAATGCTCTTCTGCATACCACTGTTGTAATGTGTGGTTCAGCCATTCATCAGCTCCAGAAAGATCAAAGGTGATCTACAATTACCTGTAAGTTACAGTCAGAAGACGTTTTATTCAAGCTAAGCTATCAGCAAGAAGCCCCTATAAAGCACCATTGTTGAAAAAATGGCATGTGCAGAATCGGTTCAAATTTGCCAAGGAATACATTGATTGGCCCAAAAAGAAATAGCATAACATTCTGGGGACTGATGAGAGTAAAATTGTTCTTTTCGGGTCTAGTGGTCATCGGCAGTACGTCCGGGTACTGAATTCAAGCCACAGTACACTGTGAAGACAGTGAAGCATTGGGTCGCAAAAATCATGGTATGGGGATGTTTTTCATACTATGGTGTTGGGTTTGTATATCAGGGATCATGGATCAGTTTGAATCCATCAAGAGATTATGTTGCCATATGCCGAAGAGGAAATGCCCCTGAAATGGGTGTTTCAACAAGACAACGACCCCAAACACAGAAGTAAGCGAGCAACATCTTGGTTCCAGACAAAAAGGATTGAGGTAATGGAGTGGCCAGCACAATCCCCGACCTCAACCCCATTGAAAACTTGTGGGATGACGTTAAAAATGCAGTTTCTGAAGCAAAACCCAAAAATTCACAGGAACTGTAGAATGTAGTTTGTTCATCTTGGGCTGAAATACCTGATTCTAGGAGCCAGAAGTTGGTTGACTCAATGCAAAACAGATGCGCAGCAGTTAAAAAACAATGGTTATGCAACCAAATATTAGTTCAGTTATTTAAAGTGAAGTTAAAAAACAAATTCTTAAAAAATTTATTCAGTTTATACATTAATGTTTGAAGAGAAAAATGTTGACACTGAACAGATTAATATTCTTTGCTTCCTGTAAAAGAATAACGTAGATTTGATCAAATTTGGTAATTCTTGGATGATTTGGAATTTAATGTGTAATGTTTCCACTACATTTGAAATATGGAACTAAAAGCTATTAAAAAATAGTTGCACTTTATTCACTTTTTTAACGCGCTGCTGTTTATTTGAACACAACTGTACATTCAAAATCTATTGGATAGTGGTTTCAGGCAATATAATTTTCACACCAGACAGCAACTAATTAACAGATTTTTTTAATATCCAGCGATTTATTTTATTTTTGATAATCTAGTGGGAATCATGGCCTATAAGTTAACGCATTGCCAACATGATGTGCATGTAATCTACTGTTAGAGCCTTAATAAACCAAGAAATGACACATAATAATGGCCTGCGCTTTATTCAGAAGAATAGCTTATCGTGATGTGTTCCGGTATAGCCAGCTGCTCTTCCGCTGTGTGGAGCTTTCGCCATCTGCTGTGGGGAAAGGCGCTGTTGATTTTGCAGAAGATGGCAAAGCCTCATGTGGTTTTGTTTTTCTCTTTTATCCAGAGAATTTGTGAAGACCATGTTTAAGTTGTGTCCTAAACAACTGAGCCATTGCCATTTCAGGGTTTCGCCTGCATGGTTACTTCTGACTTTCTCCTTTACAAATAATTGTCTGTCATTTCTGTTGTCCATCTAGGGGCCTTGCTATTGGAAATAAAAATCAGGTGAATTATTTTTTGAAGTTTTAAATTGCAGAAAAGGAAACTCAAAACATAAGAAGAAAGCCAATCCATGTGGAAGTCACAGGGCATATAGACTAAAACTGACACAGCTGAGGAACAAGAAAGCAAACCAACTATTTCCTAAACTATTATTTTACGCTTTAGGAAAACCTGATAAAATATACGATAAAATAAACGATAAAATATACGCCGTATCCGTCATCTCCTGATGGAGAAAGCCGCCCAGCTCCTAGTCCAGGTGCTTGTCATTTCCTGCTTGGATTACTGCAACTCCCTCCTAGCTGGTCTCCCAGCTTGTGCCATCAAGCCCCTCCAGCTGGTCCAGAATGCTGCAGCCCGCCTGATCACCAGTCAGCCCAGGTTGGCTCATGTCACCCCACTCCTCATTGGCCATCCTATTGCCGCATGCATCCACTTCAAGGCCCTAGTGTTGGCATTTCAGGCTGCTAAGGGGACTGCCACCTTACATACAATCCTTAATCACTCCTTACTCCCCAGCTTTTCAAACTGTACCTTAGTCCTCCCTCCTGATCCCCCCCCACCCCCCCTTTCTGATATACCTCTTGTCTAACCCAAAGAAATTAATAAATGGCACTTACGATAACTGTATTTTTGTTTAGAACAGCACTTCATATGTATTTTACTAGTTATGGATGTGATGCTTTAACTTCTGGAAGTCGCTTTGGATTAAAAGCGCCAGCCAAATGACTAAAATGTAAATGTAAAAAAAATGTAAATGTATTTACAGAACAGCCTCAGAATTGACTGCCAGTGTGTTTGAGCACAATAGTAAAACATTTAGAATTTTATTTTTATTTTTTCTTAGGAAGTATACAGTCAGCTCCAGAATTACTGGCACCCCTTATGAAAATGTTGCATTCAGTAAATATAATTATCATGCTCAGTAATTTTCTTTATTAAATGTATCAAAGGTCCTGCGCTTTAAAAGTTTCACTTTTAAACCGGACGCGAGCCTTCGAGCTCATGTGCCCGGTTCCTTTAGTTTTTTTATATCACAAACAAAATTTACATGAACTGCCTTTGCAGCATCACACGTCCATGTCCCTTTTGCCCATTTTATCAATTGGTCTTGTCCCCGGTTGAACTTCAGAGTCCTAAATTCTCTCTCATCAAATATTCTTATGTTAAATTCTAAGATGAATATAGGCTATGTATTATTGGGAGATAGTGAAATGCCAAGGTGAGCCAGAGTAGTTTGAAATGTATTATGACCAAACATACAGTAGGCTACTACGACATTTGCTATTGCAGAATGCAGGGACATTGCCTACCTGGCTAACACCCACAAAATAAAAAAAAACATGCAAATGTAGAACTTACAGTAAAGTTACAGGTCAAGTAGACTTCCATGACATTACAATTCCATAATATCCCCAGGCTCGTTGAACGCAGCTCAGGGAAGACTGCTGGCATCATAATTATTTAAACAAACCTACTGATTAATTTCAAGAAATGTCTGGGCAGCTGTGTTGACAGTGATTTCTGACTTTTTTTTTTCTTCTGTTTTTTAAATGTACAGGATATCTACATGATGTAAAACCACAGTGGAGACAGAAAACATTAATCCAATAATGATAATTTTTCTTCTTCTTTTTACCAATGCACAAGGGAGAGACAGCACCTGTGATCTGTCACCCACAGACATGGCAAATGGCTTGCCAGTGTTGCTTGGGTTAAAAGACAAATTATATTCTAAATCAGAAATCAGATTTGTCTACCTCACCTTGCATGCTGTAATCAGTTGAGGGCACACGAATGACAAACTAATTACAAAATCAAGTTTTGTTGATTTTTTCAGTGCAAGAAATCCTGCCCTCGTTCAGATCAGCACCATGCCGCTGTCTAATTTAAAGTGAGCTATTTATTAATTCCTTACTGATGTACAGCTACTTCAGCTAATGAAAAGAAAGAAAGAAATAAATTAAATATGACAATTCTCCAATCATCACGGGTAATGATTGAATTGCTCGTACAGCACTTGTGCTTGGAAAAATGTAATTAATCGTAAGGTGTACTCGTCTTGTCCAAGTATTCAGGTCACCCCTAATATCTATGGCCCAGGGGTGCAAAAAAGTGTCCCCCGCTGGGTTTCTGGCTGCAGCCAATCAGTGTGGCAAAAATACATCACCCGAAAGAGAAAACACACCCCTACAATTTAACCTTCATGTGGGTGCACTCCAAGTGCACCCCACAGCCGGAAGCAAGAGGCTTGCCCAGCCAAAACTTGCACTCCTATTGAGTGGCCGCCCCTGATAGATTTGATGTCTGTACTGTGATATCGGAGCAATTCTTCTGCACAAACCACCAATAAATTGAGTGACATCGATGGGATTGCCTTGTGCATCTGGTTTGTAAGTATTGCCAGGCAAAATTTTCCAAAGTATTAAACAAAATGCAGAAAGTCATGCCCACAACAAACACCCCACCCCCAGGATGATACAATCATCAATTGCCGATCCTGCAGGGTCATAAATCGCAGACAGACGATCGGCCAACCCTAGTCTAAACCATTATATTTGCTTCCGTAATTCTTTAAAAATCCTTATTTAGGAACTGAGCATCCCTATGATTTGTATTTCTTAAGCCAAGTTATTGCCACAACAATACAGTAACCAATAAGCCTGTGCTAAATGCGAATAAAGCTACCACTTCCATAAATAGGCTACGAGACCTACAACAAAATCTTATTGAAGCTATCAAATCCACCAAAAAAGTATTTTTAAGGCACCTTTACATTCTTAAGAAGCCTCACTGCATTATTTCCTCTTTGGATGTATATAGTATATATATGAATGTTGAAGGTATATAGCTTTGTGTTCTGTCTTAATTTTTGTCTTTTCTGTGATGTTGCAAATGGAGCTGCTGTGATGCAAGAAAAATCGGACAATAAAGTATTTGTCACATTTCAGGTCTGTCTCGTTTTATGTTTATTTATGTTTATTTATGTTGTCTTAGTCACGTAGTGTCTTATCATGTATTATGTTGTCTAGGTTCGTCATGTTGTTTAGTTATGTTTCGTTACAATTTATTTTCTTGTCATGTTTAGTTATGTTTTCGTACGATTATATTACCTGGTTATGTTGAGTGATTATCGTCTTAGTTTCGCTTTGTGTTATGTTTTGATGCATGTTTATTGTTACGTTAACTGGTCGTTGTTATGCATACACTTTTACATGTTTTTCCGCAAACCTTGCGTTCCGCCTTTTCTCTCTCTCTTTCTGTCATTCACTCCCTAAGTGTTTCCATTTGTCTATTTACTAAAACTACTAACACTAGATCAGGATTGGGTAGAGACTAACAAACTAATCATGTGTTCATGTTACCTTACGTTTCTCGTGCATGTCATTTACTAATTTACTAATGCTAGGGCAGGATAGGTTTATTACTAACGATTACTAATCTCCTTGTTAAACTTGTCATCCATCGCACCTGTTTTCCATTTCCTTGCTACGCTCTAACTAATTGTCTGCATCTGTCTACACCCGCATTTATAGCCCAGTCGCGCTACTGTTCACTGCGAAATTGTCTGCCTCTAGTCTAACTACGCAACTCTTGAGCATTACGACTGTTTGTTTACACGTTACGATCCAAGCCTGTTATCGACCATCGTCCATTGATTTCTGTTTTGTTGACCACTGTTTGTTTTTTGACTACGTCCTCGCCTACCGTTTTTGTACTTTTGCCCCGCTGATTGTTTCATGGTTTCGACTCCCGCTTCGCCCACGACTACGCCTCTGCCTGCCGTCCGCCTGTTCATCTGCCCCGCTGACTGCTCTCCTGCTACCGGACCTCCCTGCACGTCTACCGACTACGAGATTGCCTCTTCCCTCGGCACCGTGCTTTTTGTTTGTTTTTGTTTGGCTGGATCTTCGTGTATGGACTTTGCTTGTGTTGACTACGCTCCTGGGACTCGTCCCGAATAAAGCCCTAACGGGACTTTATTTAACTATTGTTTCTGAGTCGTGCATTTTGGGTCCAACCCCCACGCACCCCTCTCAGTATTATCATCATCACATTTTTCCCCTTTAACGAACAATTGATTTTCCAACAGTCACTGTAGAACTCGCTGGACGTGTTGGACATGTTGTTTGAGCGATGCAGAGACGATCAATAAATCGTCTAAGTAGATGAAGATGAATGTCCCGTAATCCAGAAATCACAATCCCAAAGTCCAATCAGAATTTGGCAATGACAGATCAAAACCAAGACTGCTGTAGCCTAACCACTTAGAGTTATGATGCATTATGTGTTCAGCTTGCCCTTGTGTGTTCAGCAAGCTGATCTGCTGATCAATGCTCTTCTGCATACCACTGTTGTAATGTGTGGTTATTTGCATTACTCTCACTGTTGAGCTGAATCTCAGGAGTGGGTCTGAAAAACTACACTTCCCAGAGTGCACCAGTAGCAGCAAACAGGCTGCTTGTCACCTGAGCAGTCATCAGCACTGATTTAGAGCACCTGAGAAGGACTGGGGGAAGCTCAGTCATTCAACCAAACAATTTGCAGAGAGAAGAAGCTCCAAGTCCACTGATAAATTCAGTCCAAAGACGCCAATGGTCGGTGAAATGTTTTATTTGCTTTCATGATGTTTGAACTGTTGTTTAACATGGTCAAGTTTATGTTTAACTGCTGTGTGATTGGTTAATGAAAGCACTGCAGCATTTATTTAATTGATTTTGTGCTTAATGAGTTTGCACTAAGATATTTCATTTTGAGTTTGAAAAGAACCCTGAAAGTATAGAATCCAAAAGGATAATACAAAGGTAAAAATGTTACATTTCTGTTAAATGTTAAAACCTTACTAAAAATGAGGATTTATCTTTATTCCATTTAAAATGTGGACACCTCATGAAATTGTATTATTCTTTATGCCATTTAAAAGACTTAAGATTGATTAATTTAAAATGTTTAAGATGTTAACTTTTGTTTCTCTGTCTTTAAAGGTTTACAACCTATTGTGTTGACTATTGTGTTGAAAAGACCAACCAACCAAAAGAAAAATAAAAGTTTGAGTTGGAGAGAAATTCAGTTGTCCTTGCGTCCTTTGGAGGGAAAAAGAGGTGGACTTGACACTCACCTTCCTGTCAGCTTTGACCAGTCTGTATCTACATGATTGTATGCATTGCACTGCTGCCACACAATTGGCTGATTAGATAATCGCATGAATAAGTAGGTGTAATAAAGTCAAAATGTTCCTAATGAAGTGCTTGGTGAGTGTATATGCACAAGTAAATGAGAGGAAATGACAAAGTGATGAGTACAGAAAACAGCTAAATAGACACAGGTGAAACAAATTAATGAATGGACTACGGAAAGCGGGAACGGACAAAAAAACAGAAACATAAGACACAAAGCAGAACAGACGACACGAGTATGACAATTTCATATTACTGAGTATCTTGTGCTATAGCTGTAGTCCTATGTTAAGCTGACCTTGAGCTATAGCCCTAATTAGCACACATTTGGGCCAAGTTGTCTCAATAACTTTGGGGTAAGTTGTCAACTTTTCCCCACTATAAATTGACGAGTAGAACTTGCTCAAAACTCATTGTGATACTATGCAATCAGCAACTGGGTTTCTTATAATGGTGCTAATGTTATTGTAAATGGATTACGTATTACGTATGCAGATATTTTAGAGCAGTAGACATATCCCTGGACTACACAAGACAGGCTTTCAAATTGATGCTTGTACCCAAGGCCAGGCAATTTATATGCGCCAGAACTGTGAATCTGACTCCAAAGAGTTAGATTAGTCAGGTACACAATAGATTACTGTACTTTAAACTGCTACATGCCACAGTCATTGGTTGTGGTTAATTTTGGAGATTGTTGAGGGTGGGTGGGGAGGTGGGCTTGCATTCTGCTGTCTTTGATGTGGAAATAACTGACGGAGGATAGGAAGTAAAGGGGGATGTTCTGCAGTTGTTTCTCATGTAGATTGTTGTCAGAGGGTGCACGCTGACAATAAAGGGGCGACCAGCAATTGTGCTTGCTGGGGTGAAGTACCGCTGGTTGTATTTCATTTTGAATTTTTAAATCTATATTCCTAATGACTTGGTTGTGTTCTAAGTTCTTGAAAAATTTAATGTGAGAACTTAGTGTGACAACGTACCCCTCTAATGGGGCAAATTTTCTCAAGTGCACACCCTCTACTTAACTGTCTATAACTCTGTACTTAAATAACATATGAACATAAGTCATTACTACAAAATATGTACCTGAGACTTCATTCTTTCATTTGGTATGCAATTTGTTCCATTGTGATATATTGCACCCAATAAATGTAAGAGAGAGTGGAAAGTGTCCCCACTCTCCCCTATGCCTGATCCTAATAAGAATACAATATTTTTTCAATACTTTTTGTTGAAGAATTACGTACACCGGTATTCAGTGATTTTATCAAAAGAATAGACTGACGTCAAGGTTTATAGCCAGCATAAAAGATATGCAGGAGACTGAAAGGAATAGAGGGAAATTACAGGCAAACTTCAGACTTAAAATGAAGCCATTTAGATATATTAAAGTGATAAGGAACGAAGAACTGGGTTATAGTATGATGCAGCATGGCTAGGGGCTGTTATTATGCACAATGTGAAGCATTTTCACAAAATCATATTCATTTTGCCCTTTTGGCTACTTTACTCACTGCCCTGAGCATTGAGCTGGGGAGGCTTACAGTCCCTGTGCAGCCTCCCTTTTCTTAAATTTAAATTGTTCCTTTAGTTACTAAATTACTATAATTACTATATATATATATATATATATATATATATATAATATATAATATATATATATATATATATTGTGGCACCCCTGCTCCTGCATGTTGTGCCACGTGGGTGGAGAACCCTGGAGGGACCCGCGCAGAGCAACCGCGCGGACGTCACGCATTAGGAGAGGTCTGGGAAGGAGTATATCTTCCTAGAGAGGTGATGGGAAGATCAGCACCTTGGAGAGAGATCCCTCTACCTGCAGTCCAGGACCCCGGCCAGCGCACATGAGTGAGCAGAATGGAAAGGTACTGACTCAGCTGCAGCCTGTTTCCTAACGAGCAGGGAATGGTATTTAAGGCACGGTCGAGGCTGCAAACGGGTTCAGTCAGCACCCTTCCTGAGCGTGTGAGAGGGAGAAAGGCAGAGAGAGGAAGGACCTTCTATGCCCTGCTGTACTGACCCTGAAGGAGACCCCACCTTTACGAACGGCAACCCCAAAGACCCGGAACGGACGCCGGACACGTGAGCCAAACAAAAACCCATCCTACTTACCCTATATCTTTGTGTTTCCCCCACCCAGCCCGGACGTGGCTGAAGAGGGAAGGAGGGAGGAGGCCCGGGAGCATACCCCAGTCTGGGAAGAACCTTAGTTTATTTTTGCCTGAACGGCCCCTTTCATTTCTCCAGTTTTCCCCTACCCTTGCCCTGAGGGGGGGCGCTATCCCCAATACCCCAAAAAAAAAAACACATTTTTTCTGATATCTGCTATCTCCTGTGTCTGGTTTCCAGCTGCGCCCGCCCACTGCACCTCAGGATCCACCCTGAGGCACCACAATATATATACTCCCAACGTTAGCCATTGTAATCGAGTAAAGCAATAACAGTATTTTAACCATTGCAATACCTGAAACCGGACCCAAAGCTGTAGTATCATCATCGCATCGATAACTTGCGTTCCCTAGTAAGATCAGGGGAGATAGATAGCTCTGAAATCCAAGAGCACGAGAATAGAGAGCTTATTTGAGTCAGTATTCATTCTCAGATCATTTACTACCATAACGTCTGCACTTTATCATAGCGGCAGACCCGTGCAATATGTATTTGAGAATTTGGTCATAGCTTTGAACTTGGGAGCACAAACTATATAAATATTCATACTGGATGAGTGAGTTGGCCACCGCACATTAGTCAGTGCAAATTAGAAGCATTTGGGACATCACAATTGCGGTCTCAAGACCACACATACCAAATACTCCACCAGGACGGCAATGTCGAGCATTGTATAGTTTTTAGGAAAATAAATCTAATTCATTTCATACATGTATGAAAGAATTTTAACATTAATATGCAAGTAAACTTATAATTTTTAGACATAATATAAGCATTTTAAAATCATGATTTTGACTGCACAGGGTTTTTATAGCAAATTTCTGACTCCTAACAGTCAAAAGAGGAATTGCTGCAACAAACACCTACAAACCACAACACTGTTCATCCCTCCCTTCTCTATGAACCCCCCCCACTCGCCCCAGCTTGTCTTGCACTGTTTTGGATAGCTGACGGTAATAAATGGCGACAGAGCCTGCCGTCTTTTCTTGTTCTACTTAGTGTTATTGACGAGCAAGGTTTATGCTAGTGCATGCTTCTGAAAAGTATGTGAAAAACATGAAAAACATGAAAAATCAGTCATTGACATCACAAACAATCTCCACAGGTCAGTATCTCAATCAACCGTTTGAAGAAGACAATATAGAGGCTATAGCACACGATGCAAACCACTCATCAGTAGTAAGAATCGGAAGGCAATATTACAATTTGCAAAGATGAGCCACAAAAGTTCTGGAACAAACTTATTTGGACTGATGAGACCAAGATTAACCTTTACCAAAGTGATGGAAAGGCCAAAGTGTGGAGAAAGAAGGGATCTGCTCATGTTCCAAAACTGGAGGAAGTGTCATGGCTTGGGCTTGCATGGATGCGTCTGGAGTGGGCTCACTCATAACTAATAATGGTAGAGGCAGGATTCATCTAAAAATTGTGGTGGTCTGATACAAAAAATACTATGTTCTAAGTAGTTTAACACATATAGGTGTGAAGACCAGGAAATAAAAACATAAAAACTGAAATTCCGATATTCACCTTTTCACCTTTTTATCTCAACCCCAAATGTATTAAGTGTATTGAAAAATTGGCCTTGCTCTTCCAATACGTTTGGGGACTGTAATATCTCAATATGCAGATCATGTACAACTACATGGAATCCAGATATATGGATAGATTAATCGAGAATTAAAGAGAGGCAGTCAGACAGGACTACAAGAAGTCAGGAACATTCACATTCACAAATAAGCCATATTGCAAAAATGTTGCTAAAATGATTTTGATTTTTCAAAGAACCCTGAGAGAAAACATACTATAAGCCAGTTAACTAGAAGATTTAGACGTAGTGTCAGAAGAGGAAGATGCACTTTCAATTTTTCTGTCCTCTTGATGGAATTTTTCTCAAGGACTTAGAGGATAAAATAAGAAATTGGCTACATGGGCAGACCAATGTTCTGACCTTTTGCAGCAAGGGAAACATTTTTTTCTGCATTTCCACACCACAAATGATGACAGATACCCAAAGTCTAGAGGGAGCTCACATACACAATAAGAAACTGCAATCCTGCAGCTGTCATTATAAAACCCTTTTTTCACATTTTTGCCATTGTGACCCCGTTCATAGTTCTGCTCTCACTCTGTTGGTGTGTCCAAGTATTGTAATCTCCCATTATTGTAAATCATCTGAGGCATTAAAAGCAATGCACTTTCTCTCTTTTTTGTATTTGTATGGGGTTCCTGCAGTTATTTTAATTGAGACTTTTCTTCTAGGATTTAAATAGAAATGTGTACAACATCACAGACTCCTTTTTCAAACAATCTTAAAACAAACAGTGGTCATCAGGGGACATCCTTCAATGGCAATCCTGCCATCACTGTATCAAGATTGCCAATGTGATTTTATTCTTTGTAAAGCGAAAAGCCGGTGTCATTCAATTCAAAACCATTTGTAATTTTTTACTGTTTAGTTTGTGTAACTATAGGGTTATGGAAGAAGGGGGTCTCTTCCAGTTTACTTGCACCTTTGAGGTAGCAGTGTGTGAACCCAGACATACACAAGTTTCATGTTAAAGTGAACAATTATAACACCAAGGTTATACAGAAATGAAAAAACATTTTATTTAGTGTTTTTCTTTTAAATTACTGCTATAATGTACATTTCCAATATAAAAAGAATTACATTTATGAAAATAAGATGGAATATAACTGTGGACTGTCCTAAACCTCACATATACTTTCTTTTGAACCAGTTGAAACAAAAAAAAAAGGAAAAAAAGAACAAAAGCAAAACAAAACAAAGAAGTAATTACCAGATAGCACAGTATCTTTGAGGAAAAAAACATCTAACTGAACACCTGCATTTACTGGCAACCTTTGAAACATGATATATACATGTCACTTAAAGAAGTTTCTGAAACAACACACCAGTGACAATTTCATTTTAAGTCAAAACTATTTCTAGAAGAGACATACCTATTGAATTAGAGTTATGCTGAACATACTGAACAACCTGTATCCATTAACATTTTAACATGGCCGTTGGATTTTAGTAACAAAGATACAAATACTGGAAATTGATTTTTTCAACCCTTCTCACAACCATGGTTAAAGCTGGTCAATCAAAGCATGTGGGAAGAGATACTGCCTAGGAATCCAAAAGTTTTGGTCAATTTATGACAGAAAATAGACTAGAAAATGTTTTTATTATTATGTTGATTTATGTATTTGCTATATGCCCCATAATTGGTGAATATAGGGAATTTATAATTTTGGGTCCACATACATTATAGACATCCATACATTTAATGTAAGAGCCATCAAGTACAATAAGTGTATCCAATACATGAAACCACTTCTGATCAGACCATTCAAAATTAAAACCTCTTTATGGCACTATATCCACAAAGTCAGTCAAAAAACTTTGTCCAGAAGAAAAAAGAATAAAAAGAAAAAGTGAAACATTTTTTTTATTTTTATGTATTAACTTCCATTTCAGAGAATTGAAGTCTAGCGCCTATTCATAATTGCATTTCTTTGGCATTATTTCATATTTGAATTGCTTGCTGGTCAGAAGAGATTTTAATTTCTATTATTTTTATATCCTGTGACTGTTTAAAGACAAAATAAAAAATAAAAACCAAATAATGTTACAGTTGTGATTCCAGTTTATAAAAACAAGTACTCTTGAAATGATCCAAATACTGTAGAAATTAAAGCAAAAGAGAAGTAGTAATTATACTGAGTTCATGGATCATAAAGAATTCACATTTGAAGGCTAACAAATGCAGTTGCTATCACACTGTAGAGATTCATGGTCTGAAAGGTTTTCAATTAAACAATACACTCTGTGGAGCCAAACAGGCCCCTTAGTTTTGCCCTCACATGCTGTCTAGCTTAAATTTACTGCCATAAAACACAACACACCCCATGTATCTTAACGACAGTCACTTACACCTGCACAAATCTCACCTAAGCTATCCAAATGTAACCGCTGATTAATCTTTCACACTCTTGCTGATACTTATCTGCCATTTTGTTTTCAGAGAAAACTTTGTTGCTAATCCACACTACATTCTGCACTGCATCTAATTCTCAGAATTGATACAAATTGAATTACTACACAAAAGCGACTTTTTATTTTTCATTTTATTTTTGTCGGAGGAAATAGGTAGAGAACACTAAAAGAGAAGAGTGGCAATCCTCTTGGTTCCAGAACTCCAGTTCAAGACATGAACTGCAATTTGCGGTGTAGGTAGAGGATTCCTGTGTAGGTAGCGCCATCAAAAAGGCCATTATGAAATTGTCTAGATGACAATAAGTGTTAAAAATGCAGGATTTAGCCCAGCCTCTGAGTCTCCTCCATAAAGGGAATCTGAGGGACATGAGTGCTGCCCATGGATACTCCCCCCCACCCCTGCTCCCAATCACCATAGACCTGTCTGGTTGGACCTCACTAGAGAGCAAACACTGCATATTTTACATGGCAGTGGAATCGTTGACAGTCACATTAATAATGTGCTGGAGCACATTGAGAAATCAGAAAACCAAAACACGAGACGGGATAATAAGGGACAAACCCCAGAAGCCACAGAAGTAATCACTCCAGAAAAATATTTCAATATGCCGAGCCAGAGTAGCCGGCCGCAATTTACAACAGATTTGATATGAATTCAATATTAACAACAGAGCACAAGACCAACTTTAATGACAATCTCAAATAACAAATTTGACACTTCCCTTTGAACTCATTATAAGTAATGTGCTAAATCTATTGTATGTCGAAGCAGGCACCAAGAAAACCAAATCTTATAAGAGCTATGGAATAATGATAAATAATGAAATTACCTTTTTCAACACTGAACAATGAAATAGCTGTGTTTGATTTTACAGGTGGAATCACTGAGAGTGAAACAGTGAAACACTAAGAGTTTCCATTTAAGTTTTGTAAATGACAGCTGTACTTATTGTAATGTTATTCATGAGAGTAAACAGCTGTCTGCAAAATGAGTATTGAAATGAAGCTTATGAAATTAAATTAGGCTAAAAACTGCATGACAGTCTAAAAAAAAATCACAACAAAAAATAAGCCTTATAATATTTGGCACTTAGCTAAAATAAAACTCTTCCTACCTTTCTACCTATGCAGACTGCCACAAAAGCACACATTGCTGACACACACACACACACACACACACACACACACACACACACAAACTTTCAGTTTAAATGAAGCCTTTGGTGATGTGTACCTCAAACAGAGAAAATAGCAGTCCAAGGTACTATTCTTATTACAGTTACGGTTACGTGTCCAGCAAAGGAAACCATAAGGCAATTTCTATGGTGCCATGTTTCAGCTCTTGCCTCCAATTAACCTCCAAACAATATTTTCATTAGCAAGATAAACTGTGGCAGGAACTCAGCCCAAACAGTCCAGAATGGATTGAGCTCTTGTGATGTAGTGGAATGTGTGTAATGTTGGGGCGCTGGTTGGGATGAGTCAATTCCGTCTTGAAACTATTAGCCCCTAAAGCACATTTTACTGTATATGAAACAGTGCAGGTCCAAAGCAGCAACTAGCACCTGCTAACTAGAATTACAAGTGCATCTGGCTAATGTGACAGCTGGATATTGTCTAAACTGTAATGAGGCATCCATTTAGCCAGTGAAATCTGGACTCGACCAATGCTTTCCAATACTTAAGAAACATTTCAATTTGAAGGCATCAAGAACATGATTTAGGTTATGTTCCCCCAAACAGTTGTTTGGAAAATGGTGTCTAAATTCATTTGTCAACGTGTTTGGATGGTGGATTGCTTGTAGTCTTACCATGTCATCGAGAGGATCACCAGTAGTGATTAAAACATATGATTTCCCTGCATATTTTCCAAAGGTAGTCTCCAAAATGATCTTAACCAGCCATTGACTTTTGCAGAAACCTGATTTGATGTTTAATTGACCTTGCCATGCAGTGGGATAAGATGGATTCTTGAAGAACAGAGGCTTAGAAAAGCAAAACATACATAGTTAAATCCAGTGGAAAAAAACAACAGATAATAATTTGTCTGATCTAAAATGCTTATGAACCGTGCAATTAATTATCCATTTGAGTAAATTGCTTGTAAATCTATAATCTATTATTACTCACTTTTTTAAACAAGTTTCGTGGAAAATTACACTATTAAACTATAGAAATATAGGAGGAGATTTGTACTCTACATACAACTGTTATAATATTCAAAAAACATTTAATTTTCCTCATTTGAAAATGAGAAATGAAAAAAGGGGTCCTGTTTTCCCAGTGCAACCTCGCTAGATAGTCACAGGAATCCTTTGTGCAGTGGCTGATGTTACTAAATAATTTAACATGCAATGAGGTTAAACTAGGGAAATGGTGCTAAATGGTGGACTAATGAGCAATGTTCCAGATGTACCAAAATGAAAAGAAAAACAGCAAAGAAACAAACAAAAAACACTGCAGTGATCAGTCAAAAACGGGCCACTGTTCCTTTGGTCACTCCCTTTCTCTGCAGGCGAGCAGAAGGCCACCCCTCCTGAAGAAGGCACTGCGGATAGTTCTGGAAATCCCTCACACAACTGACAATACCCCGGCTTTGACTGACAGCTGAAAGAAGAGAGATTTTTTTCTGTATTTGTTAGAATAACCCCTTGGACATTTAGACAGTGTTGGGAGTTCAAGAGAAGCTGATGTGAAAGGCAAACGTGTTTTGTTTCTTCTTTCAATTCAGTGTTTTTCCCAAACAACCCTCCCTTGAACCTCCACCGGACCCCCACACAACCCCCCTCCTCCACCCCTATCTAAAACCTACACTCTCCCCACCCCACCCAGATTTTTTCTAACATTTCTGCTCATGGGAAAGGGTACTGTACGTGAACAGAAAGATTCATACTTAACCATATATAATTATTACTGGTACCTGAAGTACAAGGCAGAAAATTCTGGCAGAAAATACCAGTATACAACAGCCCATTGACAACAGCCTCCTATTGAAGTAAGGTAGGCCAGGCTCCCCTAACTGTCATATCCCAAAGGAATTTGCAAAACGTAATTGTAGCACTTTTTTTCTGTGTATGTCAAATACTTTAAAAAAGTACCAGTTATGACTATTGAAGTCCTTGTAGCAAAACCACTGAAGTTCTCACATTTTTTTCTTGTGTTTTTTGTTCTTATACTTCTTATACTGCATCTGCTTGTCTCTCCTCTGCTCTATGTCACCCCCATGTTCGAAAAGGGGGAACCTAAACCATCCAACGAAGAGTCCGTCTTCGTTTTTGTTGTTGGAGATTAGGTCAAAGGTAGAGGTAGCCTACCCAGTAGACAACGTTGAAGAGCAGGAATGAGGTGGGGAAAAAGACGCGGGAGTAGGCGTCCAGTTCTAGGATGTCTATGTGGACCCGCCCTTTCCGCCATGCCCCACCCTTGCACTCCTCGAAACAGCAGAAGAAGCTCTGGCAGTCCTTTCCATCCAGACACTCATAGACGCAGGCCTCCTCAAACTCCTGCCAGTACATGGAATTGTTCAGGGTGATGACCGTGGGGGGCGGTCCAACGTCCAACACGGAGTAGTTCTGAAAAAGATGTGGTATGGTGTGGGAATGGTGTGGGCCTCACTTCATTTAGAATGAAGGACAGAAAGACAGAGTGGCCAGGCTAGGCTGGACTGGCTCCCTTATGCAGCAATAAAACATTTGGTAACACTTTATTTGAGTGTTCATCATGACATGGAAATAATAAAGAAATACATTTTTTTAAATCCTGCATATTACCTTTATACTGTATATAAAATTGTTTGGTAACACTTTATTTGACAGTGGTCGTCATGACATAATACCTGTCATTAAGCGTCATGTCCATTCATAAACTTAGAAAATGACTATGTTGTCAGGCTGCAGAACAATGAAACCAGTAGCGAATTCGCAGAATTTCCAATGAAAGTCTTTATTGAGAAACAGGCAGTTTAGGCACTCAAAACTCGGATGCTGGCAAACATGAATGTTGAAGGCAACACAGTTTGTAATCAATAGTCCAGACAGGGGTTTGTTACTGGGGCTAAGAGACACAGCAAAGCAAATCCAAAATGTAGTCACGGTGAAGTTCGATAACGATAAGGAAGTCCAAAAGATTGATAACGATAAGGCAATCCAAACAGGACAAAATGAAACATCTAAATATGAATGGACATGACACTTCATGACAGGTATTATGTCATGACGACCACTGTCAAATAAAGTGTTACCAAACAATTTTATATACAGTATAAAGGTAATATGCAGGATTTAAAAAAATGTATTTCTTTATGATAGTGGAAGGCTGTTCTGATATTTTCAGCATTTAACATACCAATGACATAAAAACACTATTTCTGAACTGCTATTTGAAATGTGCAATATATTGTAATTTCACTAAGATACAGTGAGGACTGTGAGTATTTGGACAGTGACACAATTTTAAAGTGCTAAACTTCCTATACAGTTCCTATGGACGTACATACCTTCACATTAAAAGGGCAGCTAACAGCCTACACTTTAATTTGTGGGTATTCACATCCATATGGAGTGAATCATATAGGAATTGCAGCCTTTTCAAATGATGTCACTGTCCAAATAGGGGCCTCGCTCTATATTATCAACAAAATGTGTAATAAAAGAAAAAGGACTCCATATAATCAATTGTATTATTCAATATATGGCACAATATTTTCATTGTGTGCGGATGGCTGGATTGAACTGTGCGTGAGAGATGAGATACAACTGGGAGTTGTAACCATGCTGTCATCCGTTTAATATGTGTGGTAGGCGAGAGCCAAATCAGGTCCAACGTGGGAATCCATCAGTCAGAGCTACACTACGACAGCTGGAAGCTTTCATAAACATGATGAAATTCATTCCAGGATCTGGGGAACTGAGCCACCTTATAGATATCAGTCTAATACAGTGCATCCAATGGTTTGTATTTGGAATATACTTTCAGGTGGATTCTTACCTTATGTACATAAACATGTGACTGTGCCTTCCTGTTGATGATATTAACATGACATTAGTCTATAGACTAGAGCTTGTCTGGCAGTGTATCAATCATGGACTTGAATACCCCAAGAGTCTTTGCCTCTACTGGATTACCGAACAAAATTAATGCTCAGTGCGTTTTGACTCCCAAGTTAAGAGTACTGAAAATGATAATCTACACCTGCTTCCATTAAACAGAATTAACCCTATAAAAGCTTCCCCTTTGAAGCTGAGTCATCGATGTCCCGCAAAATGGTGATGCCAGATTGTTAAAAAGACTCTCCGCTAGCAAGGACAGTACTCTAGATTCTTATCAGCCTCTCCTCTGCAAAACAGGCCAATAAAATCCTAGGGCTCAGTTTTAATTTTGAAATAAAGTTCAATTTGAAATGTAATGCATGTTGGTTAGAAAGCATGAGGGTGAGTAATCCTTTTTGGAGAGCTTTTTGTTTAGCATAGTCTCATGTATGTGAATAAAACACATGTGAAGGTTCATTTTCTTTACATTACATTACATTAATGGCATTTGGCAGATGCTCTTATCCAGAATGACATACAGTTGATTAGACTAAGCAGGAGACAATCCTCCCCTGGAGCAATGCTGGGCCTTGAGGACATCTGAGTTCAGTTTCTAAATTTAGGTGGGAATTACCCTCTAGGGGGGCAAAGTGGGAAGGGTTATCCACTGCTAAACCTTTAATTTGACCTGGGAATCATAGGCTTCCATGCAGAAACTTAATAGCATTCCAATCTCAAAAGTCAGGATCACTCCTCTGACTGTATAAAAATGTTTTTATATGGTAATTTATAAAATGTTTTCATATAAACAGTGTAATGTGGGAATATAATACAACGGAACTGGTTCAAGTGATACATTTTGATTTTGCTTTAACATGTAGCACTATTATCACAAATGGTATAAATATAATTTGTGGTATAAATATGTGTGCATACAGTATAGATAGCATAGATACCCAGCCCTCTCTCCCCTAGATTTCAGTATTGTTTTGTCAAGATAAAGGGATGCTCCTCTTGTAATAGAAATAAACCTGCTAGCAGTGCTTCATAATTAGAATGGTCAGGTGCCGCAGATATGATTGTGGTTTTTGTAAATTCACAACATGATTGGCCAGGCTAATGGACCGCACCACTCCCTTGTTCTAAAAATAGCACACTTGTGTGAAGCGTGTGAAGGACATGTGTCAACCTGGTTTCATTCCTTTGCATGAATTTTGGGAGACAGCAACCTATCAACACAAAGGGCTTCGAAGTTAGAATGAAAAGGTGACTGAACATCAGACTTCAAAAGTGACAATTTGTATCAAAGCTGACCTTTACAGCCCAATTTCCCTCAGTGGTAGAGTACTCTAATGGTAAGGGAACTTGACTTGTTACTTTGAAGGTTTGATTCTCAGGAATGTAATGTAAATTGTGCAAATAATACAGTAGTTTTGTGTCTCATTTGACAGTTTGCTTCTGTGGCAAGACTGCCACTGAGTGGGAAAAAATACTTGCAAGGTTCCGACAAGAGAGGGCAGCCATGTTGCATTTCACCCTGTTGTCATTTGCAGCAAGATTTACAGCCCACCCTAGCTGGCGTGATGGACTTAATTTGCTTAGGTCGACCATTTCTACCCTTTTCTTGAAATATCTTGTTTTCAGTTAAATTATCGTCAATTTATACACGGTAGCACAGTAGCTAACCTACAATGTGACTAGAGTGTTAACCATGTGTTTTGCACCCAGATTTACAAAATGGTAAAAAAGTACAACACAGAGCTGCACTCCATTCAGAGCTGTAGGTTGCAATTTCCCAGTTGAAAATTCTAACTTTCAACCTCCAAGCATTCCGGGTGCCCAACACAAAAAGTCTGCATTCTGAGAAAAAGAGACAGAAATTGTGCCTCTTACAAAGACATCCATTGTTTAAAACATGTTATCTCAGTTAAAATTAAAAATAAAAACAAAACATAACCATGATTCAAATGTCTGTTTCCCTTGAGTATTTTAGTAATGTGTTTACTTGCGGAAACAGACTTTTCAGTTCTGTAATGATAATGCAAACTGCTCGTGATGAAAAAGGGCACTGCTGCTCCCTACTTTTGGAATCTGCAAGTATTTCAGACCGCTGTGGAGTAGAGTGCTCACATTTACGACCTGGAGGTGGCTGTGCGAACAACAAGTAGTTACTGTGGAAAATATTAGCAAATTTGCCGCCGCCTGAGGCAGAAATAAAACAGGAAACCACTGTAAGAGCAACGGTTGAATACAATGCTAGGAAGTTTGATATACACTCAGTGATTACTTTATTAGGTAGATTGGTACACCTGCTTGTTAATGCAAATATTTAATCAGCCGATCATGTGGCAGCAACTAAATGCATAAAAGCATGCAGACGTGGTTGAGAGGTTCAGCTGTTTTTTAGACCAAAGGTTAGAATGGGACAGAAGTGACTTCGACAGTGCCAGACTTTGATTGTTGGTGGGTAGATTGAATATTTCAGTTACAACAGTGGCATACAGAACAGCATCTCTGAACATGCAACGCATCAAAACTCTAAGTGGATAGACTACAGCAGCAGAAGCACTTAATAAGCCTCAAAAATAAGTCTAATAAACACCCAATAAAGTGCTCACTGAGTGTATTTCCTGGATTGGGTTGGGGTACCTAGGATTCAGTATGTGGATATTGCCAGAAATCTTAAAACTGAAAAACAATATTTTTTCAATTTGTGATAGGAATTTCAGTTCACTTCCTGTATTTACAGAATCGAAATGCAGAAAGTAAACAGAAAATTGACACCCTACCCTGAATCCAGCGAACTGCGAATGAGGCCTCACCGATCGTTTCGTCTTGGCGCAGCCAGGCTTTCGCACGCTGTAGGAGTAGTAGTTGAGAGTGGCGTACTCCATCAGGGCCGCAAACACAAACAGGAAGCAGACGGTGACAAAGAGGTCCATGGCGGTGATGTAGGACACCCTGGGGAGAGAGGTCCTGGCCACGGTGCTGAGCGTCGTCATCGTCAAAACTGTCGTTATCCCTGCAAAGGCAAACCCTGCTGTAAAATCCAGCTATGACCAGCTTGAAATTGTTTTCAACAAGCTACCAGTTGTTTCCATACATAGCTTTGACTGGCCAAACCATGCTGACTATGGCGCTGCCCTGAACTGGTCAACAGGCTACCAGCTGTTTCAAACTGTACTGAGCTGTTTTTTTTCCAACAGGGAAGGCCTTGTGTTTTTACATCCAAGTGCCACCTATTAAAAGCCACCCTCTCAGGACTGCAGTTTCAAATGTTTTTCTTTACCTTTTTTGCCCTTTATGGTATTCACCATCCGCACTCATTGCTGCACTCATTGCTGCAACCTTCACTGCACATCAGACAATGCCGATCAGGAATGTGATCTCCTCAGAAACGTGTGCTATAAAGATGCAGCTTCTTTTTAGACAGCAGCAGTCCACGTGACCACATTGAAAAAATATATTCTACCTTCAAATGTATTCCTTCACCTTTCCCTTTCAGCTTTTTTACCATTACAATGATCCAAGGTATCTTGAAGCCACTGCTATCAAAAACATCATTATAAATAAAGAACCAAAGAAAATACATTGATACTCAGTATACAAATTCTGTTGAGATTCTGAATGAGTTACTTCATCCAGAATGCAAAGAGCTATACAATACAGTGCAGTCTATATTTGGACAGTGGTACAATTTCCAGTTTGCATATTTTCATGAGAATAGTTTAATGCACATGTGAAAATGGTAAATTCACATGTTAAGTTGTGGTTTTCTTATGTGAAATATCACATGGTATTTTTTGGAAAGGTAATTCAACTGTAAAAAATTCCAATAAGGTTGAGTTAACACTAAATATTTTATTATGTGCTGCCCAGAAATGCTTTACACGAAAAGGAAATTTTATTATGTCCCCATTTATACATTTGGAAAAGGTCAACATATTTTTCTTATGGCTTAATGAACACTTTAAAAGTCAAAAAGGTGACAGCAGAAGATCTTTAAAGATGGAGGAGTCACTGTGCACTTTCCCTGTAAATCTATGTGCATCTTTAACATTATTGCCTTGCGCTGATTAACCATTTCCTGCAGCCTAATATGACTAGGTCCTTCATACCTTTTCAGCACATGATGTTGAAGGAATTCCTGTTATTTCAACTTCCATTGGGGAATTTCAGTACTAAATGTTCAATGGGAAAAAAATGAACAAAACTGAAAACACCCACACAGAGACACACATGCTCGTGCACACACACACACACACACACACACACACACTATCTCCGATCACAGAGATGCCTCTGAAGAGAGGGATGAACAGAACAGTGTTTTTCCAATGGTTTCTATGGAAACAAGTGGGCCCACATCTATTTTGGGCAGGTATTTCACACTCAATTCTCTTCCTTCAGACTCTTGTTGGCATCTTGATTACCTCACCTGTTTTCCTGCGCTCTGCAGATACTGTACCATGCTATTGTTCAAAAGCTGAATGTCTACAGGAGCTGAGCAAGTCTGCCAAGCCTGCCAAAAACAAGCCAATGTCCCTCAGAATAAAGCATGATTAATTCCTGAAACAATTAGATTACATTGATGACAGGACAGAAAATACTCCAAATTATTTGACTCATATTAAAAAAGGAACACACACAAACACATGCCTGGATTATTAAATATTCAGTAACTACTTATTATTGGAATTCACACTTATATTATGTAGCCAAAGTTAAAGGTCAAATTGATTCCATGACATTGATCTTTGTTTATTATGAACAAAATATAACCTAAAAACAATCGTTTCAGAGATAAGGGGGGATGGCTCTCTGAAGTGGTTGTGAAGGAGAAGTAATTCACCTTGCTGTCATATTTTTGCTGACGGTCAATAAAGTTTCCCTGGGACCTCATTTTTTCCCCCAAAACGTGTTGGTGGGCCCATAAACGAGGACATTCCATGGTCTAGAATTTGCGAGGGTCCCTCTCTCCTGCTAGGCCTTCCCTGTTCTGAAGGCCTAGCTATCTACTCAGGTTCTTGCTATCTACTCAAGTTCTCTCTTATCTGCCCTCTTCCACACCGGACTTTATTGGATAACAGCATCGCCTGAAAGGCAAATATCTACTTTATTTCCCCCACAATGGCACAATGACTGCTTCTTTTGTCCGGGAGATTAATTGCGTTCATCCTTCTTTTTTCACTACCCCCCTTCATTCTTCTGAACGTGTTCTTTCTCTTTAGCTGAAAATGAAGTTCACTTTGCAGCTAAATGTGGGGGACAACCCTTTACAGTACTGTCTGACATGGATCCCCTTTGCTTATCTTGGTAACACGCCACTGCCATTCCTCTCAATTTATTTCAGACCTATTACAGGGAGCAAGAGATGGCTACATGTGGGAGGTTTTCCGCGTCCAGCTAATCTGCATGTAGTGTGAAATAAGCCCAAAGGCTTTTTTCTTTTTTTTCTCTCTCTCCTGTGTTCCTCCATTTTAATTCAAATGCCAGTGTTTTTACAGTCAAGGTCTGATGAAATTTCATTGTTGGAACTATGATGAACGACAGATATCTTTAAGCTGATTTATGGGACTACTTCTGCATCTGTCGCATCTGTATAGCATGAAATGCAGACTAAGTGCTTTCATTCAACATGGAGATAATGTATTGGAAGAGAAACAATTCCACAAGAAGCAATATCTAGTCCCAATTTCTCCACTTTTTCACAGGCACTGATATTTTGATTGGACACATCTTTTTTTTAGTAAATGCTAATCATAAATTCCGTACATTTCTTGTCTTCACATGGGAAACACTGCCATTTCAAATGACTTCACATATCAATTGAATACACCCACTAATCTCAGGTCAAACAGTAGTTGTGTAAATTATTCAATCAGCAATCAGAGCTTTAGGACAAATAAAATGGCAAATGGTTGAGCTCTCCTATGTTGGAGAACAATGGCTGATGTTGTTGCAAGAGCCAGAGGGAGAGTGAGAGTAGGAGTAAGAATGAAAGGGGCAGCAGGAGGAGGATGAGAAAAAACAAAGTGGGAAAATATTTCAGATTCCATGGTCGACCATATGTCTCTAAGATACACGCATTTAGAAATTAGAATTGGTAAGTATTCCCTTTTGTTATTTACTGTAAGATATTAATACAATACTATTACAGTACTGCAGAGCACCTAATGTATAATACTACAAGGGGACCACAGTACCAATTGAGCCATGGAAGGATTCCATGCCACACCACAGCACCTCTTGGATTATTTTGCAATGTGTTGGTAAACAATGATATTACATTAATGGCATTTGGCAGATGCTCTTATCCAGAGTGACGTACAGTTGATTAGACTAAGCAGGAGACATTGCATTCCAGCTCATTGTGTGAAGATAAACACATTAGTAATAACATTAGTGGAAATATTGACCTTGGAATATTGGCCATTTTTGCCCGGAAATTTCACCCAGCCCTCTTTTTTGGATATGTTAAAGGTACAGCACTCTGTCCCAAAACATTGTATAGCTGTACAATAATTCAAGCTCTTTGGTTGAAAATTGGTTCTAAATGCCACAGCCAATTGTGTGGGATAAACAGTGTTGTGGTTTGAGAGTGTTTGTTGCTGCAATTCCTCTCTTGACCATTAGAAGTCCAAAATGACCTATTATACCTTTAAAGTTACATCCTTAGTCAATTATGAAACTTTCCCGTATAAGAGCAAGACACGTTCTTGGGATCTCTCTTTCTCTTTATTCTCTTCACTCTCTTCGCCCACTTCTTCGACGCACCCTTTTTGGCCATTCGCTTCAGCTCATTTGGTCCGAGACTCGGACAGAGGCTGAATGCTGCACAGCGCACTACCAGGCCTACGGACACACCTAGTTACCTTGCGGTAACTTCGTGGCCTATAGCCAGTGGAAACTGGTGTACGCGGAACGCAAAGAACACCAAAGAACACCAAAGAACAACAGCAACAAACTTTTCTACCCGGAAAAGGGACCAGCGAACATCCTTCCAGCAACCGAGCAGTCCAGACAGCAACGCGCGGCTAAGACGGGAACGTCCCAGCTTTGCACACCTCTCCAGGACACGCATTCACAGCACCATCGCGGCTCCTATGAGGACAGCACGTCTTTTGGATCCAATGCGTATGGACTCAGTAAGAGAACAAACATTCAGGCATAGCCAGTGTTTAGTTTAGTCTTGACTGATATTATGAATCTGTGTTCTATATTTGCCGTCTTACCATTTGAATGTATTCTGTTAGCTGTGTATGTATGTGAATTGATTCGTCGTCTTTCGCGCATATATAGAGTGAACTACACAAGTAGTCGCTCTTCTCACAGCTAACACGGATACTCATTAACACACCCAGAACTCTAGCTTACCCAAGCTAGCTACTCCCACATTTACCTTTCCTTTGTTCAAGCGACACGCGCACTTGCGCGCGCCCACACACGCACACACACACACCCTAACTTCTCCTACTAATTCCTGTTAGTTCATCTGTTCTGTGTTTGTACGTTGTTTAATAAATATCTTTTATTAAACCCCGGTGTCCGTTTTGGAATCACATAGACATGAGAGCCGAGTTAAAGCAGTCTTTCGAAGAACTTCCAACCTTCACGTTATCGGTATCTTTAACAACCGATACAAACAATGGTGCAAAAAATATATATTATAATACTTGAGCAGCAGTTCTGCAGACAGAAAAGCCTTGTTAATGAGCGGTAAGAGGAGAATGGGCATCTCTGAACACAAAACGCATCATAACTCTAAGTGGATTGGCTACAGCAGTAGAAGTCTAATAAATAAGTCTAATAAATACCTAATGAAGTTCTCACTGAGTACATGACACAAAAATTGTCAGAAGACTTATTGCACATTTGAGCCTACACTAGCCTTTGAGCCTTCCTTTCAAAAGGAACAAGGTGAATATATTTAATTAATATTCTGTTGCATTGAAAGATCCGTCATCCACTTACAAAATGTATACAACTCCAAAGTTAATTTGTAACACAATGCATTTCCTCACTCAGCTCCATAGAGTATTAGAGTAGTGCAAACAAAGAGAGTACAGCACTCCAATGTTAGGCCTAGATACACTAGTACTAAATTACGTGTTTTCTTCTCTGAGAGTTCGGATTATATTACAGATGGTACTCTGAAGCAACTATTTTGGCTGTCCTCTTTACCCAGCTCCCCTCATAGTCATTCCATGGGCAAAGATATGGTCAACTACCATAGCATGCATCTGAACACATTTTCTCCTCGCATTTCCTCTCAGTTGTACTTTATCTCTTACTTCAGCACATTCTACATTGTTTGGATGTTTCATCCTGAGGTTATGATTTGTGTGATAATGTTTCTTCTTTGTGTTTTCTCTACATTGTGTAGGGTAGGCCTATTGTGGGCTAGAGAAAATGTATTTTATTACACTAGCCCAGTTGTCTAGTACCAACATTCTTAAGTTCCACCCCTGTGTACAACACACATACACACACACACACACACACACACACACATACGCACACACAAAGAAAACAAATTAAACCAAAGCTCATAAAAATGGCACAAAATAAAACAATGCAATTACCTTCACCAACATTTCCACAGGACTGCACATAAACAAATGGAAAGCATGTAATTAAGAAAGGAAGAGCAGGAATAAATCAGAAAAGTAAATTATATAATGAAATAAGTGAACAAAGGGCACTGAGGTCACCCTCTACAAAAGACAAAAATAAAACACCAAAATAGAACAGAACGGAAAAAAGACCAACATGAATAATGGTTGCCAGAAGTTAAAAACAAATCTGCTTCTTGGGTCTCTGGCAAGGATGTCAGGTGATGGTCCACCATTTTTTTAGGTCATAGGCAGACAAAAAACTGTACCATCAGAAAAGCAAGGCTCAATTTAAAGATTTTTTGTTGTTGTCTGACTACTCCAGTGGTTTCAACCTGAATCAACAGTCATAACAAAGAAATAGGCCATGTCTAGTAGGACATTTCTTTAAAGCTTTCTTGGCTGGAAGGACAAAGGTCGAAGGTCAGACATGATTGTCAGAGGTAACATAAAACAGTTGCTTGGCGAGTACTAACCAAAGAAGTAACATATAGCTCCATTATGAGGCTTTGTGTTCATGGAACTTTTCCTATTAATTTTCTTGAATTGCAGTTCTGTGGTCTAGGGGCTTAAATCTGACTTCTGTCCAGTTGGTTGTAATTGTCCAAATAAGGATTTATGTGCATAAATGAATGGACTACGTACCTAATGCTGTTCTGGCTGGTGTGGCATCTTTTTTGATCCAGAAGGACACCCATGACAGCACCACTGTGAGGATGCAGGGAATATACGTTTGGATGGTGAAATATCCCATTCTTCTGCTCAGATCAAAGTACACGGTCATCACCACATAGTCACCTAGGGACAACACAGAGGGAAGGTCTGATCTTAACATTTGTCTGTATTCTTAAAAAGAACCAGTAAGAAAAGGGTGGCATTGTCTTCCAAGAAAGTGTATGCTTATGTACTGCATATAAGGATGTTCACAAAGGAATCACTTGAATTTTTGAAAAAATATAAACATAAGATCCATTATGGGTGTCATCAAAACTAAATATTCAATTCACCACCAGCTCCCACCAACACATCTAGAATTAGGAACTACAGTCAAATCCAGAATTATTGGCACCCTTTATATACAGTGGTGTGCAAAACATTTGCCACCCCTGGTAAGAAAGCCTTTTACAAATAATATGAAAGTGAAAAAAGTTAAACATGACCCAATTCTTCAAGTATTAAAGCAAGATTACTTTTAATTTACATTTTTTACAGTTTCAAAGTAATACAAAAAAGGAAAAAGGCCCTATGCAAAGTTTTGGGAACCCTGCAAGTTAGTACCTTGTAACACTTCCTCTGGCAACTAGCTTACAAATGGTTCCTGTAGCCAGCTAAGAGTCCTTCAATTCTCACTTTGGGAGTTTTTTCTGATTCTTCCTGGCGAAACACCTCTAGCTCAGAATCTTTGGCCTACTTGTATGAACATTTCCCACAATCCCACAGGACACTTCTGCGACATCCACCCCGGCATGACATCTAGTTACGGACAATATTGTAATTGCGGGAGCAATAGGGCCTCCGGCTCCTGTACCTGCACCATGCCCTCCTCTCGACACTGGGGACAGAGGCCGCGTTCTTCACAGTGCCCCACTGGGCCTTATGGACACACCCACAGCTGAGAGACAGCTTACCTCACAGTAACTTAGTGGCCTATAGTGAGTGGAAACTGGTGGTATCCTCAGTAGCCTGCCCAGTGGCACATGTTGTTTGAAGTAGACCACCATAGTTACCCCTAGCTGGTATTAATGCATTGTGTGTTGGAAGCCTTGTCAGTGCATAAGTCAAGATAATGTTCTCGGTGCTTCTGTGAATTTCCTGTCTTTTTCCGCTTTTGCCAATCATTATCTCTTCTTTAAAACATAGTTTTTGGGTTGAATTTCCTGTCTCTTTCTGATTTTCACAACCATTATGACATTATATTTCACTTTAAACATAGTTTTGGTATTGAATTTCCAGACTTTTTTTGCCGGAAGCTAATCATATCTATATAAACAGTGGTTGCCCTGACCAATCATATCTTGTGTTTTCAGAAAGTTAACCATTTCAAAATCTGTGTTTTATCATTTTCCACTTGTGTTCTGAATAAACTCAGCTAATTTTGCCATAATAACTTTAATGACTAATATAATTTGTATTTGACCATTTAAAAAGAATAGAAAACTGTAAGTAGTTTAAGATTGTTACCTATCAAATACATAATGGCCCTTACACGTAAACGTCAGAGCAGCAAGAGCTTCAGTGAAGTAGCCAACAAGCCTTGAACCCCTTGAACCACATTCTTTTCCGCCTTTTCCGGACCGAGTAAAAAATGAAATAGTTGAAGTCATGGTAATTCCGGACCGAGTCAAAAATGAAATAGTTGAAGTCATGGTAATTGTCCAGAACCATTGCGATGGCTGATTTTGCTAAACTTTCAGCTACCGTTTGGCTTGTGCCATTACAAGTGGAGTTTTTAAAGTTTGTTTTAAACCAACTAGTTAGCTAGGTCACTGAGCAAGCGCAAACAGAGAAGACATGAAAGAGATGCATGTGCTTTACTTTCTATAACTTGCTACCCAGGACCATGTAAATATTATGATACCAACTACAACACATACTAGATGCCAAAAGCTCATCGGCGTAGAAACACATTCAGATATTTCCACAGGGTCAGTCTTTGTGTGTGTGTGTGTGTGTGTGTGTGTGTGTGTGTGCGTGTGTGGCAGCAATTATTTTTGCCGGGTCAGTCGCAGTTGCTGTAGCTTCTCAAATCAGCACCTTTTAATACAACAAAGTTATCCTCAAAATATCTGCCTGTTTGGAACGCAAGATAAATTTCAGTGATTCATTTTTTTTTATGCTTATATAATGCAGAATACTGCATTAGTGTGACCACTGATAAAAATAAGTCTGTAATCAGTAAATATTGTGTGTTACCTACACCCACCTGCTTAAACCAGTTTTTTCATGATTAAAAATGCTTTGAACTGTATAAACTTGTCTATAAACACTTGTGTACTTGTATGTGTACTTATATACGCAGATAATCATCAAAGTGAATTGCATTCAAAAGCTACATTTTTAAATGAAAATGGAAATCTTGTAAGCTCATTGAATATGTTCGTATGTAGTGGTGTTCATGATCTTAACAGGTGCTCCAGGACATGTAGAATCTTAAAAAAATAAAGACCACCCGCCATATTTAAAAATGCGTCCATCTAATCCTACATCAGTTTCACCCTTCTTCCCTCCATTGGAATTACATGGCACTACATGTGGTGAAACTTCTGTAGGGTCGCGTGAGCATATTACGTTTTTTCGTTACTGCTTGCCGTGGCAACATTGCACAAAGTTAAATAAACAAGGATAAAAACAAGAAAGTAAGACTTCTTTTCATTGTGATCGAGGGTTTATTGTTGTTTTCATTCACTAACAGTTAAGGTTAGGATTTGGGGAGCTCCATCACAAGATCATTTCAATAGCTGCTGACTACACAGGTTAGCTAAATTTGTATTTGCTAGCTAGCCACGTGACCAACCAACTATATGTGACAGATTGGCTAACTTTACTGTTTAAACTAGCTTAGGTTACAGCATGATCGAAGACAGTTACTAGCTAGCTCTGCCTATATTGCTAGTTACGATAGCTATCCATGTAATTAAATTAGAGGCGGCAGTGAAGGAGTGTGAACAGAGAAGATATCATGCCTCATGCGAAGATGTGCTAGCTATTGATAGCTGCAAATCTGGAGATAACGTTACATTAAGGCAATGTTGTTTTGTAAGCTTGGCGGTGACAGCTAGTCTGCTGTTGTTGGTTTAATGAATATGCTTTATAGGACTTGATTACATAGCTAGCTAGCTAGAAGTTGTCATTATAGCTAAATTGTCCTATTTAACGCTACATAGCTAGTTAGCTAACGCAATTAGCTAGTAATGTAAATGTTACTTTACCACCAAGCCAATATAGACCAGTTAGCTAAGCATAGAAGCATAGAGCTAGCCAGCTATCCCAACAAGACACACTGATAGACATTCGATGGCTAGAATAGCTACAGGCTAACCAGAGATGCAGTATTTTGTGGTGTAAAGTATGTTTGTCCATGGTCAGACATATAATGTTCTTAGATATTTTGTGAAATCAGATCCTAGAGCTGCAGGGCAACAAAAGCCTGAAGGATAGATAGATAGATAGCTAGGGAAGTAACAGATTAGTTGGTGCAAAACATTTTTTTAATTTAATTTGACTAGCTTAATTATAGCTTTGTATCGCTAGCTACTAGTAACTAACAAGAAAGTTAGCTGAGCTAACTGCCATCTTGAAAGGGGTCAGAAATAGCCTGTCATGACAACGAGTGCGTCCCATTAGCCGGAAAGTGTATACTCCTTAACTCTACTACCACCCTCCTCCACTCTGTGCTCTGGAAACTGATCTTTGTTGCTCCCTCCCTCCACTGTCCCATTTTTCGAAGTGTAGAAAAAACACAGTGTACAACAATATTTCTTTTAGCGGAAGTCTTTTCACACTTCTGGGTGTCTTCATCATGCTCACACCCAGCAGAGCCGTTAAGTTCTTTGCTGGAATGATGTCACTTCCTTTCTGCTATTTTGGCCCCATATGGCTCTGGAAATGTATAATCCATATGTTCCGTGAGGTGCTTGGCTTGCAGTTGCGCCATGCCTTACATTATGGAGTCACTGGCTAACCCACAAACTAACTTTTCAGCATTCATTTTCAACGGGTCCTCGTTCTCAAAAAGTTTTAATAACTGACAATCCAATTTAAGAAAAGGCACTAGTCCATTTAAAAGTAGGACGTGTTCTAATTGGGTGAGAAACTGTAAAACGCTTTAAAAAGTTTGTTGAAGAGCGAAAAAAAAACAAACATATTTTTATGAGATTTTCAGGATTCATTGGAACAGCCTTGCTGTTCATTAAAATACAAAATTTGTGGTTAGTAATTTCAGTAATTTTATGGGACTGATTACTTTTTGCAGTTATACTGCTACATCACATTAATTGGTGCCATACCTGAAGATTATTAGTACGAAACGTACTAATAATTATATGATTATATGTATCAATCTTAGCAATCTACACATAGCGTGTATGTAGGGGTGTATCCCACACAATTTGTGTGCCCTGTGCAAGGACTGAGATGTATATGTTTCTAACACTCATCCTCACTATTTTGTAGAGTATAAAATCCCTACGTTATTTGGCGGCCCGTGCCAGGACCATACAGCATGTTTGAGATCTCTCCACATATTTTCAATAATATTCAAGTCTGTGGGGACAGTGGTGGCCATTCCAAAACCTTCATCCATCTTTTCTGGAGGTACTTCATGGTTGATTTCAAGGTATGCTTTGGATCATTGTCTTGCTGGAATGCCTAACCTCTCTTAATTAAACTTAAATGTCTGGAATAACCTTCAAACATTAGCCTCTAGAATTTGTTTTTATCTACAAAGGCTTCGACCTTTTGGTATATTTTTGGTTTCATCAGACAAAAAGCACATTGTTCCAAAAGGCTTCAGGCTTCTCGATGATTTCTTTGCTTAATTTTGTGTTGAGGTCATAGGAAAGGCTTCTTTCTTACAACTCTTCCATATAGGTCTTTGTTGTTTAAAGTATGTTGTATTGTTGAACCTTCTTCTGAATCTTCTGATAATTTCTCACCAGGTCTCAAGCCATTCTATCTGAAATGTTTATGGTCTTCCAGACCTTGCCTTCAACTGTTCCATTTATCTTCAATTTTCTAACAATGTTTCTGACAGTAGAAATAGGGTTTGAAACATTGAGTTTTTGTTGGCTTCTCCTACTTGCTGGAAATCAACCATTTTTATGAAACCCATGGTTGTTAACACCAGACAGAACAGCCAATGCAGTTGGATACTTTAGAAGGCATGGAGTTAATTCAGAATAAAAAGTTCAGCCCTGGAATTATATTCACCTGACTCATTAAAGCCCTACCGACTAAATCACCTGGGTCTGGGCCTTAGAAATCATCATTTTAAAAAGTTAAAAATAATAATCCAAAGTTGCCAAATTCTTCATTTTCTCATCATTTAAAAACAGTAAACATTTAAAATAAAAAGCAATCTTGCTTTAAAATTTGCAGAAAGGTCTCATGTTTAACTTAATTAATCATTTAGAGTTCAGGTTTGCTTTCGATCACGTACAGATTCATTGTAACAGAAATTTAAACCAGGGGTGCCCAAATTGTTGTACCCCACTGTATATGCACGAAAATACTGTACTGTAAAATATTACCATTATTTAGATAAACTAAGGTAATTACTGATTTCTTCATTGTTTATCAAGGGTGCCAATCATTCTGGAGTTGACTGAATGTCATGGCTACAAGTCTGGGTTTTAATGCCTTTAAAAGAAAAAAGAAAAAGAAAGAAAAGCATATAAAACTACTTTTTCCCAATTACCCTCACAATCATATTTTATCTAAAACAATATAGACTTATTCAGAGTCTATACAATGTGTTTGGTCACACACTCTCAGTAGGTATATGTACAGACAATCTACTTTCAGATTCATCTTTTTACCACAAGCCCATTCAGAAAATCAAACTGCCAAATTTGCTTTGCACATACTGTAGAAGATCAGCACTAGGCATCCCAGAGGTATCCTCCTCCCTACCAATATATACTGAGCAGTAAGTTGAGATAGCACTGCTCAAAAGTACATATGCCATGAGACTGGGCTGCAAATGTCAAACTTCATAAAGGGAGCCATTGCACCTTCGTATGCAACATGTAACACATTTTTATCATGAGAGATATCTATAATAGCATGAGGAAAGGGGACCCTTGGGCTAATTTAGATGGTTTCACAACATCAAGCTCATGACACTGTATTATGCCACAGTTAGCCTAGCATCCGAAATAAGAGTTTTATGTCACCTTTCATAACATTAGCCGGGTGAAATTGTTGGCTATGTCACATTTGGTATACCATGCTTTACATATGATTCATAAAGCCCTTATAAGCAAAACTTCATGTAAAGTGTGAGTATTCAGAGAGCAATGCTGATGTAGCGCAATGTTGAGTTGCCTAATATAATGAAAGGGCAAATAAAAAAAATAAAAAAGAGGTCCAGACTCAAATTAAATGTCTGAATGTACTTCACTTTTTAAATCAGTCGAATTATTGAGAAAAGAACACCTCGATGACACTTAGAATTAACATATGTTAATTTCACAGGCCAATAAGAATGTCCTCAAGATACATTTAACACGGATGGCTGAAAGTTGAATGCTTGTTTGAAAAAGGAACAAGGTGAAATTTTACTTCACAATTATGGTGCAGCAAAAAAATACAGTGTAAAATAAGTTGAAAAATATGTGAATGCTGTTACCGTGTGGTACAACAGACATTCAGATAGATATACGGCAAACAGAAAACATGTTTCACAGTGCCCCCTTCCTGATTTCTTATTTTTTTGCATGTTTGTCACACTTAAATGTTTGAGATCATCAAACAAATTTAAATATTAGTCAAAGACAACACAAGTAAACACAAAATGCAATTTTTAAATGAAGGTTTTTATTATTAAGGGAGAAAAAAAATCCAAACCTACATGGCCCTGTGTGAAAAAGTGATTGCCCCCCCTGTTAAAACATAACTTAGTTCAATTTCTCTAGCCACACCCAGGCCTGATTACTGCCACACCTGTTCTCAATCAAGAAATCACTTAAATAGGACCTGCCTGACAAAGTGAAGTAGACCAAATGATCTTCAAAAGCTAGACATCATGGCGAGATCTAAAGAAATTCAGGAACAAATGAGAAAGAAAGTAATTGAGATCTATCAGTCTGGAAAAGGTTATAAAGCCATTTCTAAAGCTTTGGGACTCCAGTGAACCACAGTGACAGCCATTATCCACAAATGGCGAAAACATGGAACAGTGGTGAACCTTCCCAGGAGTGGCCGGCCGATCAAAATTACCCCAAGAGCGCAGCGACGACTCATCCAAGAGGTCACAAAAGACCCCACAACAACATCCAAAGAACTGCAGGCCTCACTTGCCTCAGTTAAGGTCAGTGTTCATGACTCCACCATAAGAAAGAGACTGGGCAAAAATGGCCTGCATGGCAGAGTTCCAAGATGAAAACCACTGCTGAGCAAAAAGAACATTAAGGCTCATCTCAATTTTGCCAGAAAACATCTTGATGTTCCCCAAGACTTTTGGGTAAATACTCTGTGGTCTGACGAGACAAAAGTTGAACTTTTTGGAAGGTGTGTGTCCCATTACATCTGGCGTAAAAGTAACACCACATTTCAGAAAAAGAACATCATACCAACAGTAAAATATGGTGGTGGTAGTGTGATGGTCTGGGGCTGTGTTGCTGCTTCAGGACCTGGAAGACTTGCTGTGATAAATGGAACCATGAATTCTGCTGTCTACCAAAAAATCCTGAAGGAGAATGTCCGGCCATCTGTTCGTGACCTCAAGCTGAAACGGACTTGGGTCCTGCAGCAGGACAATGATCCAAAACACACCAGCAAGTCCACCTCTGAATGGCTGAAGAAAAACAAAATGAAGACTTTGGAGTGTACTAGTCAAAGTCCTGACCTGAATCCTATTGAGATGCTGTGGCATGACCTTAAAAAGGCGGTTCATGCTCGAAAACCCTCCAATGTGGCTGAATTACAACAATTCTGCAAAGATGAGTGGGCCAAAATTCCTCCACAGCGCTGTAAGAGACTCATTGCAAGTTATCGCAAACGCTTGATTGCCGTTGTTGCTGCTAAGGGTGGCCCAACCAGCCCAACCAGGGGGCAATCACTTTTTCACACAGGGCCATGTAGGTTTGGATTTTTTTTCTCCCTTAATAATAAAAACCTTCATTTAAAAACTGCATTTTGCGTTTACTTGTGTTGTCTGACTAATATAAAAATTTGTTTGATCTGAAACATTTAAGTGTGACAAACATGCAAAAAAAATAAAATAATAATAATAATAATCAGGAAGGGGGCAAACACTTTTTCACACCACTGTATGTAATATGTTCTTAGAATAGCAAACATTCATTTATAAGATCAGTATGAATAAATATGCATGACTGCATATGGTGTCACTGTATGTCACAGCAGCATCAGTGGTGACATGACATAAAGTACCATCTTGCCACAAATGGGCCTTTAAAAATGCACTACAGCATTCATGATCCTGGAGCTAGTATCACTGGTACTGAAAGTATCAGTTATTAGCATTCTGTCAGAGGGCTTTGGTGTAGTCATGTAATATTAATGAACTTGCATTTATTTGGTTCACTATTTATGGATTTAAATTCCCAAAATCCAATGACTAATTGAATGATTGATGTCATAATACGAATGCATTTTGGGGAGTTGCCTTTAAAACTTTCATGAGTGAATGAATAAATGAATTTATTAGCTTTAAAGCTGAAGGGTATCATGTTTAAATGCTTAATTTGAACAACTAATATGAGATCTTCTGTTCTCTCCTTGTGTATTAGGTTTTCAAGCAATATAGACCAAGTAAAATGGGTCATGCTAGGTGATATCTTATCTGCATAAATGCCCTGGAGAGAAACATGTGTTATTCCTCCTGAGAGAAAGCACAGAGCTCAGAAGGAGCTTACATGGAACTGCAAAGCTGTGAAAACCGGCATGAATCAATAGCATTGCTATGGAGATATGAGAAATCTGTTTAAGTGAACACTGTTGTAAGCACAATATGCAAAGGATTAAAAACCTCTTTCACACACTGATCTCTTCTCTCTGGTCTGTATCTAAATTCCTGTGGATGTACGGTAACTGTGACTTTCCACTCCACTGTGACACTCCCAGGGAGAACGCATTCTGACCCGATCATTGGTGAGGATGTTGGCATCCTTTGTTCTTGGGAAATAAGGATCAGACCCACATGTCACACCCCGCTGACAGTGATTACTTTTTTAACCAGAAACACCCTGATTCCAGAGCCTTGTGTCAACTGCTGCATTTCCTCTCATGCATGCAATGAGAGAATTCCATGCTATTCCCTCTGATTACCTATCACCTGATCCTCTGTGCTGGAGTATTGCAGCTCGAGTCTTCAGTTATCTAAGGTGCTATGAGGAATCTGCAATTTACAATTTAGTTCCCCATTTGCAGTTAATCATGTGGAAAGGCTTTTTCGTATGTGTTCTGAGAGAGTCCTGCTGTCCTAAACACTCCTGTCCAACTTGCTTGCACATTCTGAGAAATGATTGATGCACTATTGGTTCCCTCATGCCACCTTCAGAGAACTTTCATCACACCTTCAGAACAAAATTGCACCTATAAGGGTACAATTGCTTGTCACTGGGGCAGTAACATAAACTCACCGTGGACCGAATACCAAGTTAGCTCACATTGTTCCGTACAGTGCAACTTTCATGACGAATAACTAAATTACTTCCAGATCAGCTTTGGTTTGTGTGTGTGTGTAAAGTATAATTCCTTCCGTTTTCAGAAGAACTTGGTATGAGTATGATACGCAATCTATTTCAGCATACTGTGACATTGTGGTGGGGAAGCTGTTGCTAACCAGAGACTATGAACCGGGCAGGCTTATACGGCAGTGTTCGGACCATCGTGGGCTAACATGGTCTTCTGAACAAGCACGTTGTGCAGTTATTTGTCATTTTCTCTATAATTATTGGTACAATCCACATGAATCAAAGTGTTTTACTGTCTGGGATAGTCAATACGCAAGATAATCATGAACCACATTCCTCAGGAGAAACACTACTATTAACTTCTGGTGGAAGTGGGCACTTCCCCGTGTTCTGTTCTCAAATGTATGTCCAATGCACACTTTGCCCTTTTAGATTAGTGTTACTAGTGTTAGATTAGGGGCACAGAAAACAGAATTTGAATCCAAAATTTGACCCAAGACTGCTGCAAAGCAACCTTTTTTCTGCTGCCTCTCACAATGATCACTTTCCGATTATTGAGCATTTTAATAATGGCTTCTTGAAAGTACTAACTAATGCTGAAAGTGATGAATATATTTTGATGCTTCAGACTAATCAGTAAATGTTACATTATTGAAAAATGAGGATGCACTGACAGAAAGAACTGTGTGATAAATGTGTGATAAAGATTTTGTTTTTTTTTTCCATCCTCACTACACCAAAAATCTTTCACCCTCCTATCTGGTGTGGACAAGATTTTACAGATGCAATGTTTATTCCCCTCTGGCAAAAGTTATCCAGATAGCTAAATAACAGAGGCATGTTAACCAACAGCAGTTGGTGATGTAGATGATGATGCACTCCGAGATGATGCATTGTAGCAGCTTGGAGTGAAAATGAGAACACACTGATATTTACCAGATGCATCATTTATAAAAAAAAAAGTTAAGAAAAAAGAAAACGGCAAGAAGATAAAAAGAAAAAAGTCAATCCATATGGAATTCACAGAGTGAATGGCATAGGCTAGAACTGGCATAGCTGAGCAATAAGACAGCAAACCAACTATTTACAGAACAGCCTCAGAATTGATTCTGCCAGTGTATTTCAGCCCAAAACATTTCGAAAACAATGTTTTTTTTTCTATAAAGTAGCCTTTACAGTCCGCTCCAGAATTATTGGCACCCTTTATAAAAATGAAGAAAAAATGCTGCATACAATAAACACAAATAATAATCGCATGCTCAGTCCTTTTATTTATTAAATGCACCAAAGGTCCTGTGATCAAATTGTAATCCTTTATAAATGTGCAAATGGCCTTTGAGTTCATAAGCCTGGTTCCTTTAGTTTTTATATCACAAACTGAACTTACATCAACGTCCATTACATAATCACAAGGCCACTTAGGGAAGACTTTTCTTTCTTTCAGAATTTACAGCGATCTACAAGATAAATATGACAGAAAACCTGTGGAGACGGTAAACTTTAATCCCTGTGTACAATAACAGAGATAAGGAGCCGCAGTTTTTTTTTCTTTTTACCAATGTACAAGGGAAAGGGTAAAAAGGGAGAGATCTGTGAGTCACAGACGATATGACAGGGCTTGCTAGTGTTGCAAAGCTATATGAGAACCTTCACATTGTCTGTCTCAGCACTGGATTTTCAAACAGTAAAGTAAGCTACTTAATAATTGCCTACTAGCAAGTTTTAAAATGTACACATGCAGAGCGTGTGTGTGTCTGCATGTATGTGCACTGTCAGCAAACGTTGGGGGGTAATATTCAACATGTAGTATTCTGCTGCAAAAGGTAAGAGTCTCCATTGTATCTCCATTATTTTACACACACCACAGACTCAAATAAAAAATAAAACACCCATAATCCCCACTCTTAAAGCTGCATACCCCCATTTACCAACATAATGCACCCAATGAAAAAAAACAACAAAAGAAACGCCAGAAATGCCAGTTCTTCAATCATCACGGATAATGCTCGTATAGCTTTCGTTCTGAAAAATCTCATTAATCGGCCTGCTTTCGTTTCACCCTAAGTGTGCATTAAATAGTTTTTGAGATATTGACACTTATAGAACTAGTACAAAATAGGTGGAAATTTCCCTCTAGGAAAGGGTTAAAGTTATAAAAATATCTGAGACTGAAAAAAGTTGCTTAACCTTGTTTAAAGTGCTGTACCTTATGAACCTGCATTATATAAATCTCAGGTGATATAGAACTCGCATTAACATGATTTAACATTAATGCAGCCATTTCCCTCTAAGTCAGGTTGCATAACAGCAAATGCAAGTGTGAATAAGACTATCACTTGAGAACAAGAAGGTCGCAGATATGAATCCTGGCATTAATCTGGAGTTTGCATGTTCTCCCTGTTTCCTCAGGTTAGACTCATAAGAGATTCTAAATTGCCCATACTGTTGGTCTGAGTGTGAGTCAATGGTGTGTGTGCCCTGCGATGGATTGGCAACCTGTCTAGAGTGTATTCCTGCCTCTTGCCCAATGCATGATGGGATATGCTCCAGCCCCCTAGACCCAGACCAGTAAAAATCTGGTTAGATAATGGATGGAAGGTTCATTAGGCAATTTGCACATATAGTCCATGCACTAGTTATTTTCCTAAAATGTGATTTTATATTATTGTGCCAAACCTTAGAGTGCCCCATTTCCATTTCAATGGTTGGTTGTCATGCCATTTTATTCATAAATCAAAATTTTGTCAGCTGATGCATTGTTCTTGGTGCTTTTTCATTAAGCATGCAACAGATGTTTGCTTATTAAATTTGACTGCATTCGATTAATCTTGTTCAGTTGGAGTTTGTCACGTTCGGTCCAGTGGAGAGTTTGTTTCCACCGATATCCGAAATTGACTCGCTGCTGTTTGCCATAAAACAGATTCCCCAAGCCTCCACTGGGGTTTTCCCCTATGTACAGGCCCATTGGCATTTTGAACCTGTTAAAAGAAACTTGGCAGGAGGGTCCAAGCCAAAGTAAAAATGAAATTCAATACTTGTTGGACCTTCGAGCAAAGCTGCACTCACTCTGTCAAATTGCATGCAAACATTTACTCCAAGCTCAAGAACGTCAGAGATGGCAATACAACAGGGGAGCACACATTTGCGAATATTCAAACCGGGAGACAAAGTCCCAGTATCAAAGTCCCTCATCATCATCCTAATTCCTTGCCAAGTGGCAAGGACCCATTGAAGTTACACCACGTACAGGGGATGTAGCCTATGAGGTTATTAGTTCTGATAGGGGTGGGGCACGTCAGGTCTACCATCTACAATTCACTAAAGGCCCTGCTTTGCTAGCCACACCGAATATCATGTCAGGTGAGCTGGGAAATTCCCAATCTGAACAAGATTAATCTGGCCCTTTTTGGCACCCATCTGACTCCGGAGCAGCTGGCAGAGGCAGCTTGGTTGCAGAAAGACTTTGCTGATGTATTATCACCCCTACCAGGAAGAAGCAACCTTATAGAACACCACATACATACCACCCCGGGCACTGAAGTTAGAAGTTGCCCGTATCGATAAGCTGAACTGTTATGTTCGGTCCGGGGAACCCAGACGCAGACCACAGGATAATCCAAAAGAGTAGTTTTAATGTCAGTAGTCACAAGCCAAGAGATCCAAAACACAGCCAAAAACGAAAAGCAAAAGAATAGTCGAAAAAACAAGCGAGAGGTCAAAATCCAGAAAATCACAGGGCGAAGGTACAGCAGGGCAAAAGCAAAGGCGAAGTCAAGGCAAAGGGGTGTCTTTAAAGAATCTCTATAACAAGGCTTACAAACAATCGGCACTTATCAAGATCACCGTTCTGACAACGAAGCATACTGAGACTGAGGTTTAAATACAAGAGGGAAGGTGACAATCTAGGCGGGGCAGAGGAAAAGGTGGGCTAAACAAATGGACAACAGGTGGGGAAACACAATAGGGTAATAACATAATAACGGGAGGGAGACGAAAACGCGGACTGGATGCACGAAACAAAACTTGCAAAACATACGGCTCCGGATTAGGGAGTAGACATTTGCATAGTTAGAAGACGTAGTGATAGTTAGAGACAGGTGCGAACACTTCGCTGAAATTAAGCGAGTAATCAGGGATAGCATAGGGAGGCGGAGTTATAGAACAGTGCAGAAATACTAAGAGATAGCGTTAGTGAGTTAGTTTCGTGAATATTTCTAAACTACCCAATAAAAGTGATTGTTAGTTAGTTAGACAGACAGTAAGTGTATTCATCGGATTAGTACTGTACAAAACCTAGATTAGTAGTAGTTAGTAAGAATCGTGCTTTACAACATTTAACTATCAAGAAAAAGCAGGAAGTAAGAATCGCGAGTTTTAGAAAAAATGTTGAACCCCGAAAAACTACCGTAACCACCCGAATAGTGGGGCACGCAGACAGGGGAGTGACTAGACTGATAAACATTTAGACGTAGACATAACAGGGGAGGACAATAGAGAACTGTAATGGGAAAACATAAACCAGGTACTATGGGAAATGAATCATGAACAAGAATAAACATGAAAACATACAGAACAAATACAGAAACATTACATGAACACAATAAAAAAGTGGTATAGGAAGAATTGGGCAAGATGCTGGACATGGTGGCTTTGATTGGTCCCAAGCCCAATGGGTCTGTTTGATTCTTCGTACATTACCGCAGTTTAGTAATTGAATGCCTATCCTATTCCTCGGGTGGACGAGCTGCTGGATCGGTTAGGCACTGCTGTTTGGTGCCGAAAGCCGGGAGGGAGCGGTCTAGGCGTAAGGCAAATTGGCCTTCTGCTGCATTCTGGTGGTTCGGTCTGGTGGAGAACCAGAATGTCCCAACCATGCCTGCTCGTGGTGAGAGCACATGCGTTAAGTAATCACCCCAGGCGCTTAAAGTGTGCTTGTCTCTACAGTGCGTGGCTGAGACCAAGAGATGACTCTAGAGCGCTGTTTTTTGTTTTTCTTTGGTTTATCCTTCTGTTCAGTGCGAGAAGGAAGGCAGGCACTGCTGGAAAGTGGTCGCTCGGTTTTACTTTCTTTCACCTTTTTTCAGTTTAGTTCAATGTGTTCATCTATCATTTTTGGCCAGAAAAGGGGGAAGGGCAAAGTCTTTTTAGTATTTATTTTGTGTTGGCACTTTCTATCAATGCGACAAAAGACGGTCAAAATTCCGCATCTCCCTCCTAGAAGAGTAACAGGGTCCATTTATCAATCCTCCTAAAAAATATATTTTTAAATGCCAATCTATTTTGTTAAGTCTGACCACCATACAGTGCAAAGGTATCCTTTATGCTAGGCTTCCTTCGCTAATGACATTCATATGAAATGAAACCTGCATAGTGCTGCACATCTAAATGCATCCATTTTGTGCTCTGTAGCAGTTAACAAACTTGCGAAGCAATTCATTTGGCCCAGTACTTCAGCCACCAGCTGGCTTCTCCTGCTGTCACTCTGTGCTAACAGCTAGGGGTATGATAGTTTGTTTGATGTGAATCGGATAAAATAAATATACTTCACCAGAAAGCAATGTTTAATTATTTTCTTGTATAGCTGCTGAAATTACAGAGAGCACGCTCCAACCAAGCCCCCTGAATGCAAAAGCTCTTGCACATTCAAAGGGAATGAATTGGTGACAGACAATTAGCCTGTTGAAAGTAGAGCCAGGACCAGACATGGCAGGATTCTGTAAAAACAAATTCCAAAGATAGGAGCTTTTCAAAATTGATTCATTGAAAGATGGAGGCCATGAGTAACCTCACAAATTCAGAAAAATGTCTTGTTATTTATTTATTTATTTATTTGCATGATTTACACAAAATAAATTTGGTGTCAAGCTGGGCTGAATGGACTGTATGTTCCTTATAAAACAGTGATTTTATTAGGTAGACCTGTATACCAGCTTGTTAATGCAAATATTTAAACAGCCGATCATGTGGCAGCAACTAAATGCATAAAAGTATGTAGAATTGGTCAAGAGGTTCAGATGTTTTTGGTCAAAGCTGACAGGTAGAATTTATTAGAGCAGCAGAAGACTTTTAGACTTCTTTTTAAGACTTATTAAGTGCTCACTGAGTGTATATTTGTTCTGGAATATATTTGTGGGTGGCCTGTAGCGTAGTGGTTAAAGTACGTGACTGGGACACGCAAGGTCGGTGGTTCTAATCCCGGTGTAGCCACAATAAGCCGTTGGGCCCTTGCGCAAGGCCCTTAAACCTGCATTGCTCCAGGGGAGGATTGTCTCCTGCTTAGTCTAATCAACTGTACGTTGCTCTGGATAAGAGCGTCTGCCAAATGCTAATAATGTAATTATGCTGACCTTACATGACATTTGAAGCAATTGCAGAGTTTTAGACACATTTCCAAGTGGGAGTAAAATTACGGAAAGTTGCTGTGCGCTCCTGGTACGACGAGAAAGCGCAAACCCCAATTCTGGTGGAAGGTAGAAGAGAAGCTGGAACTTTGGAGAGAAAGTGTTTGTTCTCCCATGCATACCACAATTGTGTGGAGAAATAAATTTTTTTTAACATGGCCTCACTTCTTTTTTTTTGTATTTTGGAAGTACAGATAACTGCACTCGCAAATACTGCAGTGGCCAAGAGCTATTGCTGCTGCTATTTCATTGGCCACATTACTCTATTCCTGTTTTTATTCAGGAATATAATACATCTCTGAGAGAATCCTGTTAGAGTCGTATGAAGTGTGATGCTGCAAGATTCCTAGTCTTCACAGAATCTTAACATGTGTGCATCTTGAGGACTAAAAACTAGGCCTTTTGACAGTGTTATCTCATTAGAAAGCAGTTAGTCTGACACAAGGCTTACCAAAATAAATTGTTTGGGGCAGAGTTAACCCCTTAAGTATCACTCCTTTTCTAAAAACAAACTGAAAATGACATACCAAAAATATAATGCTAACAACTTTTGAATACAGGCACAATAATGGTCAATCGTAACCTGTGAGTGTTAGAACCCAAAAGCCAGAATTACTCTAAAAATTATGACAACAAAGTTACAGATGCTCAAACACAGTGCAAGTTTTTTTTCTCACTGAAAATGATTTTTGTATTTGAGTGGATGAGATGTTCATTGCTGTGTCTGGGGGGCTTAGAAACAAACATTAGCTAAAATGCTACTCAGTCGTCACTCTAATACCATACTCATAACTAGCTGTATGTATAAAGTTATACTCTAGGTGATTGCCCACGGAGAGAAGCATTGTCTATACCATGCGACTGCATTATTGGGACTGGTTAGAGAACTGCATACTTGTGCTGGTAGTGTTCCAGAGAGCCAATACAAAATGTAGATAGTACCATTCAAGTACTTTTGTACATGTATGGAACAGTGAAAAGATCAAAAATGGTGATTCCTCCAGAGAAATGTGAAGTAAACAATGGGCATTCTATCGATGTTTCTCAGAGTTAGCGCAATAATGGATACAATAATGGATTTGGTTCACTCGACACTTGCCATGAAAATGACACCGATATTACCCAGTTAGCCTGTAGGCAAAAACAATGTAACATCTCATTTTGTTGCAAAATAAGACGTACTATGTAGATTAGTGTAACTGGGTGGTATTTATGATTCATATTATATCTCTGGGTGCCTTGTATTTGCTGTATAAAAGCAGTATGCCTTTAAGAAGTTACTGTGTCACATGATGGTGTCATATGATCCAAACTTCAAGGGGGCGCATGAGAGAGAAAGAGAGAGAGAAAATTGTGGTACATATGCAAGGTGTGTGGGAGGCATCCTCATTGAATTTAACACATTAACTTGCTTAATTGAAGGAAATTATTTATTCCACACTTTGTTTGGCAAACGTATGAGTGAAGTTTCGGTTGGTGATGCCATATTTATGTCAGGTTATCTGCCGACAGCTGTTTTAAAGTCTGCCATATTACTTTATCCCAGAGTCTGCGATTGGTTCCTCTGTCCTGAATCCTGATAATTTATCCAAATGAACGTGGATGGACTGCGATTCACTGTCAGGTGTTAAGTTTCATGGTCTGACAAAATACTTTAATTAGCAGGTCAGTTCTGAACCGAAAACCCCGGTGTATATGAACAGGAAATACTATTCATGTACCAGTTTTAAAGTTAATTGGTGTAGCCTGATAATGATGTATAGTATGGTTATGCACTGTAAGTAAAAAATCAGGCGACGTGTCCATTGGCAGAAACTTTGCATGGAACGCACACCAAAGTGAGAGGTAGCGTGTGTATGAAGGGAGTAAAGCTCTGTACATGGTATAACGGGAGACTTATGGGAAAAATGTGAGTGGTATGGTAATGCTTATTTTCTGTTTTTCAGTTGCATTTCCAATACTGGTTTTGTACTGTGCTTTGTGGTTTGTGGTTTGGTTTGTGATTTATTTTCATTACTTGTCTTTCCTGTATAAGATTCGGTTTGAAAACCTAAAGTAACAGCTAGCAACAGATTGCTGTTTAATTGGGTATGATAGTAGTGTGGTGGCTAAAGAACGCCATCGCCTGATTATTTATTGTAATTTCTGATTACTTACAGCAATTTCTTCTGTCGTGTGTGGCGTTCCCTGCAACACTAGTCGACAATGTTAAATCACACATAGAAAATTAGCTATGGTTATAGATGAAATCCGAGTGTTTGTAAACAAAGGTCGCTGAGATACTTCCGGGTCCATCCATGGAACAAAGTAACGTTGCTTCAAAATCGAGAGAACCAGAGCTATCTAGAAACAGTTGGCTAGATAACTATACCAAAATCATGTTGTGTTTTGGACTGTAATGCCAAATGTAATCAGACACACAGTGGATTGGGAGGGTAGCCCAGATCCTACAGTCTGTTTATAGGTCAGTCTCAGTTTTGAAAGGGTGCTTGGCACAGTCAATGACAGCTGATAGAGATGCCTGATATACGTTTCAAAGTGTCAGAAACATGAGGGGGAATAACCAAAAAACCAGAACTTCTAATTGTATTGCCCATGTCCTTCATAAACGTTGTTGGAAGCTAATGTTACGTAATAAACACCAGTTGCTCATCGGTGGCCATATAACTAGAGAAACACTGGGATGATAATTTTATTACAAACATGAAACATTAAATCCGACCTAGCTAACTAGTTTTTCTAGCCAGCTAACTAGTTTTGATGGTAACGTTACAGTAATATGGTTTCCAATAACGCTAGCTAGCCAGTTTGCACTGGTTATTCATGTTAATGATGTTGGCTAGCTAACTTTGCTACAATGTTAGGGGGTGCTGACAGCTAATGTTAATGTTATATTAACTAGCTAGACCTCATCATATGAATCATATAAATAAAACAACTTTGTTCAGTTTTCACAAATTACTTGGTTAAATGACATAGAAAACACTGCCTCCTATTCATATTCCTCAACGGCAGTACGTATCAGAGCCAGAGCTGTTATCCATCCGGAAGTAAGTTCTTTGCCGTTGTGACATCAGACTGATTTCATCTATTAATTTTATTTACATTATTGATGTCATTTCAGACACACTGATTGTGTAAATATTTGTGTTTGTAGTTTTATATTGCATCATTTTATTAGGAGGAAGTGTGACTGTGATTTGAGTTTAATGCAATTAGGAAAATAAATGTGATTAAATAGTTTATTTTAAATGGATAAAATTGCCATTTTTGCCCATCGATCTACACTCAATAACCCATAATGACAAAGTGAAAGCATGTTTTTACAAATTTATGAATAAATAAAAAATAAATAAACTAACATTTCGTTAAGTATTCAGACCCTTTGCTGTGGCATGCCAAATTGTGGTCAGGCGCATCCTGTTTGCCTTCTTTATCCTTGAGATGTGTCTAGAACTTGACTGGAGTTATGTATAAAAATGCCCTAATTTCTACATTGTGAAACGAAAGTGTATAAAAAATACTCTGCAATGTACGTTGAAAATATAAGTTGCTTCAAACATTATGGAGCTCACTGTATATTACACCATTGCATAAGAGCTGCATGTATAATTTAGTAAGTGATATTAACAAGATTGTAACAAACATGCGGTTTCATTTATTTTTTAATGTCTTGTAAAAATAACTCAACTAAGTTATGGAAATGGTTCTAATTATATTACACAGATCACAGCTGATGTGATCCTTAGCCATTGTTTAATATTTCACTCATGTTCATTAAATGTTTGTTTGCATAATACTCTACATGAATGCAAACAAAACTGCAAACAAAACTTTGCCAAAGCAATTAACTCAAACACCAGGGGTCAACTACAATGAACACAGTGAGGGTTTATGCCCTCACAAGAACACAGAACTCTATTTAAACAGGAAATGGCTATATTAATCTCCCAGCTCATGCCCCGATCTAAAAATGAAAACCAATGGTGATTAAAGTTTTACTTTATTCTGTGACCCAATTTATGAAGGTGGATGCATGGAACCTTGCGTCTGTGCATACAAGTGACAATTAGCCTGGGAGACTAGCATTTTATATTACCTGCTGGGTTTGGTGATGTTATTTTCTGTGTCTGATTTGCCACCACTGTTAACTTTGATCAGTTTACTTATGTCAACTTAGGAAATCAATGACAACTCAAAACATATTTTATGATGAAGTCATTTTGGTTTCTACATTTCCTGATATAAACTTGAATTTGAATTTTTATCAAGCCCTCAACCAGACTCTTGAGAATCGCATCAAAACAAGACCATTTATTTGTAAGTCAAGCAGAATGAATGAGAGTTCACATTACCAACATTGAGACATATAAAATGCCTAGCCATTGCAGCAACAAACACATTCCAGTGGTAAACCTAGAAGTAATGCAACTGAAGCACTATTCAAAAAATAAAAGCATGACATTGACAATACTGAACAGAACTGTTTATTCTCCTGGGAGAAACTGATGTGCAGAATTGGAAACAACAACAAACAATCAAGTTATTGCAGCAGTCTAATATTTAGAAAAACAGGCAGTGGTCAAATCCAGTTAGACAGTCTGAAAAAGCAAATGAGACCAAAGGGGCAGAGCAAAGAGAAGTCTAAGGCACAGGTCTAACATGGTAAGACTCAGTGAACAGCTCATACTGTAAATCGAGATCCAGAAGAGTAATCAATGTGCAGGTCAAAATCCAAAACACAAAATCACAATCAAAAAAATCAAGAAGGGAAATCCATGGGAAAACCAGTCAAAAGCAGGCTGGCAGAAACAACCACAAAGCATGAACAAAGCTGGGATGAACTTGCAATGAGTGACACACATGGACAGAATATAATGGGGACAGGTAATGGGGAAACACAAAACAGGTGAGTGAAACAAACGAGGGAAGACAGAAACACCCACAAAGATGAACAGACTGGGAATCAAGAAATCCCAGGAGGGACCATGACAGAAACATATCCAGAAAAAAGATGAGAAAGCACTCAGATGCACGTAGAGCATCTAGTAAAACATGCCATTCAGAGTGGCTGTAATATTACCTTGGATTGTACTTGGGGTACACAGGAGTAATATAAAGACTTTGATTTTTGCCATACTGCAGCCAGAAATCCTGCCATTTGAAACTTCAGTCAAACAATTGTGTTTGTGTTTTTATATGGGCTCCCAATAGTGTCTTTTAAGGACAGGAAAATGGAAAAAAAACGAATATCTGTGAAATACAACTATGAAACAAAATAAAATATTGAAAGTGAAAAAATGAAAGAAAGGGAAAGAAAGAAAGTAGCAATTTTAGCAGCAATAAAACAAAAATAAAATCCAGCAATAAACAATAAAAAAATGAAGTGACTGCACGTGTACAGTAAGATTGTGTTGCAGGATAAAAGTAATGTTTAGTGTATGTAACTTAAAATGTCTACTCTATTCAATTTAGACTCGAAGTTCATTCTTCTTAACCAGTTAAGTTTCATCATGTGTAAAAACTTAAATCATTACAGGCAATGGGTTTCCATGCAATTTTCCAGTAATGTCACCTGATTTGCAAAATAAATCTTTAAAGAAATAATAGAAAATCCGGTATTACAGTGTACTACAATTGTCAGAGAAGGTAAACATTTCTGTCTCAACTGTAAATAGAATCTGTTCTTAGCCTGATTTTATTATGGTTAATAAACTCAACAAATTTAACATTAATTGTGTCATTAACTAATAATGTTTCTGACAGTGGAAATTGGTGGAAAGTGGTAGTTTGAAACATTGAGAGTTTTTGTAGCATTCTCCTTCTTAGTGGAAATGAACCATCTTCATTCTGAAATCATTGGACAACAGTTTAGTAGAACCCATGGTTGTTAACACCAGACAGAACAGCCACTGCAGTTGGATATTTTAGAAGGCACTTCAGAATAAAAAGTTCAGCCCTGTAATTATACTCACCTGACCCTAACAATTAAATCACCTGAGTCTGAGCCTAACAAAGAATTACCCAAAAGGGTTCCCAAACTAAAAAAAATAAAAAGCCATCTTGCTTTAAATCATTTACAGTTAAGGTCTGCTATCAATCACATACAGCTTCATTGTAACAGACATTTAAACCAGGAGTGCCCACATTTTTGCACCCCACTGTATACTGAATATGAGAAAATATAATGATACATCTATTTCACAGTAATGCATTTTAATGTATGCTGCAAAATATGAAAGAGGCAATAATTTGTATATTTACCCAACCATTGCAAATTATTGACATTTTTGGGGGTCTTGAGAATATATTGGCAGGAATAATAGTACTGCTTTTTACTTACCTGCTGATGTTTTCACTACATCTGTGGTGTTTCGTAAACCCATGAAATCAAACTGGTAAAGTCTCCAGGATTTTTGATCTGCAGCTTCCACTGAGTTCTTCCTCCACTTGTAAATCATCTCATCTCGGGGGTATCCATCTGTAATTACAGAGAGGGAATATGTGACCCTCATGCAGCTGCATTCCAATGAAAGATTGCCTGTCTTCCCCAGACCTCATGGCATGAGAAGCCACATCCGTCTTTCACTTGCACCCACCTAATAAAATGCCAGGCTGTAATGAAGACTGGAAAGAGCAAACACAAGTAGGTTTACGGCTTGATTCAATGCTGAAATCAACCCCCATTCTTTATCCATGGCTTTGTCATACACAGTAGTCATAACTGAAGTGCATGTTAAGGCCCATCCATACCAATATAACTATAACAATAGCTACACTTAGTGAACACTTTATTAAGTATTTATTACACTCAATTTTTAGACTTATTAGTCCTCTGGTGTAGCCTATCTGCTTAGGGGTTTGACGTGTTATGTGTTCAGAGATGCTCTTCTGCATACCACTGTTATAATTCGTGGTTATTTGCGTTACTGTCACCTTCCTATCAGCTTCGAGCAGTCTGGGCCTTCTCCTCTGACCTCTCTCATTAACGACGCGCTTCTGCCCACATAACTGCTGCTCACTGGATGTTTTTTGTTTTTTGCACCATTCTCTGCAAACTCTGTTGTGCGTTTAGAACAACATATTATTTGTTCTTGGTGTGGATGGGCCTTTACATTTATTCTTCATTTATCCTCCTCCACCAAGCTAGAGTGGTGGTTATTGGATAGTCGATGGATGCTTGCCCTGTCCATGCAGGCTGCAAACAGAATATTGGATAAATTTGATGAAACTTCTTGAAATGAAGTCGCTTGACTGAGTCACTTGACCGAGGCTACACAAAGACGGTCAATCCATTTCAGGATTTAATTCAATTTCAGATCAGATTATTTCATTTATTCTAATTAATGTGAGGTGCAGACTGATTAGGGTAAAAGTAGTCTTCAGTAGTAAGAATACAGTAGGTGTCAATGGGCATTAATGTATACAGTTGTTTTAGAAAATTACATTATTGGCATTTGGCAGACGCTCTTATCCAGAGCGACGTACAGTTGATTAGACTAAGCAGGAGACAATCCCCCTGGAGCAATGCAGGTTTAAGGGCCTTGCTCAAGGGCCCAACGGCCGTGCGGATCTTATTCTGGCTACACCGGGATTAGAACCACTGACCTTGCATGTCCCAGTCATTTATCTTAACCACTACGCTACAGGCCGCCCCCTGAAAAGGAAGCCAGACTGATTCTTTGGGACAAAAAGCAGCATAGACAGTGGTCCTGAAGTAACAGGAGAACAGGAGTAACAGAAGTGTGCCACTGCTCTTGAGACAAGCACTTGTTCAACTCAAAAGCAGTGGTGCAGCATGTGTTCCCCTGAGTACCACTCACTGCATTACATTTGACGTACTGTTTCAACACCTGATTTTAGAGTGTTACCGATTATTGCAAATTATATGGTTAGTCACTCACGTGCTCTACCTGAACAATGTGATAATAAAAATAACTATGGGCTATTTAGCCTAGTAACAATGGGTTTTCTGTGCAATCCTGTTCCCTGTTGTTTGTTGTGTTCATTAAGATGACAACATAATTATATTTCTCGGCAAATGGATTTTAATTTTGACAAAAAAAATATTATCAAACCTGATGGCCATTATAAGCAATATATGTTCAATTAGCAGTGTAATCATATGAAGTGTGGGAAGGCAGAAGCCAAATCCCTCTCCTCTGTCCTCATCTTCCTCGACTTGTCGGCCGCCTTCGATACAGTCAACCATGAGATTCTGCTGTCATCGCTGCCTGGGATGGGTGTCACAGGGTCTGCACTCGCTTGGTTTTCCTCCTACCTCTCTGGTCGCTCCTACCAGATGTCTTGGAGGGGCTCAGTCTCCGACCCTCACCCCCTACGAACTGGAGTCCCGCAGGGCTCAGTTCTTGGGCCTCTCCTCTTCTCGCTATACACCATGTCTCTTGGTTCTGTTATCCCTTCCCATGGCTTTTCTTATCATTCTCACGCTGATGACACCCAACTCTTTATTTCCTTCCCCCCCGACACCCAAGTCACCACACAGATCTCTGCCTGCTTGGCTGATATCTCTGCGTGGATGACTTCCCACCTGAAGCTCAACCTTGCCAAAACTGAGCTTCCAAAACTGAGCTAAGTCCTCTCCGTCAATCGACCTCTCATTGACTGTTGAGGACTTTGTAGTTTCCTCCTCCCATACGGCAAAGAATCTTGGGGTGACTCTTGATAACTGCCTCACCCTGGCTCCACAAGTATCCTCCACTGCCAGTACCTGCAGGTTCTTTCTGTATAATATACGCCGTATCCGTCATCTCCTGACTGAGAAAGCCACCCAGCTCCTAGTCCAGGCCCTCGTCATTTCCCGCCTGGATTACTGCAACTCCCTCCTAGCCGGTCTCCCAGCGTGTGCCATCAAGCCCCTCCAGCTGGTCCAGAATGCTGCAGCCCGCCTGATCACCAGTCAGCACAGGTCGGCTCATGTCACCCCGCTTCTCATTGGCTTCCACTGGCTTCCTATTGCCGCACGCATCCGTTTCAAGCCCTAGTGTTGGCATTTCAGGCTGCTAAGGGGACTGCCCCACCTTACATACAATCCTTGATCACTCCCTACTCCCCAGCTAGACCACTCCGGTCTGCCAGCTCTGGTCGCCTTATGCTTCCCTCTCTACGTGCACTTGGCGGTCGAGCTGCACGTTCACGCCTGTTTTCCGTTCTGGTTCCTCAGTGGTGGAATGACTTGCCTACCACTGTCAGAACAGCAGAATCCCTCCCCCTATTTTGACGCAGACTCAAAACCCACCTTTTCAAACTCTACCTTAGTCCTCCCTCCTGATTTCCCCTGCCCCTCCTTTCTGATATCCCTATCCTTGTCTAATCCCCCCCCCCCCCCCCCCCAAAAAAATAAAAACTAAAAAAAAACTTATGCACTTATGATGACAACTATGTTTAGAACAGCATTTCATGTGTATTTTGCAAGTTCTGGATGTGATGCTTTGACTTATGGTAGAACCTATGCACTTGTAAATCGCTTTCAAATATTCCAGATTAAGTGAATGTCATTGCCATTACTTTCTAGCATTCCCTCTCTGAGCTTTTATTTTTGTGGCAAAAAACTATCACTTGCACCTGATGTGTGCTGAGCATTCTGGTGCAAAATGGCAGTCATAGCATCTACTATATAAATGCATCTATCAATCATATCTTGGTATGATGTAAATAAATTCTCTATGCAGTTATCAGCATTAGGAGGAAACCCCAAATGCTGCATTTATGTGGTAAAAGAGCATTTTGGGGTTTGAGTCAGTATAACTCCAAATATTACTGAAACAAAGTTGCAGAAGCTCAAACACAGTGAAAGTGGAGGTCTTTTGAGGTCCATTGATTGAAGTTTTTGTGGAGGTTGGGGTACACAAAACAGGTCAGGACACAGAACCGACAATCAGGAAAATGCTGGAAGGAATGGCTTACACACATTACAATCTGACAAACAAACAGGGGAAATAGGCGGGTGTACAGGTGATCAACCAAAATGACAGATGAGAGGTGCATGAAGGAAAACAGATGACGCGACACAGGTGAGATGAATGAGCAAAAGAAACAGACTACGGAAAGCGAAGAGGGACACGACACAAAAAAGCTGGCAATGGACAAACAAGGAATACAGGGAAATACATGGAAATACCCTCTATTGTGCTGTCTTCCTCAGAAATATTCTCTCAGTCTACAAAGGAAGTCCTCTATTTACGCTGTGTTGTTTTATGCATGACTAAGAAATTAGACACCGTTGGAAATGTAATGTCATTAGCTAAAATGCTTCAATAACATGCCCATAGTTACCTGAAGTTATACAGAATTTCTTTACACACAGATCAGGGTAACACATTTTACCTTATTTCTTGTAGTATGTGGATTTCCAAAATACAGGGAAGATGATGTCCCCCAACATTTGTTTTACCACCCACGTTACATGTTGCTTTCAAACGGTATATCCTGTTACTATAGTGATTGAAAATTGCAGGCTGAAAAAAGCAATGAACGGAAAAAAAAACTCTTAAGGGGTTAACTTTCTATAACAAACAAACAAATGCGAATGTTCATTTCTTCTTTCAAAAACACAGCTATAATGAGTTCTTAAATCACAGGCGTTGACCTCAATGGCTGTGAACATTTAGCAGTTAGCCAATGTGCGAACAAACACATTTTCACCCTGTTTCGCACCCAAGTGGGTTATTGGACTGAGATAAGATTCATATTTCAATGCCATATGTGAAAGGGCTCTTAACAACACAGTAATGCTGAGTGTACAAGCATTAGCATTATAGAATTCTAGCTGTATTTTACTTCATTATGTCAAATTATTCTGCACACAGATGACAGCTAATATCATTGTCCCTTGTTAAAATTATCACTGGAAACCATTATCCGCTATTACCCTGGTGCCGACACAACAGTGTGTTGGTTTTAAGATATATGCTTTTTAAATAAAATGATTTTGCAATGAACATCAGTGTTTGATGACATTGTGCCATGGACATAAATAGGTAAAATTGGGCTATAACACACAACAAATTTAGAATACTGAGGACAGACATAGGGTATTGTGAGTACGCTCATTTCTCCATATACTGGACAACCTGGGCTCTGAATCACACATACAACTAGAGGTGGAAGTGCCTACATGGCAGCAAGTACACGTTCTGAGTGATACAGCCATGGAACCACTCGTACACATGCTACTATCCTCTATGTTATCCATTAACACTGTAACCCTGACACATTCTGGTGAGTGCACCAGAGTTAAAGATTTAAAGGGACAGTACCTCATATGTACTGATACACAATCTTTAAAAAATTAATATCAGTATTAAATCAGCAGAATACAGGCTGTTTCTGGGCCTGAAAGAAACATACAAAATACATTTAAAAATGAAAAGCTACACAAAAATTACGGCTGTTAATTTTCAGGCTGCACCTCTGATACTACTTTTAGTTTTCTTAATCCCCTTTATTGAGAAAGGGGATTAAGTTTAAACCCATTTCAATATGAAATCAGAAGGGGAAACAAAAAGTAGATTTTATGTTTATTATTAACTGTGGTAAACAGTAATCAGATTGACAGAAATGACTTCCTCGTTTTGAAAACCAACGTGTTTTACTGAGTTTCTGAGGTTGTATAGTACCGAAATAAACCTGCATTTTATCTAAAAATTCCTCAGAGAAAGATGAAGCTGAATCTCTCCTTCAGAGCAAATAGCACAGTCAACAATACATTTGAAATGAATCAGGACTTGGACAACACAAGCATTTACAGTCTTTGATACCTGATAGCAGGAGAGAATGTTCCGCAATAAAGCCAGTACTGTGGCCCCAAACACATTCCCTAGGATATAAAAAAAATCACTGGCTTCTGATTCATTATGAAAACTAAAGCGATGCCCTGGGGTGCACCCATGTACAGATCTCACCTTGTCACTTTCCCTCCTGTGATTCCATCTCTATCCGCAACCCTGTACCTCCCCTCTGCCTGAATAAATACACTCTCGTTTAAAACACACATATCACATGAATGCATTTTATCACCATTTAATAAACACCACATTGTAAGTGAAAGTAATGGAAGTGAGATGAAAGTTCAATCACAGAGACCATAGTATGCCATAGGATGGTAACGCATTAGCCAATCATCAGCATTTACAGAGAAGGTTGATTCGCTATATGTTTGCTGGGATTCTATTTTGCAGTTAGTGTTACGGCGGGGGGGACAGAGGAACCAGAAGCAGACACAGGGGTGTGGAAAATGGCAGGTTTACTAGCAGGTGAAGGGGCAGACAGAGCGTAGTCAAAAAAACAGGCCAGGGTCAAAAACCAGGGGGTCAGTCCAACAAAGCAGAGGTACAGATATGTACAACAAACAAAGAAGAGTCCAGGGAAGCAGGCAGGGGTCAAAACCAGGAAATCCCAAAAAACAAGGGCAAGGGCTCGGGAACAAGGGGAAGGAATAAAGGGCTCGGGAACAAAAACAGGACAAGACGAACTAGCAGCGTGCAATTGAAAAGGACAGGTATAAATACACAGGGGAATGAGACAAACTAGGCGGGGCATGGGAGTGAGGGCGGTCTAACAAATAAACATCAGGTGAGACACATGAAAGGGTAATAGGACAATAACGAGGGGGAAACGAAAATGCGGACTGGATTCACAAAGACACACATGTAATACAAACGGCTCCGGACTAGAGAGTAGACTCAGAGAATCAGGAGATGCAGAGATACAGAGAGACAGGTGCGAATACTTCGCTGAAACTAAGCAAGTAATCAGTGATAGAATAGGGAGGCAGAGTTACAGAACAGAATTGAAACTGGAGATGCGTTAGTAAGTTAGTTAAGTGATTTAAATTACAAATACCCAAAACTAGTGAATGTTAGTTTGTTAGTTTGACAAACATATTAGTGTGTTAGTATAATTAGTACTGTACAAATTCTATGTTAGTTGGGATTAGTATATTAGTGCTATGTACAAACATGAAATGGAGAGAAAGCAGGAAGTAAGGAATGCAAGATTGGAAGGAAGATTGAACCCCGGAACTACCGTAAACACCCGAATAGTGGGGCACGCAGACAAGGGAGTGACTGGACTAGTAAACATTCAGACTCAGACATCACAGGGGAAGACGAGTGCAAAGACTAATGAATGTAAATGGAACACCAGACATGAATATGAAAAATAATAAATTACAAGACTAAAGATAATAAACAATGATAAACTAACACACAGAACACAGGAACATAACAGTTAGACTCATTTTTGGATGCAAGAGTAGTCCTCAAATATTTAAACATTAGGCAGAAGCACTATGCTGGAATTTGTTGAATAACGAGCATATCCCATTCGTTCTATAGCCTACCTATTAGATGATTTCCTTTTCATTGATTTCCTGTCTCACAATTTAAGCCCTGTGCTAGAATATCTAAAGCACACATTAGAGAATTAGGCATCCCCCTATCCTACAAGAAAACTATTGGACCAGCTACTTTCATTGAATTTCTTAATTAGTTAATCTAGACAGCATTATGCACAAGCTTCTCTTCCGCTTGATAAAGTAGACCGCATTATTAAAATGGAAAAAGCATATGTGAAGTCTCCTTCCATCACTTAGCACGAGTTACTTTCACTACTGGGACAGCTAAATTTTGCTATGCACATAAGGTCAGTGTTTTATATCTTGATTCCTGGATTTAAGTCAAATGGTAACATCCCTTTCCGATAGCGTTAAATTGGATGATGGTTCTGACTCTTGCTCTTGGTACACTGGAGCAGCATATCATTCTTCTATAAAGACACAGAAGAATACGCAGAATCCCCTTCAGCTGTTCATAGACACAGCTCCATCTGTGGGTTTTGGTGGTTTCTTCCAAGGTCAGTGGTTTGTAGGGATGTGGCTAGCGGAAGTCCTCATTTGGCCAAGGTCCTAACATGGTCTATCCATCCCTACTTTACAAATCCTAGGCTGCTGGTCTTTATCTGCTTACACAACATACATACGACCCAACGTGTCGATTATAATCAAAGCTCAACATTCCATGGCTTCATCTCAGGTGATATTCATTCTCTTGCACATAAAAGTTGGTGGTGGTGAGCATGCATGTGTTGCAATAAATCTGATTGTATATGGTGATTTTGGGGGATGGCTCATCACCATTGCCTGCTCCACAGGCAGATCAAAATCCCCTCCTTGTATGAGGGGTCCTTTAAACTGACATCGGCAAAACTTTTCTATTGTATAACACAATTCGCTATTAAATCTCTCAAACTTTAATTCTGGAGTCTCTGTGATTGAAATTCAAGTGAGATGAAATCTGAGACGCAACGCATTGCACAATTGGCCAATCATCAGTATATATATATAGTATAATCCCCATTAGGTGCATTTCAGAAACTTGCATCACCCAACACCACCCCACCACCACCAGCTTCTGGCTCTGTCCATCTGGGTAAGGGTCAGTACTGAGCATACCTGGGTGAGGGTCAGTACTGAGCACATCTGGATGAGGGTCAGAACTGGTACATCTGGGTGATGGTCAGTACTGAGCCTATTGGAGTGATGGTCAGTACTGAGCCCATATGGGTAAGGGTCAGTACTGAACACATCTGGGTGGTCTGCTATGAACAAAAGCATTTCCAAATAGAAAATAGGCCACATGCCTTTATTACATTTTTTTGTTGGAATGAATTAAAGGTATGATGTAAAACTCTCAAGACAGCTATGGCCTGTTTGATAGGCTAGTTACATTGTGTTCTTGCTATCAATTTGAAAGTTGGACCAAATAATTGAATCTAATTCAAATACAATTAGCCTAAATAAAAGGCCTCAAGTTGGAAGTTCAATCCAGGCTGTCCTTTTCTCTCAACACTTCAGCAGGTAGACCTTGGGCTTTAAAAGGCTGGTGACCGCTGACATAGAGCGATGTCATTTTAGCCTTAACAGCATGCATGGAGAGCAAAGTCTTAACATGGTCACTTTAACATTATTTGTATGATTCATCTTGCAGATACTACTATAGATTTAGGATACCATCCCTTATTTTTCCCACTGTTTTTTGTATGATATCTATTCCTCAGAAATTACCTCTAATAATTATGATAAACATATTGTGAATGTAACAATAGATTGGAGTTAATGCGGTAATCTAGGGTGCTGTGTCACATTAACTATTGTGGGTTTTTTCAGGTGAAGAGCTTATTTTAATTAGTGGGTAGAAATACAAAGAGGTCTGTCTGCAGGAGAATAAGTGGAGCTCTTCATATATACAAACTGTCCTTTGTGTAATAAAGTACAATGATGGTCCCAGAGATCCACTAAGGTTAATGAGTGTACTTCTAACTCAGCAGCTGTTGCATACCTTATACGTAGAGCAGCAGGTAACTCTTGTTCAGCAACACCAGTAATAAGCAGCTGCTTATTTCAATGCCATATGGCATGTGTCAAACTCAAGGTCCACGGGCCAGATGCGGCCACAACAATGTTTCATCTGATCCATATATCAATCCAGAAAGTGAAATAGCCCGTGGCAGTATTAATTTGCAACACAGTGCGTGCTGTAGACTGCTGTGGTGAAACTATGCAGCAATCACAAAGGAAAGGAGGTGGCCTGGCGGGTCTCTCATTGGGTTTTAGGAGAAGCTAATCTAATAGACCTCTCACATAAGCACTGCCAACCCAGAGGTAAAAAAAATGTATCCTAGGGCTGGGTGATAAAATTTAAAAATAAAATGTTTTTTTTCCTTTTTTTTTTTTTACTTATGAACGATTCTGTCAGGTATGTGGGACAGAGGAACCAAGCGCAGACTCCAGGGTAACTAAAATGGCAGGTTTAATAATGAAGGTAGATAAAGGGGCAGACAGAGTGTAATCCGAAAAACAGGAGGGTTCAAAACCCAGTCCAAACAGGGCAGAGGTACAGAAATCGTGATCCAGAAAGAGACCACAGAGCCAGACAGGAGTCAAAACAGAAATGCATAAATCCCCCAAAAAACAGAACAGAGCCGAACAGAACACGGCCGAGTTTCCCGATAACGGTGTCTCTTAGCATTTTTCGAATACTCGAAAGGTAGACCTTACTAAACATGTTTTTACTTTTCTAGGCCATGTTCCCCGAACAATCCCTTAGGAGGTTGCTTAAATGATAGCTTCTCTGTGGCGACATTACTCGGCCCATCAACCTTTCTAAGATCGAATATTCACTCCATGCAGCGACTGCTTGACTGCGTTATGAGAGAAAACAGTGTTTTTTATTAATAAAACACGGCACACTTAAAAACATTGTATTTATCACAACTGATGGGAACTTATTAATAGAATTAGAAACTTAAACTAAATTATCCAACCCTATTTAAAATTTTCCCCTTTATATTACTAGGAAGGAACTCCAAATAGGGAGTGAAAGGCAGAAACATGTTGTCGAGGACCCGGCCCTAGCCCCCCCTGATGAGAGATTGACAGGGATGGGTTAGGAAGGAATGCATTGTTAACCCCTCGCACACGCCATCGAGGTGGTAGCAAGCACGCCCGTAAGAGGAAAAATATGTGGTTCAGTGATAATGAGCAGCCATACTTGTCAGCGGAGGAGTCTGAAGTCGGGGGACTTAGATTTAGGGTTTTAAGGAGCAAGGTTAAAGTTCTGACTGAGGCCATGCATAGAATGAGTTCCAGCATAACCTTGGAGGAGATTCAACATGCTGAGTGAGCAGTCGGGGAATAGCCCAACCCTACAGGGGAGGGGCACAATGCCTGGCTAAAGCAAAAAGATAAGGAAAACGGAAGGGATATCAATACCGAAAGAATATTAAGAGGCTTTAAGGGCCTTCCTGATTATAATCTGATAATTTATTGGATAGATTCAAAGGACTGACTGTAGAAGAGTTGGGGGATGATTTACACTCAGCTATTGGCTGGACGTCCTTTGTAGATCCCTTAAGGCGCCGCGGAGAGGGGCACCTGAAGAGTGTGTTGAGATGGTGGACGGCACTAACTTCTGGCTTGTATGAAGTCAAAGTTTGGAGAGAGTCCAAGGAGAGATTATGACAGGGAGACAAATACCAGTGATGAATAGGTTCATTGAAAAATTACATAAGAGCTAGTGTTTTTCCACTCGTATATTGAGATGGTGGAAATTCCCAACCGGAGGGGCACATGAGATAAAGTATTGGGGAAATTTCTTTTGAGGTATGAGAAACGATGTGTCCACGCGCTGGAACTCCAGTTATGACATGATTGAGCAATATCTTGAACAGCAAGCTGCCGTTCAAGATGCCGTTCAAGATTAATCTCAATCACAGACAGTGTTGAGATTATGAAGCCGTTGAAGACAATCATTACAATATTGAGCACTGAAACAACACTATTGGTTTCAATGATCCTACTACTCAAAACAATGATCCTGAAATCTATGGAACAAAATGATGACGACATCCCCACTTCCAGGGAAATTAAGAATGTCATCAGAGAAAACCTGCAAAACAGATACTCTGACCCTGGTCTTCAGGACTGCCTTCACAAATGCACTGCTCTGGATCCAATGTTCAAGACACCTCCTCACTTGGATCCTGCCTGTCATCAGAGAATCTATGAAGATCTCATCACAAAAGTTCTGAGCAGAGCAGAAGAGGTATGTATTATGTATTCATTTTATACTAAGGTTGATAATTTCATATTTTTTGAATGCCTTCTAATGTCTTAACTGAACATTTTACTGTTACAATTGTCACTGAACTCACTTACTAATGAACTGCTTTTGTTTTTGTCATTACTGCAGGGTGAGACCAGGCCACTCCATTGCCAGTGACGGTAGAGTCAAAGGTAGCATGTTCTCCTCCAAAGAGGTCAGCCATGCCGGAACGTTTTGGCCCACTCTTTAAAACTGGCCAGAGGAACCAACCTGATTTGAAGCAGGAGTTGAAGGAGGAAGTATATGCCTACATGGCAAAGGAGTGCACTTCAATTTATTCCAAACCTCTTGCCTGGTGGAAGGCTCATGGGTCTGTTTATCCTAATCTAGCCATGTTGGCAAATTGTTACCTGGCTGTACCTGCCACCTCAGTCCCCAGCGAGAGGGTTTTCTCGACAGCAGGTGATATAGTTACTGCAAGCAGACCTGTCCTCACTAAAAAACTTGAATAGACATGAAGCTTGAATCAATAGAATGAAGCTTGAATACCTTTAAGAGGTGCATAATGGCCTTACAGTAGTCACAATCACAAATCACAATCACAAATGATACATTGCTCCAAAAGGCACTGGTTTTATTTTATCTTGTATTTTACTACACTGTATTTATTTTGTATTTTCACACCATGAGATGTTATTCAGTTCCGTATTGCCTTTTATTTTGCATAAGCCCTGGGCTGAAGTAATTGAAACACTCATTATTTGTTTTGTCATATTTTCATAACATAAGAGATGCTTTTCAGTTTTGGAGCCTATTGTGACCTTTTTATTTGACATCAGCCAACATAAGAATATGGCCTATGGGAGAGTGTATGTTCACGTTCTACATTTAAATGCGTAATACAGTACAATATTAAATTGTTTGAGTTCTTTATTTTATAATGTAGTTGCCAAAGTTGCCAGTTGGCTAAATGCTACCTGGCTGTACCCATTATCTCAGTCCCTCCCTACTAGCAAGGGTGTTTTCCTCTGTCTTCTTTTTGGGAGGGTTGGGCTTAAGCTTTGAATGTTTAAATATAGCCTAAGTTTTATTTTTTATTATTCTATTTATTTTGTACTCATAAGAAATTTGAGTTTTGTAGCCAATTGTGACCTATTGCCTTTTGTTTTTTATCAGCCCTACATAAAAATATGACCTAATTTTACATTTTACTGGCTAATACACTACAGGCTGTACCAGCAACCTCAGGGGGACTATACAGCACTAGGTGGAACAAGCTGTAACTTGCACTGCTGTCTGTTCAAAATAAATGCATAGCCTTATCCATTCAGGGTTTTTTGTTGCCTTTTTTTACCATTGTACCCCATTGTACCGAACCGTGATGTTGTAACTGTGGTGTAAACCGAACCGTGACTTCTGTGTACTATTACACCCCTAAAGAATATTGATAATTAGCTAAATATTTACTATGCAATCAATAATATCACGTTTTCTTCCTTTTTTCTGTCGTGGTTATAAAGCATATCCCCCATGACAACTTATAGAAACTACAAAATATTCTATTCCATTCCAAATGAACCAACAGAATAAACATATTTCACAGATTCCAACAAATTGCTATGTTTTATTGTAACCCACATTCGCAGTTTTTAAAAGATTATTTTAGTTTTTTATGCCACATTCCTGACCACAGCATGGAAGACATTTTTGGTGAATGACATTTGAAATCACGGTAGATAAATAAGACTTTTAAAAGTAGAAATGAGTGTGAGATAAATATATATAAAAAAACATTTTTCTCCCTCCACCTCCTGGCTTGTGACAGTCTAGGTGACCACCTAGATCACCTATGCCTAAACATGGCATACAGCGGTGGGGGTACAGAAACAAAGGATAGTGACATATGTCTGTATCTGCAGTGCAGTTTGTTCTTGTGGGCTGCAACAAGAAAGTGAGACTTAAATTCATTACTGACATCCAGGTTCTGAGCTGCAGAAAAAACAATACCTTATACAAGGAAGTGGTTTGCAATATAAACAAATTATCCTTTATCATCTGGACACCAGCCAAAGAAAGCAGGCAAGACATTTACTAGTGAATGATAACAGTGTACAGCAGTATGGCTGATTTGAATTAAGTGTAGCAAATCTTCCTGAATGTATGCTGTAAGGTGTGCTGTAAGACTAGAAATGATGGTCAACAGACTCACTTCCATGGGGTGTGGATGCCCTGTGCACTGCACAATTCCTCTTACACTCGTGCAACAGTGCCATTGTAGCACTCCATAACCCTCGTCTTGTGTCAATATTTGCAGCATTTGACCATATCATATTTTAATGCCCTTGAAATGCTGGATAGTCCCTCTTGTTCTTTGTTAAAATGTATGGCTTTTACTCTTTTGGGGTAATGAACAGTACAGTGGAACCTCAGAGATCCAAACCTCATAAAACCGAAAAGTCTGGTCAACCCAACAGGGTCGGGAGGAAAAGATTAATCCAAAATGAGGACTGTAAATAAAAATGCACAAGGATAAAATTCACAGTTGGAAGCGGACTCCAGCAAAGATGGGTTCATCCACAAGAGTGTGAACCGAATGACCATCATTGCCATTGTGTTCGGGCTTCTGAGGTTACAATTACAGTATAGAAAATGCTTTCCCTGGAGATGTGTTGTAAAAAGTGTTCTCACATATTCTAAAAAGTGTTCTCACACATTCTACAACATATCTCCAGGGAAAGCATTTTCTATACTGTAACTGTAACCTCAGTGATGGTCATTCGGTTCGTGTTTGCCAATGTGTTCGGGCTTCTGAGGTTTCAGTTACAGTATAGAAAATTCTTTCCCCGGAGATGTTTTGTAGAATGTGTGAGAACACTTTCTATGTAAAGATAACCATAACCTTCATTATATTTCTGTATCTGCTACCCCCCGCTGACCCTCTGTGAGAACTTTGCGGTCACAGGGGGACTATGGAACTGCCAGTCTGCCACTCGGAAGGCTGACTTCATCCCCGCGTATGCCTCCCTCCAGTCCCTGGAATTCATTGCCCTTACTAATCTCCCCCTCATGGAAATTCTCTGTTCTCCCCCTCTCTGACCTGTCCCTATCCACTTTTGAGTACCATTCTGTCGCAATATCCTACCCTATGAACCTCTTTATTGCAGTTGTCGATCGTCCTCCAGGGCCCCTGGGAAGTTTCCTTGATGAACTAGACACCATTCTCAGCTCCTTCCCTGAGGATGCCACCCCATTGATCCTCCTCGGACACTTCAATATCCACCTTGAAGCCTCCCAGGCTACTGCCTTCCTACCACCACTTCCACCTTCCACCTCTCCCTACAACATTCTCCTCCAACCCACAAGGTGGGCAACATCCTAGACCTTGGACCTGACATACTATCAGGTAAAATACTATCAAACACAAATTTATAACTCCACTTCTAACCTTTGGAAACTGTTCTCTATTTTTCCTCTCTCCTCCTACACCTCAGTCCTCCTTCGCTGCTGATGACTTTGCAGATTGTCAATGAGAAGATCACAGACATCCGCAGATCCTTTGCAACCAGCGCCCCCCTCTCTGTGCCCCTCCCCCCCTCTTGGCCCATCCCTTCCTTTTTCACTTTCTCTCCCATTACAGACTCTGATGTTTCTCAACTCCTGCTCTCCCACCACCCTACAACCTGTGCCCTTGACCCTATCCCCTCTTCTCTCCTCCAGACATTCACACCTGACATCTTCCCATTTGTTGCCTCCCTTGTGAACATCACCCTGCTACTGAGAAAGCCCACCCTGGACCCCTCTATCATCCAGAACTACCGCCCGGTATCTGTCCTTCCTTTTTTATCTAAAACAATTGAACAAGCAGCTTCTAATCAAGTCTCTTATTTCTTTTCTAAGAACAACCTGCTAGACCCCCATCAGTCTGGTTTCAGATCTGGCCACTCGACGGAGACCGTACTCCTCTCCATCAGTGAATCACTCCATGCTGTGCCAGCAGCCTCCCTCTCCTCTGTCCTGATTCTTCAAGACCTGTCTGCTGCCTTTGACACTGTTGATCACTCCATCCTCCTGTCCTGGCACAGCCCTGAAATGGATTAAGTCCTACAACTCTGGTCACTCCTTCCAGGTTGTCTGGGCTGGTACAGTATTGACACTGCGGCCCCTGGCCACAGGAGTTCTAAGGGCTCAGTCCTGGCCCCGCTTCTTTTCTCCATTTTTTACACTAGATCCCTTGGCCCTGTTATTACTGCTCATGATCTGTCCTACCACTGCTATGCTGATGATACCCAACTCTTCATCTCATTCCCACCATCTGATACACAGGTTTCAGCCAGCATCTCTGCTTGCCTGAGTGACAGTCTGAACTGGATGGACAACCACCATCGAAAGCTCAACCCTGAAGACTGAAATTATCTTAATTCCTGCTCTAACCTCTCCCCATCTTTCCATTTCCCTAGGGGATACCTCAGTGACGCCATCCCCCTGTGCAAGGAACCAGACTGTCCCTCTCTGAGAATATTGCGGTGGTGACCCACTCATGCAGTGGCCCCAGCTTACCTCCAAAAGATCATCAGACCCTACACGCCTTCCAGACCTCTTTGTTCGGCCACCACAGGACGCCTGGCACCTCCCCCTCACGCTCACGACTACTGTCCGTGGAGGTCAGAACAGCAGAATCTCTTACCACCTTCAAGCAGACTGAAGATGTACCTCTTCAAGCTGCACCTCTCCCTGCCCCTCCCTACCTCCCTGTAAACCTTAACTGTTGTCTTTATTTGTGTTATTAGGATGATACCTTTGCTAGTTTTGATTGGCTAGGTACACTGTTTATTCATATATTTGCGTGGTGTGGTATTATAAATTTAAAAAATCAAATATGCCCTAGTCCTTATCTTTGTTGTACTTTTAGCAGTTGAAATTGTTCTTCCCTCTAGGGTCTTTCAGCGCACTTATCCCTGGTTATGGGTATGCACTTTGCACTTTGTTATACGTTGCTCTGGATAAGAGCATCTGCCAAATGCCATTAATGCAGTGTAATGTAATGTATACTGTACAGATAAAAATGACAAAAATAAATGAGTCACCTGTGCATCTTTATAATCAATTACTTTATTCATATTTTGACTGATTGCACTTTTGTAACTATCTGAATGCAAACTTTCCCAAGCCTTTTCCTTCTCAGAGCTCCCACATATGATTGACAGTTATCACAGGATTTAGGCTGTGGCAGTGAGGAGGACATTTCAGAAAAAGAGGATATTTCAGGGACAGGTCAATGCTGCTGGTGATCCTGATTGTGAATTATGCTGTGGTGATGAGAGTAGGAATTGATTACATCTCTCCCTTCACCAGATGAATACAGTGGGACACAGCCATCCTCAAGAAAAGGTGATATGAAAATCAAAAGATGGTAATATCTGGTCTGCATTGCCGCATAAAATTCAAAGCAGAATGTTAGCTTTCAATGTAATCAAAAATGGTTCCAGAGCCTACGGGATTTTCAGCAACATGAACCCATGACATGCAATCAGCATTTGAAGTCTTCATACCTCAAAATGAGCTTTTTCAACAACAGTCATGCAGTGCTTCACAAAGTATGTTCTTTTATTGATCACAATGCACAAAGATGCATGTTAGTTGATAAGAGAGGACAAGAAACCACAAAACATACCAGACTACAATTCCACCAAAGGAGGAGTTGATGACCTTGATGAAGTGACAGCAATGTACAGCTGCCAACACGAGTGGAAATTCGCCATTAAGTGTTTTTTCACACCATTGTGGATGCGTCCACGTACAACATCTATATCCTCTGCTCTGAATTCAACTAAAGTAAACTCACCATGTTCCAAACAGAACACAGGGAAGTTATAATTATGGTTGCCCACTGACTATCTCAGACACTAAAACACTTTGATAGATGTGAATTGGACCAATATTTATAGAGAAAATGACAAATAACTGCACAACATCCCTGTGTTTAGAAGACCATGTTAGCTCATGATGGACACTTAAAAGTAACATGCAAGATGTCAAGAAGCACAAAGACACAGAAACTAAAACAGAAGATTGAATGAAAAAAGAGATTGAATTTGGATCTGGATTTTCAGCTCGGTAGAGCTCTTTAATGTGTAGTGGGAGACATCATTCGGATAGGAAATTAAAGCGACTGTAAAGGTAAATCTGTGAATGGAGTCAGACTACATTGTAAGGGGCTATTATGTATAAAGCATTAGCAAAATGGGGGCCTTTCTGTGTGGACATTTTGCTATTTTTCCACTCTTAATCCCTTTGCCAATCCCCAGACTCCCTCCTTCTCCAATTTACTAGGGGGTGGTGCATTTTGGGAGGAGTTGAAGAGGGAGATTGGTAGTGAGGTGTTCGAGACCATGCTCAGACAATCCTGACATTGTTTTCAATACAGATTCTATGTCTGACTTGAAATGTGTGTTATTATAGTTAGTAACATTACATTACATTATTGGCATTTGGCAGATCCAGAGCGACATTGATTAGACTAAGCAGGAGACAATCCTCCCCTGGAGCAATGCAGGGCCTTGCTCAAGGGCCCAACGGCTGTGCGGTTCTTATTGTGGCTACACCGGGATTAGAACCACAGACCTTGCATGTCCCAGTGATTTACCTTACGCTACAGGCCGCCCCCTGTACAGGCCGAATAGATATGGTGCAGTCTATAAGCATTTGGATTTTTTCTTAGGCTAGTCCAGGTTATGTCAAGTCAAGTACCAAGTCACAGTGGAAAAGGAAAAAGGACTGTCTGCACACTATGTTTGTAATATTGTTTTGTGCTGAGAGGAAGGATGGGCACCCATAACCTGGGTCAATGCTAAGCATCTGTTTTTATTTTTAGTTTGTGAAAACAGGCCTGTTCATATGACACCTTCTTTGGCAAAGGAAATAATAAAATCAGACACATAAGATAAATCTTATGATAAATAAGATAAAGATATATCCTCTGATATGACCTGCTTTTATTTTTTAATGACTTCAGCCAGCTGTACAGGTGAATATACAATATACACACCTCCCCTTTGTGCTGTGGCCTGTCAACATTCAACAAGCGTTCAAGGGGAGTGTGTTTCCAATGAAGTGGAATGAAAAAACAACAACAATACCTATTTGTATACAGCAATTTGTTTTCATTAACTGTTTCACATGCCAATGGATGCTATAGCTTTCAGTATCTCTGGAAAACATTCTTTGTTTTTTGACATTTGAACAAACAGTTTGTAGAATTTTAACTAATAGCACTAGTTTTAATGCACCCACTTTTACATATTGAAACAATGAGAGCCTTTGAGTGGGGGGTGACTGGGGCCTATGCATTTCACAGGTCAATACGTTTCATACATGCACACATGCATGCAATACATGTCACCTCACTGACTCTTCTGACATCTCACAATCTATCCCAAATTGCACTTCTGTTTTATGCACCTTAAGTAGGATAAAGGATACAAATCAGCATGCATGACTTTATATGTATTGATCAAATAAACTGCTCAAATAGCATGCTTAAAGTTCATGTTTCTAATAATGAGGACATAAGGATGCATAATGATTAGAACAAACCATTCAGCCATTCTAGATTGACTATATGGGGTCATATTTGGTCTTTTATATTTTTTAAGATTGAACCTTTTCAGAGATAGACTAATATTTGCTTTCAGTAATTCTGTTTCAATTGATCACATCTTCACAGTCCCTGCTACTAGTGATACGCACTGCGATGTCCACTACCTAAAGTAACGGATAAATGAGTCAAGTGATAGCCATTTCGAATGCACCGGTTTATTGAAAGAAAATCATCTAGTTGTCACAGCCTGGCTTTATTGCAGTACCTCGTCTGCTGTGTTGTGAGAAAAGGGAACAAAGCAAATCTCCGATGTGACCAAAATAATATTATCTTTATAAATCCAGCCCTTTAGTTTTATCCAGTGTATGCAGTGAGAATAAAATAAAGAAAACAAAGGACAAAACCTAAATTATTAAACAAATATCTTAATAATAAAACAAGTAACACAGAAACATGAAATCTTAAAAATAAGGTGTTTAACTTTTTATTTTTTTATTTTTTTTACAATGGATGTCCCCTCTCTCTCTCTCTCTCTCTCTCTCTCTCTGGTAGGGCTCAAGTATGGCACTCCACAAATTAGATGCATAACAGAAACAGCAATAAAATAACTATATGGCAAACAAAATTGGTAGGTCAGCAGCAGTGATGCATGAAATGAAAACGAAAAGTTTACCCGCAATTATAATTTTTTCTCAAAAAATCATTGGCTGGAGCACTTGTCAACTACACTCCAAAAGTTTTTGTTATTACATTTATTGTATTATTGGATAAAATCAATCTTTGGCAATGGAGCTCATTGTTTTCTGATCAGTGTTGATGTGCTTATATTTTTAGACTTGTGTTCCTGGCAGTGAACACAGATTAATTCCCTAAGCACACACTGCATTTCTCTGTTTCTCAACTAATTTGACAAACAGAGTATTATGTGCGAATATTACCAGATTTAAACGACCACCTGCAATGTCTGTGACTTGATTTGTTCGCGAGGCTTTCCTAATTTTCTGTCACTGCACATTCAATACACAAGCCCAAGTAACAGTTTTATGGGCAAAAATCTTTTTTAAGGTCCACAGTAGGCTGCTGGGAAAACTACTTTGTGTAATTACCCCTCTTAGCTCCATTGTCGAGTATACTCGACAACATGCCATCCTGAATAAAACAGCCGATTGTGTCAAATAGCCTGTCAAATTTTGTTTATACTCCCATCCATTAGGTGGCAGACATATCATACTTTATCCCTAGCTCAGAATTTCATCATCCTTCTATATAAAATATTCGTGCAAGACCGCATTGAATCAGTTCGAGAAATAAGCGAAGCTGAAGTGGAGCCAGTGTGCTAGTGAGCTATTTTAGCAGAGCGATTAAGCAGCGTTAGCGAGTATTTTCATAAGATAGTTGCATAATGACATCGAAAAAGTTTACCTGCGACGATATGTTGGGTCTTTTATTCGCTGATCCTGATTCTGAAGGGGAAGATCTGCCTTTAGAAAATGACGGTCGGTCGTTTAGTTTTTCTGCGTCCCTGCCTTGCAATGACGCAGCTGGACAAAGCGAAAGTGTACACCAAGCACAAACGTTTGATCCTTTGCCCAACGTAGGTGGTGGGGACAATGATTCACAGGGTCGTACTGCTCATCGGGGAGTTAGCAGACGTGGTATTGGTGTGAGAAACGAAGCTGATAATAGTGTGGGGGTCCGGTCTTTTTACCGCGCTAGCCAGGTAGCGTCTGTGCATTCTGACCGTGTGCCTTCCCAAAGTGTCCGCGAACGCGCAGCCAGTAACTTGGACCCTTTGTCTAACACCGCTGGGCATGTCAGACGAGGTCGAAGTGTTCATAGGAGAGCTGGGGGAGGCGAGGGGGAGGCGTGGGTTGCGATAGCAGTAGCCAGAGCCATGCTAATTCTCACTCCTCGAAACGAGTGAGTGGTACCAGTAAACGTGGTTTTGGACGTAGGGGCGGCAGACGGGGTGTGGGACGTGGCAGAGCTAACATGCGTTTTCTAAATAGCGATGCAAATGCAGGCTTTACGTACTTGACCAATGAGGAGGACTATCAAAATTGGATAAAGCACTTTGATGACCCAATGGGATATCGAGGGGACAGAGAACTCTCCAATGCCAATTCGCCCCTAGAGATTCTGTCAGAGTTTCTCTCTGATGATTTCTGGAATTTGTTAGCAACTGAAACAAATCGTTATGCCCATCAGTTTTTAGCCTCCAATCACTCACTCCACACTCCACTCACGCCACACTCCAGATTTCACCAGTGGTATGATGTAACAGTTAGTGAAATGAAAGCCTTCCTATCTCTGCATTTGAGCATGGGTTTGGTTGAAAAATCAGAGTTGGACAGAATATTGGTCAACAGCAACACCTGGATCTGGCAGGGTGATGTCCAGGAATAGATTTGAAATGATATTGTCTTTCCTTCATTTTGCCAATAATGAGACGTATGTTAGGAGGGGCCAGCCAGGCTATGATAGGCTGTTCAAAATACGCCCAATTATTGATTTGATTGTCCCACAGTTTTCAGCAGTGTATGGTCCATGTAAGCAGCAGTCACTAGATGAAATGACCATTGCATTCAAAGGAAGGTCAACCCTAAAACAGTACAATCCCAACAAACCAGACAAATATGGCTACAAAGTATTTGTTCTGAGTGAAGCCAAGTCAGGCTATGTGCTACAGTGGTCCATGTACACCGGACAAAGTAGTGAGAATACTGAATTTGGTGCCACACACCTTATTGTCCGTGAGCTGATGGCCCAGTACACAGGGAAAGGGCACGAGGTGTACATGGACAGTTATTACACCTCACCAGCCATAGCAGATGAGCTGGCAAACAATGATACTGGTTTGTGTGGGACTGTCAGCAGTAAAAGGAAAGGGATGCCAAAGGGCCTTACCCGAGATGAGTTACCTTTGAGCAAGGGAGATGATCCAGTCTTCATGAGGAATGGAAAAAAGTTGGCTTGTGCGTGGCATGATACAAAGCATGTCGCAATGCTCTCTACACTCCATGGAATCACATGTGTCCGGAAACGTATCAGGACCAAACATACTGATGGTGGGTATAGAGAGATAAATAGGCCTGTTTGTGTTGATGACTACAATTCATCCATGGGGGGTGTTGACACAGCAAATCAGAGAATGAAGACCTACCTCTTTCCCCACCGGTCAAGGAAATGGTATCATAGAATTTTCAATGCCATTCTAAGTATAAGCATGGTGAATGCTCATATAATTTACTGCAGCTGCACTGCTGCTCCTCGCAAGCCCTTGAAGGTCTTTGTGCAGGATGTCATCACTGCTTTACTGGAAGGGTACTCCAGGAAAGAGAGCAATACAGGGAGAAAGCGCTCATTGGGAGAAATGCCACAGAGACTCACTGAACGTCACTTTCTCTACAAGGTTGATAATTTCCCAGATTGAGCAGTTTGTTCTGATCGGACCCGCCCTAAAGGCCGCCGTCAGACAAATTACAGGTGTAGGCGGGGTTGGGTTGGGTCTTTGTGCTGTACCTTGCAATGAGAGGTACCACACCAACTACAAACAGTGTCACCTGGATGGATAGGCATACATTAGACCTCTACAGGCAAAAGACCAGCCTACTACTTACATGCATTCGTTTTTCTGCCATTTATTAGTAATGATTGACTCTATTGTTTTACTATTTACTGTTTCCCTGACCATTTATTATTGTACAATATACCACATAAATGGTGAGGGGCAATTTTATTTTGAAAAAAAAAAGTAAAAAGTACTGCATTTAATCATTAAAACATGAAATTTCATGAAAATTCTATAATCCAAAATGGCCGCCATCATATGACATCATCATAAATTTACTCCCTCCATAAACTTTGGGTCATCCTTAATATTTGTCTCATTTACAGTGTCTCTATCTCTTATAACTTTTAAGCTCTAGCCTTTTCAAAGTTAGATGTCAAAATCAAGCATTTTAGGAAAAAACCTTTGGCACCTAAAAAGGTCTTTTTTTTTGGTCAATTCAAAGAGGAACAGCAAGCTGTAGAAGTAATAATAGAAGTTTGATACTTGACACAAAGATAAGATTTGCAATCTGCAAAATAAAAGAAAATAAATGAACAAATGAAAAATTAATACATTAATAAATAATGTAATCACTGGCTCAAGTAGGACTGCAACATATAATAACATGGTCGACATTTCACAAAAACTACAGGATGAAGTTAAGTTAAGTGGCTATTGTAACTCCTAAAGACTACCAGAGTTGCTGGTTGAATGGCAACTATACTTTTCTTGTTGTTTGCTGTTTAGTCATTCCTTTATGTTCACTCTGAGACTTGAAATGAAACTAGTTTACAGTTGTGTGCTTGGAGATGCTCTTCTGCATACCTCTGTTTCAATGTGTGGTTGTGTCTACTGTGCCTTCCTGTGAGCATGAATCTGTCTCCTCTTGAAGAGAAAACTGACTTTCAATAGTACCTTTCACTCTTTCAATAAAAAAAATTTATAAGAATTTTCGATACAGGTTTTCAAAAATGAAGGCCAAATAAACTTTGTGTCAAAGTCTTTATTCTTACCTAATCATAAAATGGTTCACTGACTACATAATCAAAATTGTGCAATTGCCATCCTAGTCCTCCGACTTAAACCCTACTGAAAACCTGTGGGGTGAGCTGAAGAGGAGAGTCCTCAAGCAAATACAGCAGACTTTTGTATGCAGGAATGGTCGCAGATCCCTTTACATGTGTTCTCCCTCAAGCATTATGAGAAGACTCATTTAAACACAGAATGGGCACTTTAACCATCATCTGAATACACAGCTCGTTCCCTGAGGATGGCACCCCACTTATCCTCCTTCGAGATTTCAACATCCACCTGGAAGCCTCCCAGTCTGCTGCCTTCTTACCACTACTTCACTCCTTTGACCTCTCTCTGCAGCACTCTCCCCCAACTCACAAGGCTGGAAACCTTCTCAACCTGATCTTTCTGAGGAACTACTCCTCTTCTAACCCCACTGTTACCCCTTTACACCAGTCCGATCACCACTTCATTTCCTTCTCCATCCCCCTAGCTCCTCTGCCTCCCTCCCCTTCTCCCACCCCCTCTGTTTCTGTCCGATGTAACCTCCGCTCTCTATCACCCCCCTCCCTTGCCCCCAGAGTCACCGCTTCCCTCCCTCCTCTTGAATCCTTCTCCAAACTACCCACTGATTCCGCATCTTCCGCGCTGCTTTCCTCTCTCTCCTCAACCCTTGACTCTCTCTGTCCTCTTGTCTCCCAGCCTGCTCGATCCTCCCCTCCCAGCCCATGGGTTTCTGACCTTCTACGTTCCTCCAGGCCCAGCCTACGTGCTGCTGAGAGGAAGTGGAGGAAATCAAAAGACCCATCAGACCTGTCTTCCTACCAGTCTCTCCTGGCGGAATTTTCCTCCGCTATCACCACTGCCAAAATAAATTACTTCCAAACAAAAATCCAGAATTCCACCTCTAACCCCCGTCAACCGTTCTCCATTTTCTCCTCTCTCCTCAGCACACCTCCCCCACTATCTCAGTCCTTGCTCACTGCTGATGACTTTGCGGTATTATTTGACGAGAAGGTTGCAGATATCCGCAGCACCTTTGCGACCACCACCATTTCTATGCCTGCCTCCCTTTCTGTGTCTGCCCCCTGTTTCTCCTCTTTCTGTCCCCTTACATATGCTGATGTGTCTCACCTCCTGCTCTCCCACCGCCCTACTAATTGTGCCCTGGACCCCATCCCCTCAAACCTCCTTCAGGCAATCACGCCTGACATCCTTCCGTTTGTCACCTCCCTTGTTTACTCCTCTCTGTCCTCTGGCTGCTTTCCCTCATCATTCAAGAGGGCCTACATCACCCCACTCCTAAAGAAACCCACTCTAGACCCGTCCTGCATTCAAAACTACCGTCCGGTATCTCTCCTTCCTTTTCTATCCAAATCCATTGAACGAGCTGCCTCCAACCAACTCTCTTCCTTCCTCTCACAGAGTAACCTGCTGGACCCCCACCAGTCCGGCTTCAGACCTGGCCACTCGACGGAGACTGCACTCCTCTCCGTCAATGAGTCCCTTCAGGCTGCACGAGCAACCTCTCTCTCCTCTGTCCTGATCCTTCTTGACCTCTCTGCGGCGTTCAACACGGTCAACCACTCCATCCTCTTAGCCTTCCTGGCATCTACAGGGATCTGTGGCACAGCCTTAGATTGGATCAAATCTTATCTCTCTGGCCGGTCCTCCCAGGTGTCCTGGGCTGGAGGAGTGTCCCCTTGTCACAGGAGTCCCTCAGGGCTCAGTCCTCAGACCCCTCCTTTTCTCCATTTACACGAGATCCCTCTTTCTCTCCTTCCCCCCATCAGACACACAGGTCTCTACCCGTATCTCCGCCTGCCTGAGAGACATCCAGAGCTGGATGGGCAACCACCATCTAAAGCTCAACCCAGGTAAGACGGAGGTAATCTTCATCCCTGCTCTAACCTCTCCCTTCTCCGGTTTTTCCATCTCACTAGGGGATACAACAGTGACCTCATCCCCTAGTGCAAGAAACCTTGGAGTGGTGATGGACAACCGGCTGTCCTTCTCCGAGAACATCGCTACGGTGACCCGGGCGCAGGTTCTTCCTGTACAACATCCGGAGAATCCGACCCTTTCTCACCACCTACTCCACTCAGCTCCTTGTTCAAGCAATAGTCCTGTCCCGCCTGGACTATTGCAATTCTCTGCTGGCTGGCCTTCCAGCATCTGCCATCAAACCCCTACAACTGATCCAGAAAGCTGCAGCCCGTCTGGTATTCAATGTTCCCAGACATTCACATGTCACCCCCCTGCTCAGCAACCTCCACTGGCTGCCTGTTATGGCTCGCATCAAATTTAAAACTTTGGTGCTCGCATACCAGGCAGTTAAGGGATCAGCCCCTGTATATATTCAATCCCTTATCAAGACCTATACAACCACAAGACCCCTCCGTTCTGCCACTTCGTGCCATCTGGCGCCTCCCCCTCGCCACACCTGCACTTCACGCTCACGACTGCTGTCTGTCCTGGTCCCACGGTGGTGGAATGACCTCCCGGTGGATGTCAGAACGGCAGAGTCTCTGACCTCCTTCAAGTGCAGACTGAAGACTCATCTCTTCAGGCTACACCTTTCCCCTCCCTAACTCACCACCATGATTAGCCTTAGACTGTAATGGCACTTATGTATAGATTGTATAGATATTGTTACTTGTATAGGTATTGTTGTTTTTTATTGGCTGTTGTATTGTTGTATTCAGGGTATTCTAGCTGCCAACTGTGGTATGCTTGTTTGGAAGTTGATTGTACTCTTCAAGGGTTCTGATTATCTGTATGTTTACACTAGGACTCGGAACTGTACTGTCCTCTCAGGTCCTCTTAGCACTCATACTTGTGTTTGATTTGCACTTCATTGTACGTCACTCTGGATAAGAGCGTCTGCTAAATGCCATGTAATGTAATGTAATGTAATGTAACATCTAAAATTGTGTACAGAACCATATCAAGAAAAAATATGTCCCAAACATTATGGAGCTCAATGTTTTTGATGAAAATTAAATTGAATTAACTTTTTCAATTTTTAATTGAAAAAGCTGCACCATTTTCTAATTATTTCGAAAAGTACCTTGGATATTTTATCTAAATTAAAATTCTTTACAAAAATCAGTTGAAATACAGGGAAAATCAGCTGAACCCAGTTTTCCCTCCTGTAATCAAAGTACCACCTTCTTACTTCAAACAAGTACGCCATTAATGCAGCTTTACTCATTTTGTTGAAATTAACATTGGAACATGCAAATCTAATTATTTACAGATTTTCCCTACACTTGCTCTGCCAAGTGTATGAAATTAATACTCAAATTAAGTAAATAGGAACATTCACTCAGTTCAGACACAGGGACTGAAGTAGAGACAGTATCTGTCCTCTTGTTAATTCGCTATCCAATGACCAGCATTTTTCACGGCTATATTGAAATACCTCTGGGCTATTTTTGATTAAATCTTGTTCCTGTAAGCGGAATACAAATTTATGGAGGTAAATAATATTTTTATGAACTCCCAGATAGTCGTTATTGTCCAATATGTCATGCTAGTTGCAGAAGTGACAAGTGACTGGGCTGGGGGTGCTTGTTAACTAGCCAAACTTCAATGGTGGCACTTTTCACTCATGTATCATCTACTAATAAAGCTGGAACACAGAGTTTATTGCTTCCATTCAAAATACAAATCCTGAATACATGCAAATTACTGCTACAACAAACACCAAATTGATTAATTCATGATCTTTGATGCAATTGATAAAAGACAATTCAGAAATAAGCCAACCTGGCGCCACTGCTCACTTGTACAGTTTGTGTTTATTTTAAAACCTGTCCCCACCAGTATGCACCGGCGAAAGGCCGAGCACCACGTGATGAGTGAATCAGAGATTGATGACTCATTCCAAGCCATGTTCTTAACAATCTCTCCCTGCCCTTTCAAGAGCTCAATCTTCCAGCCTTCCTGTAACACGTCACGGCTTCCTCTCCCAGACTGGTCTGTACAGCCATATTATCAGTGTGTGTTCCAGTATCATTCTGTCATGAGCCAGTGATAGATCAGGGATCACTTGGTCTTGACGTGTTTGAACAAGGCATCGTTTCCATTTGACGTCTGTGGAACCATGGTTATGACACTTGCCCCTTATGACAAAGGGTCCATGCTGTTATTGGCCAGATATTATGTCAGGCAGTAATATCATTTTCCGATGTTGGTTTTAACACGAGAATGGCCACAGCACTTTTGCCATTCGGGGGTGAAAAATATCGGTAGCCTTATGGGATATACAGTCATAGCACAAAGTCTCATAGTACATAGGGCAAAGCCACAGTTACCTGCTCACAGATACACTTTGATGCATTTTCTAAAATAAATAAATAAATAATAGATAGATATCATTTTTCATATGGACATGGACCAGGGGCACTTGTATAATTTCAGAAGTGCAGGAAGGGCTGTGCTGGGGACTGTATATTCGGGTGATCGCAATTATATGAACTGAGGACAACTAATTTCATAAACTGTTTCAGTGTCAGTTATCGACTCTTCGCCTGTGACCACAACCCCGTTTTGGATTATCCCTGTGGTTCCTGTTTGCTGGTGTATTGACCCATTGCCTGGACACTTAATTATGAACTGCCTATTCCCTGCTATTCCTGTGTGCTGGCTATCGAACCCCGCTTGTCTTACCTGCCTCTATTTTAATAAAGACTCTGATCGAAAAGTTACGCCTTGGTCTCGGTCTGGTGTTCTAAAGCCTGATACTCAGTTTGTGTTTATTTTACTTTTCTGTGTCTCCTCTCAAACTCAAAGAAAACCCCAGTGTGTACCACTCTTTCATTGTTTCACTACTTATGAAAGAGTTTAAATTTTTAAACTTTAATAATTAAACTTTTTAAAACTGCTACATGAAACTGAATTAACCAGAGCACACACACACCCTTTAAAATACTGACACCAAATACTAGCCTACCTGGCAGTGAAATGGTAATAATATGCTAACGTTGGGCACAGTGAAAATTGTCTTGAATAAACTGATATCTTTGCAAAATCCCATACAACTTCACCAATTTGAGCACATTTTGGATTTAAGCCAAATGACAGCAGAGAACCCAGAAATCTAGATGAGGCGATTTGTCTGAAAAAGGTTGCAAAGAAGCAAATATGACAAATCTGTGAAACCACCTGCTGATTAACTACCCAACGCAAATTCCCTTTGGGGTTTTTTTTCTAAGAGTTACTCTGAGTTATCACGTTTTTAGAATAAGAAACGATAATGCATTTTGTTCGCTGGACCCTTGCTGCCATTTCTTGTAGTATGTGGATCTCCAAAATGTATTGAAGGCATTTTGAAAATCCCCCCACATGTTAAAAAATAAGGAACTGTTGTCGCTAAAGCAATAGCATCTTAAAATAGATTATACAAATAGAACTAGAGTTTTAACGCTCTAGCAAATAGAGTTTTAACGCTTTCAACCGGTATATCCTGTTAACATAGTGATTGACAATTGCACCGCAATTAATGAAAAACAATCCTGAAGGGATTAAGGGGTTAGCCAAATATAGCTTATATATATTTGCAAATAAATCATAGCAAAACTACAACTGGTGTGGCACTCTAATTCAGTTTACATAAAGAGTTTTACCAACATATCACAGACCCACACTGATTTTGCAATGAAGCTCGACACCATGGAAACAGACATGGCTCCGTACATTGTCATGGTACAATGTATCTTGCCAAATTGCCTGACTGAGAAAGGTCTAGTACTTGAACATACACAGATGATTGACATATAAATTACAGATAGGCAAGAGAATCAGGCAATGTGCATATCATTGTCATAAAAAACAGGAGTAGAGTTCTGCACCAACATCATCTGGGGCAATCTGTCTGACTCTGTCTTTTTGATGACTGCTGTCTTTCCAAACAAGGTACGCTGTGATAGGTACACGTTGTTGTATTCTTATTTGTAGAAAGTGAAAATGCATTTTTCTTTTTTGAGCAATTTTCTTTTCTTTTAGGGCCGCACAACCTGTGGTATGACAGTACTGGGCTGAGTAATTTTCTCTCATTTCAAAAGCCATTTGCCACGTCGGACTCCAACTCAAGGAGCAGAGCTCAAGGGGAAACTATGTCTGTACATAGGAATTGCAAGTACCATGATTCTGTGAAGAGGTGAACAATAAAACTGAAATAAAGGCCTCACAGCCTTGCAGTGACACTGGGTCCCTGCAGAGCCAAGTGGACACGAATATTGAGATGAAATCTAATGTTTGGATCACTTTGGATTATTTACTACTTTTCTAAAATCATGTCTCTGGGCATCCCTCTGGCAGAGGGATAAGATAAAAGCTAAAAGAATAACAAAGCATTGAAATGACAATGCCATGATTTTAGCTATTTTTCCAGAGGAGAGAATTCCTCTCTCTTAGTCATCTGTTAAGCGATAACAAATTAATTAATTCATTCATTCATTATCCAAACCGCTTATCCTGAACAGGGTTGCAGGGGGGCTAGAGCCTATCCCAGCATAAATTGGGCAAAAGGCAGGAATACACCCTGGACAGGTCACCAGTCCATCGCAGGGCACACACACCATTCACTCACACACTCACACACTCATACCTACGGGCAATTTAGACTCTCCAATCAGCCTAACCTGCATGTCTTTGGACTGTGGGAGGAAACCGGAGTACCCGGAGGAAACCCACGCAAACACGGGGCGAACATGCAAAGAGAGACAGAGAGGCCAGAGAGGCCCCGGCCGACGGGGATTCGAACCCAGGACCTCCTTGCTGTGAGGCGGCAGTGCTACCCACTGCACCATCCGTGCTGCCCTGCGATAACAAATTGAGAAAATAAAATAAAATAATTCACATCCACCCCCGAAAGCCCTCCCTTTCCCCCTTTACTCATTCCTTTATTTTATTTTCTGGTTGCAAGAACTGTTTTAATATTTGTTTTTTCACCAATTGCACCATTGTTTATTTAGATTAGTATACCCATCCACAGAAATGATGATAATGACTTTTTAAATGTGCTTTTAAGCAATATTACCTCAAGGGATGGTAGGGACACTAAAGGTTTTTCTGAGGCCACTCATTTTCCTTTGAGGCAGATGAAGTGGAATCCATCTCTTAGCAAATAATAACTAATAATAAGGGGCAATTTCCCTGTGAAATTGCAGATACCACCAAAGTCATGTACTATAATATGAATAAGTCATAAGAAACCTCCTGTATCCCTGTGTGAGAGTGTCATTAATCTGTGGTGCTTTGAAACCCTTCTGAGAGGAATGCATCTAGAATGTATCTACTACATGGAGAAAGAGGATCAGATAATTGCAGTGAATATGGAGAAGTTTTGTCTGATGCCCAGAGGGATCTTCACTACTTTTCATGCCTCTTTTTGTCAGGCCTGAGGAACAGACATCTCCTTGACTGAATACCAGATATATAAAGTGTCAAGCCTACATCAAGAGGAAGATGTCTGGTGCCTCCCCCCACCCTGCCCTCCCCATATTTTGGCAACTGGATGATTGGCTGACTGACTGAACGACAGATTGAATGATGGAAACATGAGCAACCTTTGGGGTGACAATCCAATGTGAGATGCAGGTTAGGGAAGGTGAATTTCTGTCTGGAGAACTTTAGATATGGACTGAAGTAAAAGAAAAGCTGTATTTCATAAATTCATAGATCAGCCATTAAGAATAAATGTGCACATTGTTCAAGAGATGGTTACAAAGGTCTGGCAGTTTAACACTTTAAGAAAGGTTATTGGGCGTTTGGACTTTAAAAACATGCTGAAATTGACTTTTCCCTCAATTTCTTCATAACCATTCGAACATGCCTTGAAGTATATATTCCAAAAACATTTTAATACTTGTATATTTTCATGCCAAAGTTTTTTTCCATCAACTTCCTGGAAAACAAGATTTTACAAGATTTGACGTCATTGTGTACCAGCGGGCATGTATCTAGAGGAAATTAATGTAAATGTTCTGTTCCCCTCAAATCAATGTCCTTTCCCCCAGAGCCATAGGCTACAGCTCCTCCCTCCTCATTCAGTGTGTCTTTAATATTAAAATGATTCCAATACTATAGATGCAATATGCTCCTCTTTCCATGACTTTTCCTAAAATCTGTATGAAATTGGGCTGCTGTGGGTGCGGAAATCAAGGCTGTAATGCTGGATAAGAGGTAGTAAAGTTCTAGGTAGTAAAAAGGCGCCGGCCTTTCTACAACTACATGTTTGTTAGGGGTGACCGCTAACTGTCACAGCAATTTTTCACAGAGGCAATGCACCTCATTCAATACACTGGACTCGGATAGATTATCGGTATGTTTCAAAATAAGTAACATTGGAACAAAACTGCCCCATATGTTTGGGTGAGGTCTATCCAACACCAACAGTATAGTACAGTCAGCCTAAAGTAGCTGGCTTGGCTACCAACCACCACCTACGGTTGAATAAACACAAATAAACAGGTTGAACTGAAATTCAGCTACTTCACCATTTTAGAACTTAAAAATGTATCCGTTGACATTATCATTAAAACACTGTAGCTACTTACAAGTATGATTTGATTGGAGAATGGAGAATGCAGTAAGTCTGACCCAGGTAGAAAGCTCACTCCATACAAAGTGCCGGCATTCAAGCTTTGAAATGGGGCAGGTCCATATAATACATGCATCGGTAGCTACCCGGAACATACAGCAGATAAGGTTTGACTATAGTTCCTACCAGAGGCGTGTTCAAGACAGCGAACATTCACAGCAAACTACGTTTGCAGCAAACAGTTACTGTTGAACAATTTAAAATGAACATTCCACTTAGTTCGCCACCAACGCATTTTGAATATAAATGATACGACTTAGATCTAACAATGCCAGCTAGCTGATTCTTTGCATATCTGTGACTTTTGTTTTTAATAAAAATGTCTCTTGACATGAACAAATGACAAGTGAGGAAAATAGTATCCAGTAATTTTCACTCATCGAAGGGGGAGGAATAACTTTATGTTACAGTACAGGAAGCTACTGGAGCTAATCTAAAAAATAAATAAATAAAGCAGGGCAATTCTCCGATCACAGATAATGATCCAATTACTCACACAACACTCGTGATCGAAAGTCAATAATCATAACGTGTACTCATCTAAAACGTGTTTCTCTGTTTGGAAGAAGAAACTTACTTCATGATTTAGCCCAGAAGATAAAATTAATTAATAATATTAGCGCAATTATTCAGTCAGTCCATGGAGTTGAAATTAGAATTTGGTGAAGTGTGATCTTGCCTAGGGGTCCACTCAGTAAACTTGAGTACACTACATGGGATAAACAACCAACAGAGACCCTATATGCTTAATTCTGTAGAAATAGATAAAATAAAATATTCAAGCAGGGCAGAATTAGGCTCATTGCACTAATTGCAACAGTCAGTCCTAAAATGACCCAACCTTCAGGTTGAGACAGAGATGCACATTTTCCTTCAATATGAAAAATTCAAAACAATCAGAGAAAATTATTTTAAGATTATTTTATATATCCTAAGCCAGTGGTTCCCAATCAAAATCCAAGCACAGAATTTTTATTCTTATTTATTATATTAATTTTCTGAATGATTATTTTAAAAATATATGTCTTCATTTAATGCTTTTCATGCCTAGAGGGTTTATTTCAAAGCAATCCATGAAGGATAACAATTTGATGTCTATGTTGTGCTCATTAGGCTTTACTGCAAACAATTACTTAAAGAGGTAACAAAATTATTTCACTGATCAAATTAAAGACTAGGGTGAATCAATAGGCTACTATCTGGTAAAAGTGAGGACACAAGGTCATTAAAACTAATAATTTTGTTGAGCCAAATCTGCATTGTTTTAATAGGTTTAAGGAAACATATCAGACTGAAACATGTGTTTAACAACTTAATTAGGAGCCTATGAATTATCTTCATTTGATCATCATAAAATGATGTTACCTTTCTTATGTAATTGTTTGCAATAAAGCACAATAAGCACAGCATAGGATTCATATTCCTCATGCCATGCATAGTTATTTCAGACATGATATGTCTTAAGAGGGTAAATTATTCCCATGAAAAGCACATTAAGTAACACTAACAGCCTTTTAAAATTCAGGGACTGCAACTTTGGTTGGAACAAGAACCAGCATAAACAGAACCAAGGTTGGGAACCACTGCCCTAGTCTACCCCAAGCCTACACTGTAAGGTTCTGTAAGGTTTTCTCCTTTTGATCATTTTGTTTGATTAATCTTCTTTTCTGAATTCCTTTGACACGTCTTATTGTTATTCTTAATGTAGTCAACAAAATATAGGCCAACTGTTAATTTTACTATCGTTCAATGCTACGTATCAACTAATTCTGAGGCAGCAGCACATATACATGAAAGCAAGCACACTTATGTAGCCTAGTATTCAAAGCAGTTTATTATCCTTTAAGTTTATGAAATACATGTATTCTTTGTTTATTGTATTTTTCCTTTTTTGGCTATATGCAATATGCATCATGCCAGTAAAGTTGGCATGATGCATATCGTATATTGCCAAAAAAAATGAGAGTGAGAGAAAAATAGATAGGGACTGGAGATGCAGAGGCCAGATGTCCTAGGTTGCACTGGAAAAAAAAAAAAGATTAAAAGCAACCAACCAAAAAATATCTTCATATGTATTGTGGCACCCCTGGATTGGGAGTGAGATGTAGCGATAATTTTTTTAGGTTATGTTATAGAGCGAGAGAGACACACATTAAGCACCAGGGTGCGAGTAGATTTGGCTGAAACTGCTCATGAACACCTCCACTGGATCGAGCGCCATAAGGCTCTACTGGTAGATTTTGCGTACTTTTGTTATGCTGGGGGGAACAGAGGAACCAAAAGCAGACAGGGGTGCAGAAAAATGGCAGGTTTAATTCCAAAAGGGGCAGACAGAGCGGAGTCAAAAAACAGGCCAGGGTCAAAAACCAGGGGGTCAGTCCAACAAAGCAGAGGTACAGATATCCACAAAGCAAAGAAGAGTCCAGGGAAGCAGGCAGGGGTCAGAACCAGAAATCGAGATAAACAAGGGCAAGGGCAAGGGCAAGGAAGCAAGGAAGCAAGGAAACAAGGAAACAAGGAAACAAGGAGGCTAGAACTGGGGGAAGGAATCAAGGGCTCAGACAAGAAAACAGGACAAGATGAACTAGCAGCGTGCAACTGAAAAGGACAGGTATAAATACACAGGGGAGTGAGGGCAGTCTAACAAATAAACATCAGGTGAGACACATGAAAGGATAATAGGACAATAACGAGGGCGAAACAAAAATGCGGACTGGATTCACAATGACACACATGTAATACAAACGGCTCCGGACTAGAGAGTAGACAATTGCAGAGAATCAGGAGATGCAGAGATAGAGAGAGACAGGTGCGAATACTTCGCTGAAACTAAGCAAGTAATGAGTGATAGAATAGGGAGGCGGAGTTACAGAACAGAATTGAAATTGGAGATGCGTTAGTAAGTTAGTTAAGTGATTACCAGTGAAACTAGTGAATGTTAGTTTGTTAGTTTGACAAACATATTAGTGTGTTAGTATAATTAGTCCTGTACAAATTCTATGTTAGTTGGGATTAGTATATTAGTGCTATGTACAAACATGAAATCAGGGTTCCTACACATTTTCCATTTCAAAATTCCATACTTTTCCAGACTCAAATTTCCAGACTTCTCGGTAGATTTTTCAGACCATATTTGACATTCGAGTACAAATAGCTAGGTGCTTTTTATGTAAATAAATGGTTTTAAATCCAACTGTTAACATGCATGTTAAAATCTGACTAAGTAGCCTATGCTATTATAATGTTGCCAAATAATTGCCATAAGATTGTAGCTAGGTACTATAGCTCATACAAATCAATTAACACCAAGCCCAGAGAAGTTCAATGCACAGCATTTTATTCAAGCTGCAATGCAAAACAGTGCAATAAACAACTGTATACCTTCAACCCCTATAGTAACAGAAGGGATGTTCAGGTACAATTCACCAGGGAACTAGAAGATAACTACAGTACATTGACATTGCTTCATTGGCTGTTAAGATGGAGTAAAACATAAAACATACTTGTGAACACTGTTTAACAAATAAATAGTCAAATAATAATTAGTAATAATAAAGAATGCCTTTTGAGACCTTAACAAAATGTAAAATCATCAGTCATTAAGAACACTCTCCCACTGACGTGTTTTTACCCTCAAACCCCACTTATATCGTATCGTATTGCTCTCTAAAAATACAAAGTGCTGTGTGAACCACTGTGGGACTGACTGTCCCTCTTCACAAACACATGCACGCATGCACACACAGGTCTGACCTGTACTGCCATGGCTAGGCTATACCTTCAAAGTTTCTTTTTTTCATTTATTTTATTTTCAATATCTTTGTCATATTTCATTAGCTCTTGCTCTTTATCTTTTGCAGCTTTCCTGAGAGCATTAGATTTCGCAAGCACAGATATCTTGTCAGTGGCTTCTGCTTCAACTGCAAGTTCATCTGCAGATGTCAGAAGTGCATTTATGTTGGTCTGCAGCTTTCTTCTCTTCATCTTGAGTTGGTCCACCTCATCCTGTACTACCTTCCGTTTCTGTGTTTGTTGTGTGTGCTCCCTCTTCTTCTTTTCCTCATCAAGGTACACATGGTATTGTCGTGAGCCACGGACCCCTTGCCGAGCTCAGACCTCACGTTCCCACGAGCAGTACCTCACCATGAGGTGTCTCGGGGACGAAATCAAGTACTCCGAACGTCCTGGAGCCCTGGTAAGTTCTACTGAACTTCCAGCCCAGTCTCGAAGTGAAGGGTGTGATGCAAATCTGGTAATCGATGTCCTGTATTCAATGTATTTCCTCTAAAGACTCTTTGTCACATATGATTATAGTAATCCATCCATCCATCCATTATCTGAACCCGCTTATCCTGATCAGGGTCGCGGGGGGGCTGGAGCCTATCCCAGCATACATTGGGCGAAAGGCAGGAATACACCCTGGACAGGTCGCCAGTCTATCGCAGGGTACACACACCATTCACTCACACACTCATACCTACGGGCAATTTAGACTCTCCAATCAGCCTAACGTGCATGTCTTTGGACTGTGGGAGGAAACCGGAGTACCCGGAGGAAACCCACGCAGACACGGGGAGAACATGCAAACTCCACACAGAGAGGCCCCGGCCGACGGGGATTCGAACCCAGGACCTCCTTGCTGTGAGGCGTGATTATAGTAAGATATATTTTATTATAATCAAGCAAAAGAATAGAGTTGTACAGATTACAGTGTACATATCATCTTTTGCAGTTTGCTAATCACATGCAAGTTACATATACCCCTCTTAGCTCTTTCTAAATTACCTTTCCACCACGATGTTTAAAAATCAAGGTACACCCCTCCAATATCCATCCTCCTCTTTGGGCCTTTACCTTATCTTATGGCTCCCCCTTCACGGAGATAAAAGCTACTGAACTTCCATTAATACAATGGGTACGAACACCCCTAAAGTCTACTACTTATTTATATCGTATATAGTATCTTTCTAAAAAATAAAAGACATAAAAATAAAAGGAAACTTATAATGTATTACTTCTATGTATTACTTTTCCTACTTCTACAAGTAATATAGATTATAATTACCACTCATGCCCTAAATATAGCCATCTCGTTTTCTGCGGGATTTGATCCCTCCTCCTTGCTGTTGATGAGCTCTTTGAACAGCTGCATTGGTTTGGGAATCTGGGGCAGGATCAGGACCCAGACTTTCGAAAGACGTGACTTTGCACCTGCCTGTTGTCTGGGATGTGCACTGGTATTTCTTCGAACACGTCGGGGGTTTTGCAGTGCAGCCGCAGCATATGCCTCTCCTCACTGACACTGAGGTTAGGGGGGGGAGGCTTCAGGTTCTTGCGTGGGTCCAGCAGGAAGGTCTTCTGTAGCGTGGAGGAACCCCGCGTCCCATCTGTTGGCCTCCAGGTGCAGTTCACGGCTCCAAGCATGTTGTAAAAGCCCTTTAACTCTTTCACCAGCTTTTCTGTATGATGAAGGATGCGCGTGAACACCTCTTCGACATCAGTCCTGCTGTCACAACTCTTGGGCTGAGTCCGCACCGCGTACGTCACTCCTCTCTCCATATCCATATCCTGGAGTGGCGCGCAGAGGGAGCGCGCCACTCCAGCTTGACTACAGCTGTCTTGTGTTGCTCTCTCTTCACCAGCTCGTAGATATCTTCTGAAGCCAAATTCTGGGATCCTGCTCTAAGGTCTAAAAGCTTATTCCTTATATATCTTTTTTGCATACAAAAGTGTACCTTTTTTGATAAGAAATGCCCCCATTATGTCAAGCGGGAAGACATTTATCTCTTATATAACCTGTTTTTTAATGACCATATTAATTATTTCTGTTTTTCCAATTGTCATTTTCTCATACCTCAAAAGAACTGTCCCCAATATTTTATTTCATGGGCCCCTCTGGTTTGGGAATTTCCACCATCTTAATATACGAGTGGAAAAACACTAGCCCTTATGTTGTTTTTAATGAACCTATTCATCACTGGTGTCTGTGTCAGTTTCATAATCTCCTTGACTTCCTCCAAACTTTGATCTCATGCAAGCCAGAGGGTTAAAGCCTGCCACCATCCCAACACCCTCTTCAGGTGCCCCTTTTTGTGGCGCCTTAAGGGATCTACAAAGGACATCCAGCCAATAGCTGAGTGTAAATCATCCGCCATTAATCATTAATTTTCTTTCGGTATTGACATCCCTTCCGTTTTCCTTATTTTTGTTTTTCTTTAGCCAGGCATTGTGCCCCTCCCCTGTAGGGTTGGGGTATTCTCAGTCAGAACTTTAACCTTGCTCCTTAAAACCCTAAATCTAAGTCCCCCGACTTCAGACTCCTCTACTGACAAGTATGGCTGCTCATTCTCTGAACCACATATTTTTCTTCTTACGGGCGTTCTTACTACCACCTCGATGGCGTGTGCGAGGGGTTAACAATGCATTCCTTTCTAACCCATCCCCCGTCAATCTCTCATCAGGAGGGTCTAGGGCCGGGTCCTCGACATTATCTCTGTCTTGCACAGGCAGCAGACTGCAGCAGTTCCTTGGTCAGCCCTACATTAGCTACCCCACCCACGTGTTGCAGGTGGTCTACTATTACCCGCTGGGCAATCAAGGTTCTCTCCTTCATGTTTGCTACAGTGATGTTCTTATTAACAGAGAACCCTCTTTCCACAGAAGCCTGGCCATGGGACAGCAGGAGAACCTTTTCGACGATTTGCCACAGATCTTTGAATGGATGCTCTTTGGCCAGCTGTGCATGGAAGAAGGTGTCCAGTCTGGAGTGGGCACCAGTGGGCCACTGTGAGGCATCCTCACTCGTTTTGCAGATCACAGTGAAGTCCCTGAACTGGTTGAGGATTGTGTCACACTTGTTCTCTCTGATCTGTCCAGCACTGGAGATTATCTGCAGACACACCCTCAGTTGTTTCTCACAAAGGTCTGGCTTCTCCTTTATTTTCTGTGGATCCAGCCATGCCAAGTTTCTCACCAGTGTGTACCTCAGGGGGAACTTCTCCAGCAGCTTTGTCACAGCTGTGACAAGGAACTCCTTGGTCTCTTTTCTAACCGTGAGGACATCTCACTCAGAAACCTTCTTGCTCACCCTCAACTCTGAAAGTAGTTTGTCTGCAACAAATCCTATGTTGATAAGGGAGGCATCTTTGTGATTTGCTTTATCTTTGAAGTCTTCTGAGAAGAGCTTCGCTGGAGTCTTCACCCTCTTAAGTGTATCATCTGTAACAAATCTCTGGAGAAGATGCTTCAGTGTGGTGAAAAGATCGTCTGCCAGGAAGGGTAGCATGGGCTTATCAGTTTGATACTTTATTAGAAAAGGCTGGCACCCTTGAGCAATGGAGAGGAAGATGTTGGCTTTTACCAAAAACATGGGGTCAGTGCATGCCTTTTCAACAGACTCAAAAGACTTGTTTTTCAGATGTGGTACTTCATAGGCCTTAACATTAGTTACATATGTCTGGATCTGTGGCCATATTGTAATGGCTCTTTCTAGCACTGTGACATTTTCTACCCATCTATGTTGACAGTACTTGAGAGGGAAAACAGTTGAACCTGTTACTTTGGTGTAATCATCACGCCTGGCTGGGGAGTCCTTAAAAAGCCAATAAAGACTATGTAGAGTGTGCTCAATGTCCCAAGCTGTTGTATTGCTGCCAGCATTGTGCATTGTGCATTGTGCATTATATGTAGTCCACAACTCCCTATGTTGAGGAGTTTGGAGCCAATCTCCTCTTCCAAGTCCCTGGACAGTGTGTCAAACAGCTTCCAGTTGGTCCATCCATTGATAGCTGCAATATGCCATGAATCCCAACAGTGTTGCAGGTGTCGCGTAGTGGTTTGTAGAGGTCATCAGCACGTGCATGTCCGAGAAAATGAGAGTCTAAAAACCTTACACAGTCTCCATCCCAAAAGCGTATGTGCACATCTAATTGTTTTAACTGGAGGGGGCGGTTCAAACTCTCATCAAAAAGTAGAACGTAGTCACTAGCAGATTTCACTTTTGACAAAAGCAGTGATGAGAAATGTGGTGCAATACCAAAGCTTGTCAGGTAAGCTGTTTTGTCATCCCCACAGGAGAACTTGGAGGCAATGTTGCTGTCTGGAAACATAAGACGAAAAAGGTCACCCTTCCCAGTACAGCTGTTGAAGGAGCCATGCTTCTCCATGACATCGAGGGCCCAGTACACTTCCGCAGATAGAACTTCTGGACCACTCACAAATGTCTTCATTGAGCTACTGGATGTAGCTGTAGCTGTGACACTAAAAAATAAGACCAAATGAGGTTCATTTGGTGGAGTACAAACATTAAAAAAAGACTTAAGTACATAATAGCTTCACATACAACAGTTATGAATACAGAATAGCCTACTCACTGAATTGACACATAGAGAATATATGTCATATGATAATATGTCAGTGTACTGTGGTGAAGCCTAGGGGTCTCACAGAATAGTCGATTAGTCGACTAGCCACCACTTGTCAACACTGTGCATCATTAAAGAATACTCGTTCATCTGTGTTTTCCCATGATTCCTTCTCTATGGTAAGGCTTAATTATAAGCCGCAACAGCGCCAAAATGCGTAGTGGCCAGAAATGGAACTGCAGTGGTAGACGGACAAAAGTGTCCGTCACTTTCAGTTTCAAAACCGTGGTTGTTTAACATAGGTTTGTTTGAACATTCATTTTCTACATTACGCCATGTTAAATAAACAGAATTTAAGGCATTTAGAGAAGGAAAGCCCATTGCTATCCCTGTCAGAAAGGAATCACATTGTTTCTGCACTCAAACAGTATAGCTTCCAGGTTGGTCCCACCTACATTAGTTAACCCTATACTCTGGTTATATTTCACTGGCACTAGCTAACAGACCCATGCATTCAAATCATGATCACTGACATTGACACTAGCTAACGTTACTGGCGAACTAAAGCTAACTACACCTCAGATTAGCTATCTGAAGTTAGCTTCAGTTCACCAGCTCATGTTAGCAAGTAATTTGAAGGCTAGACTCACTAGCTCAAATTCTCACCGTTCATTATTAGCTGCATTGGCAGGTTCATCACTTTTCGTCGGTCTCGGTCTCTCCTTTGGCTGGGACAAAAACGATGCGAGTCTGGATGTAGACGACGCTGTGACAAGACGGCAGTGCTTCTGACCCTGCATATGGGAGACTATTGCTGCCTCGCCCATATTGGAGATGTCAAAGGATTTTGCGCATAATTTGCATTTAGCTTTTTTTTCAAATGTGGCATCCTTCGACAACCATGCTTTGTATTTAGGATTATCGAGCCAGCTATCTGAAAATTTGCTCTGTCCCATTGTGGCCGTTCAGTCCACACTCGTTCCACTGTCAAACATATCTGCAGTGACGTGGATCAGCACGGTTCCCCTGAATCACAACGCGTAGTTGTGGCCTGCGCTCTCAAACATTTTGGCTGCGCTGGCTGCTTGTTCCAAATGCCATGAAAAAGACTGCTTGTACTGTCTTTTTTGTTGTTTAAATTCTGAAGTTTATATTTTAGAAAACAGATTAGTGTCAATAGTCTGGAAACACAAACATTTTTCCATACTCTTTTCTTTTTTTCCATACTTATCCAGACCTGGAAATGACTAAAATCAAATTCCATACTTTTCCATACTGCGTAGGAACCCTGTGAAATGGAGAGAAAGCAGGAAGTAAGGAATGCAAGATTGGAAGGAAGATTGAACCCCGGAACTACCATAAACACCCGAATAGTGGGGCACGCAGCCAAGGGAGTGACTGGACTAGTAAACATTCAGACTCAGACATCTTCTGCTGCTGTAGCCTATCCACTTAGAGGTTTGACCCGTTGTATGTTCAGAGACGCTCTTCTGCATATAGCCACTGTTGTAATGCGTGGCTATTTGCATTACTGTCACCTTCCTGTTAGCTTCAATGAGTCTGGCTCTTTTCATCTGATCTGTCTCACAAACAATGCATTTCTGCTCACAGAACTGGTGCTCAATGGATGTTTTTTGTTTTTCGCACCATTCTTTGCAAGCTCTAGACACTGTCTGGCAACAACAATCATTCCATGGTCAAAGTCACTTAGATCACATTTCTTCCCCGTACTGACATTTGGTCTAAAAAACAGCTGAACCTCTTGACCATGTCTGCATGCTTTATGGATTTAGTTGCTGCCACATGATTGGCTGATTAAATATTTGCATTAACAAGCTGGTGTACAGGGCTACCAAATAAAGTGCTCACTGAGTGCAAGATTCAACCCCTAGCAGACATAAGCAGTATTGGTTACACAGTTAACCGTTTTGAAAATGGGATGGTCACATTTGTTTCAGGGATGCCCACATTTTTGCACCCCACTGTATTTGTTGTTTTAGCGGTCACACATCTTAAAATCTCATTGCAGTGTTCAAGTAGTGGATTAAAGACATGGTAAAATTGGTAATGGCTGTTGTAACTGTATAGATACGTTAGATCTATTTAATGGGCTAGGTGGTGTCCACAGTTAGGCTACCCTTACTTTTTACCTTGGAAATAAATCCTGAGGGCGCTACTGGTATATTTCTGTCATTGCATCACCACAGAAATCAAACAGTTCAAGTGTTTACACACTGCCAGACTGTTTGCTTTTTGTGTTATGCACCTGGAATGCTTGGAGGTCTGTAGTTAGAATTTTAAACTGGGAAATTCCGACCTCCGACTCTGAATCGAACACAGCTTTATTGTGTAGTTTTTTTTTAAACAATTTCATGAATCTCTGTGTAAAACACATGGTTAACATTCTAGTCACATTGTAGGTTAGTTATAAATTGTATACATTTATGATAATTTCACTGAAACCAAAATATTTCAAGAAAATGGTCTTAATGGTAGGCAACTAAGCAAACAAAAGTACACATACTCTAGCCTACATATACTCTATCTCCATAATATGCTCCTAAAACCTAAGCTGGAATGGCTTAGCAACATTTTCTTTGTGAAATTAGCATAGTGAACTGGTAGTGTGCTGTGACACACACACATCAGCATTGATAAGTGCTCCTTTGAGCCAGTTGCTGAACATTGAAGAGCACCAGTCACACTTCTGCCATTTTATATAGGCTTCTATTGACTGCATAATAGTGCAGTCCCCTACAGAGAACTAAATGACTGTTGTTCTGGTTTCAATTCCAGTATTTTAGCCCCCCTCGCGACATTATTTGTTGACGCATTTGCACTACTTAGTACAAAGCTAGTACCTGCCAATCAAATCAGGGATGGCGTCATGGTCCCTATACCGAGAGCAAAAAATGTGCCACCACATCTGGTTGGAGAAGATAGTGGAGGGAGCTCTAGCACTCCAAACCATGTTCTCACTGTGGCCTAAGGCATTGCACCTGCGCCTCTCAGAGGCCAGGGAGTTGTCATGTCCTGAGAGGAAGGACAGCAGAAGACTGAGCTAGGTGCTGGGGACTTGAACACTGTCCCATGTTGCAGGAATCAGGAGTAATGGTGGAAAGGCATAGTGTCAGTAGCAGCCACGGGTGGGCCACGGCGTCCTGGCTGAGCTGTCTGGGGGTGGCAAACATGGAGATCCAGTCGGAGAGGTGGGTATTTTCCTTGGAGGCAAATAGGTCAACTTGTGCCTTACCAAACCTCTCCCAGATCTGTTACACTACCTGAGGGGGAAGCCTCCATTCCCCCCAGTGGGCCACCCATGTAGAGCATGTCCATGGCTGTGTTCAGGGTTCCAGGGATATAGGCTGCTCTCAGTGAGAGCAGACGGACCTGGGCCCATATTAGCAGCTCTCAGGTAATTCTGTGCAGATGCCAAGACCGTACACCCCCCTGATGATTGATATAGGCCACCCTTGTGGAGCTGTCTTATCAAACCAGGATATGTTGACCTTACAGATGAGGTAAGAAAAACCAGAGGGCCAGACAAAATGCCCGGAACTCCACCTGATTGATATGCTGTACACTGTACACAGCCCTCCAGAGAGACTGTGATAGAACCTGCTCACACTCACTCCCTCTGTCAGGGAGCACCAAATTCTCAGGGCTACCATGCAAGGAGATGTTAGCACCCGTCTGACTCTGGTGTATGAATTGAACCACCATTGAAATGGGCTGAGATGGAGGAGGCCAAGTGGGCCCAGCAGTGAGGCTGGCATAAGGAGACCTGGGTTAGAGCATTTCTATCCTGGAGTGCCAGATAGAAACACCACCGCCCAGCTGAAAACATTTGAGGTGGGACATGATATTTTTGAATCTCTCCTGAGGGAGCTGAGCCCTCATCATAGCCACACTTAGGGGCAGTTCAATGAAGGCTCCCTCCTGTGAGGGGGTCAACTGCCTCTTGAGGGAGAGACCCAGGTACTGGATATGATATAAGACAAAGCAATCTTGCGTCCATTATAATGTGTTCTCTGGATGTAGCACAAACAAATTATTCATCCAGGTAATTTAACACTTGAATGTCCATAGTGCCAGGGAGAGCCCAGAACCATGAACCATGCACTTGTCGTCCCTCCCTTCTGCATAAAGGGTAAATTGGAATATGGAAATTTACTTTCAGATCCTGCTTGGTGAGCCACTGATCTCTGGAGATTGCCAACAAGCTGAGAAAAGAATTTTGAACAGCAGCTCTTTCAGGTAGCGGTTCAGTTCACGGAGGTGGAGGATCAGCTGGGGGGAGGGTATGTGGTAACAAAAACAAACAAAACAATTGGATCAAACCATGCTCAGTTTATAGATATCCTCAAAACAGTGGCTGTAGCTATTTGGTGCCTGTAAGATCCTGCCTCAAAGACAACTCTTGTAGGAGTAAATTAAATATTACAGGGTTCACAAACCTCATTCATTTCTAGCAGTTAAAGCAATGGAGTGAATCCTCCCCTTAAATCCACGTGTCTACATTGCTATAGCAACAGCTGTGGTTTTCACAGAAATCCTCAGTTGGAATAATGCTCTTCTGGTGCAAATGCAGTCGGATATGCAACTATACACCTACTTATTCATCAGCCAATCGTGTGGCAGCAGTGCAATGCATAAAATCATGCAGATATGGGTCAGAAGCCTCAGTTAATATTCACATCAACCAGAATGAGGAAAAAATGTGATCTCAGTACTCTTGACCATGGTATGATTATTGGTGCCAGACAGGGTGGTTTGAGTATCTCAGAAACTGCTAATCTCCTGGGATTTTCACATACAACAGTTGAGTTAGAAAATGGTGCAAAAAACAAAAAACATCCAGTCAGCAGCAGTTCTGCAGGCAGGTTAATGAGAGTTCAGAGGAGAAGGGCCAGACTGGTCGAAGCTGACAGGAAGGTGACAGTAATGCAAATAACCACACATTCGAATAGTGGTATGCAGAAGAGCATCTCTGAACACACAATGTGTTAAACCTCTGAGTGGATAGGCTACAGCTGCAGAAGTCTAAACAATAAGTCCTAAATACCTAATAAAGTGCTCAATGAGTGTATATTGTACTCCATCCTTAAACAGATAGCGATATTCCTGCTTTGTTCCACAGCAAATATAATTATTGAAGCTGCATAGCAGTTCAGTAAGGGATCCTGAGTATGTTATATCCTAGTGATAAACTGGCACTGGCCTTGTGAGAATTTCATCTAGCATTTAATCTAGTCTCCAGCTACATTACATAAGAAAGCAATCAAAAATGAGGACACGGTGATGTGACAAATTGTTTATAGATATTTTTGGTCATAAAAGTCAATATTACTCACAGAAAAGGTTCAAAAGTATGTAGTGGTCCTTGCCGTGTGGAAATTACATGGTGAAACCAAATTTGCTTTTTTAGACATAGCTCCCATTTAAGGGCATCATAATGTTTGGGACATATTAATGTCATGAAAAATTGTAATAGTCAAGTTGAGTACTTTGTTGCATATTCTTTCCATGCAATGACTGCTTGAAGTCCGTGACCCATAGACCATCACCTGGTGCTTCAGTTTCAGTGGCTACTCTTCTGCTACTCTCGACGGAGGCGGTCGCATTTTCTTTCTCTCCCTGCCCTTATCTCTCCTGCTTTGCTCTTGTCCTTGTGTAGTCTCTGTCTGAACCTGTAACTCTGAGCCTCTCTCTGCATCTCTTTCCGAAAACTGAAATTATGGATCTAATCAGCTGGTCTCTCAATGCAATTGATCAAATTTTTCTCAACGAGAAAACTGGGTAAGGGAGAACCCGCCTGCCGCGACGGAACGCATGCAGCCGGATACATGGACTCGTATGAGGTACCGAGGGTCGTGTGTCTGTCCATCCTTTCCGTGGAGGATATTGAAGACGTCTATATAATTGGGATTATGATAACAGGTTTCCTGCTGTTTGGATTTGGTGGGTTCCTGGTTTATCGCAAAGTTCGAAAGGCGTTGGCAGCAGTTTTGGCAATTGAGAAGCTGTCCGTCTTTGAGGGAATGTGTCGGATCATGAACGCTCAGACTCAAGCGATAGGCGAACTGCATCGCCTCACTCGCAAGATGGATAATGACTTGGAGAAGTGGATTGGAACGACTCGGAATGGGCCATCACATTCGGCTAATTTGGACCGAGAGAACCAGTGAGACTTTAAGGCAGGCAGAAAACTGCAGAGTCGGCCTAACCCAAACAAGCTTATCTTCGTTGGCTCCCCCGCTTCGGCCTTGGACAGCCGATTTCTACTCTCCTGGATGGTATGCAGACAGCTGCTCAGCCCATCCCCCAAACCCCACCCCTCCCTACTCCTCCTGTGGACTTCACCACTTGGGACTCAAGGTTGTCTCCAATCCTCACCACCGATAGAGAACACTGTTGGCCTGGGCGGTGACGAAGTCCAGAGGCTCACACATACACATACACAAAGACACACACCCTTGGATTCAACGCCTTAGTCGGCCCCCTCGAGTCTTTCCCTATCATAGAGCAGTCTGCTGGGGAGTTGAGCGTTGCGCCATGTGGCTGCGCGCTCCCCCTAGTGTCTGACCTGTGACACCTCTCCTCCCTGAGACCTTTCAATACCAAAATGTGCATGTCTCGAGTTTTCTTGTTGTGATGTTTAATTGTTTGCTTATGTGCCGAGGTTTTTTTCCTAATCCCACACTGGGCCCCCCTAAAGGAGCCCAGTTTGGGGAGTTGTATTTTTTTCCCTCATCTCCCCCCATTGTTTCTTTCTTATCTAATGATAGTTCTCCTGCTCCTGTCTCCCTCCCCATGTTGGCCACGAAATGGCCTCTGTATGTTTCTTGGACGGGATGAAACTGTCAACTGTAATTTCATTGCTCTGTACTGTGCAATGACAATAAAGCTATTCCATTCCATTCCATTCCATAGTTGCCGGAAATGTTCTCTTCAAGAGATGAAATGGATGTTCAATTAAATTCAGATCCACTTGGCCAGTCAAAACTTTTCCAGTTTTGGGCTTTGAAAACCCCATTTGTTGTTTTAGCAGTATTTTTTGGAGCCACTCAACAAAAAGAGTTGTTCTTAAATCGGTCATTATAGTACATTACACAATTTCCTAGTATTTAGAATTTTTTCTTATGTAGGAACAAAATTTCCAAGTGGTCCTTACCTGTTGTACGAATCATGTAAACAACACATTCTATTCATTTTCAATGGAGAGGCTTGCAACAACCAATTGCTTGTCATCAATTAAACCAATTGAGCCAGTCCCTGTTGGTCTCCTCTGTCCACATTACATTTTTCCAGAACTCGGCAAAGCGTAACCTGGCCTTCCTGCTTTAGCAGCTAACAAGTTGTTTGTATCTTGCAGTGCAGCCTATCTAGTTCCGTTCGTGAAGTCTTCTGCGGAAGGTCCATGCCTGACTGCTAAAGAGCATTTCCGATCTGACAGACTGGTATTTGATGGATTTTCTTCCTTATGGTAAAAATCCTCTCTCACCATTCTTCTCACCATGCGTGAAAATCCCAGGAAATCAAACCACCCTGTCTGCCACCAACAATCATTCCACGGTCAAAGTCACATTTTTCCCCCAATTCTGATGGTTGAACATTAAGTGAAGCTCCTGACCCATATCTACATGATTGTATGCATTGCACTGCTGCCACACAATTGGCTGATTAGAATTGCATGAATAAGTAGGTCTAATAAAGTAAAATAAAGTGCTCAGTGAGTGTATATATACTGTATATCTTTGTCCCAAACATTATGGAAAATAACAGGAACACCAATATCAACAACATAAACCAAAACTAATTTCAGGCAACATGAACCATATGTACTCTGTAAGAGTTGATTCAACATTGAAAATGTTACTGTGCATTAAGTATAGATAATATAGTGATACTACAGTGATATTTTTACCCAGTGCTAACTTGGAAGGACAAAAAGGGTTGTGTGACCAGTTACTGTAGGGCAGGGGTGTCAAATCTTATCCAGAAAGGGCCGGTGTGTGTGCAGGTTGTTGTTTTAGCACAGGACTAAGACAGCTGATTGTACTCATCAAGGTCTTGATTAAAGGCCACGATTAGTTCATTAGTATAATCAGGTGTGTTACTGCTGGGTTAAAACAAAAACCTGCACCCACGCCGGCCCTTTTAGGATAAGATTTGACACCTCTGCTGTAGGGAGTCAAAAAGCACCACTCATCCCCATTTTGTTCCATTTATTGAAACTAATGTCAGAAGCCTAATTTTGCAGCAGCATTTTTCAGGGTAAATATATTTATATATATTTTTATTTTTTGTATTTTTTTTTGTCTTTTTTTTTTCATAGGCAGCACATCCCTCAGGGCCCTTCCAAACAATCAATGCTTTTGAAATATATTATTATTTATAAAAATGTCAGGGGAAAAACAAAAGTCAGCATTAAACTTTAAAACCATAATTGGGGTAATATCATGAAAAACATTTTATTACTGACTGTGTGATCTTATTTTATTGTTTCGAAAACTAAAATAATAAGATACTGAACGTGTCAGTGTGAAAGACACAGAGCAGATTGATAACACATTTAGCTAAGTCTGGGGGAAATCCACAGAATATGCATTTGTATATTTGCTTTGGGTGATAATGCCAGAACCCTCATAAATCTGGAACATGGACTGAAGTAGAAAGACTTGTTCCTGGTTTTACTCAGTACAGTTATCCAGCTGACTCAATAATCCTGTTTTGTGAAATACCTCCCAGCTCAATTGAGCTGAGGCCAGTAAAAATTCAACAACATTGACAAAACTGCCAAACACCTGGGGCCTCATTTATAAAACTGTGCTTAGGATTCATGTCAAAAGGTTGCGTAAGCATGAAACCTAGGACGTGCGTACGCAAAAAAATATTCTGATTTATAAAACAGTGCATACGCACGTCCCACGCCAGTTTTCCTTTATAAATCACAATCAACTGTAAATGTGGCGCAACTTTGCCAGCTTCATGTCCCGCCCACAGTTGCCTATAAATAGGCAGTGAAACACCCCTAATGAATATGCATTTCACGAAGACGACAATGGCAAACGCTGAAAAGAAGGCCAAGAAAAGGGATTTCAGCCATTTGATTGCCTCTGAAAAGCTACAGGTGTGGGAATTATCCTGATTGATTGTAAATGACGAACAGTTCTGCACAACGAATGTGATGATGACGATGATGATAATAATAATAATAGTAATACACGTTATTTGTCTAGCACCATTGAAAACGCAGTTACAAAATTAAGAGATAAAACGAACAAAAATCCATAACAATAAACACATTATAAAACATAATATATGAATATGATAACAATATATGAAACTATGCACTCGTATCTGCCCGACTGACGCATTGTAAACGGCATCAGTGCAGCGCAATTTGTCCGACTGTTCACCATATTATTTATGAGAATACATTTAATAAAATGAAGTATTGTTTAACAATTCGTCTACATATTTGAGGGATTATTTTACAACAACATCTCCGTTTATATTTATCATCCTAAATCATATTTTTTTTCCAGGGAGCATCAATCAAGCAGCTGTTTGTTTATTCGTTGTAAGAGAGGCTTTTATCCGTTTTTGCAAATTAACTCTTCATATATGATACGTGAGAGGTAATATTTCATTACATTACATTACATTACATTACATGGCATTACATGGCATTTAGCATCAATCAGGACGTACAACAAAGTGCAAATTAAACACAAGAACAAGTGCAGAGGACCTGAGAGGACAGTATAGTTCCGAGTCCTAGTGTAAACATGCAGAAAATCAGAACCCTTTAAGAGTACAATCAACAACAATCAATTTCGATTTATTTTACACAGTGGTATCTGTTGTGTATCATTTTCGACTTCTCTCGTCGCCAAATGTTGTGTTGCACTTAGGAAGGGAGAGAACCCGTATAGCGAGATTCAACAATGCAACACTTTAATAAGTATAACAGGGACGAAGCACGTCCTTACAGCAGCCATACCCAGCCACAACTCCCGGCAAATCTTTATACCTTTTTACATCCTGTTTCACTTCCCGTTTTCCTGGGCTTACATCACAAGCATTAAAAGGCACAGTTTCTCATTTCTCCAGTTAATGTGCGTACGCATGGGTCAGAGTTTCCGTGGAGAACTGCACATTTTCCCGTCAAGTTCGTTTTTTATAAATGCCAAAGTTTGCTTAGAAAGTGGCCTACGCATTCTTTTGTGCCTACGCAATGTTTATAAATGAGGCCCCTGGTCTGTTTCAAATAGTGTCATAGGCCTCACTTGATTATAACTTACAAGTTGAGTAAATTTTAAATGTATAACTTACATCTCTTATGGGCGGATGCAACCTGTATGTTGCATCTCTCTTAACAGAGTGATGCGACACCAGCGTTGTATTTGATCATATGACCGTTTTTCAAGGCACATAACCATTTAAAGGCATAGTGATTCCTAGGCCTTTCTATTTGTTTTCCATTGTCCATAATGGGTTAAATTTTACATTAGCAAAGTTGGGCAGTATAATTTTAAGAGAACTGGGGTTTGTAACTTCAAAGTTGCAGGTTTGATTCCCATGTGGCACATAACTGTTGTACAATTGAGCAATGAATTTAAACTAGACTTGGGAAATACATGGCTGTATAAATATACATGTGTTGCATTTACAAATATAAGTTGTGCAGGTTTTTCTGGATAAGAACATCTGCAAAATGACTAAAAATATCTAATGCAAATGTAGCCTATTAAAAGGAGAGTAATGTTGTGCAATCTCCGTAGATGCATGAACGGTTATGGCTCATATCGGGGCTATTGTGTTACTCTGTGGGTAAAATAGATTAATTTTTTTTAAATGTTTGCAACATGTAATTGTTTATCCATATCATAGTTTGACTGTCCATATCCCAAAGTCTGACTATACTAAATATAGTACACTCTGCAGGCACAGATAAATAGGGTTGACAAAATGAGAGATTCTCAGGTTGTCATTCAGGAGACTTGCAATGTCAGTGGCATTTCGCTGTACACTGCTTGAACACGATGTTTTAAGGTTAGCTTTGTGCGTGGAGCTACTTCTTACTCCTTCGATAGGAATGAAACATAAATATAACATGAATCATTTGTGAATGTGTACTGAGGCACTGGGAAAATGAGACGGAAACAGCTCACTGATGTGACCAATTTTAAATTTCAATTATTTTTTCTCTGCTGCTGCCTAGTGAAATATATTGGATGTCAGCCATTATTCAAATAAGGGAGAACTCACCCATGATTAATAATGATCATCCTTTTCGTTTCACACAGCTGATAGCTTTATTCATTTTGGAATACGCACCCTTATTGGGCTTTTTTCAACATTCTTCGGAACAAAGAGAAAATGTAGTCATTTGTAGTATACAGTATTTCTTGTTCTCTGGTTTTTTTTTTTAATGAGGTCTAGTTTAAAATGAACCAATGAACCAAGGGATTCTTTGGAGGGATGGGTATGGCGTTGTATGGCATATATGTGACAGTTCACAGTGGATGTATTTTGTTTGCCTATCCCTAATTTCTCCTAGCTTGGAATGCCCACTCAGATTTCAGCTGCCATTGGAAAAGCATAACAATGGCTGATCATCATAAAACTTGGTGGGTATATTGACTTCTAGACTTGGTACTACTGCACAAAATTTGGAATCAGTCAACAATTTTGGATCTGGGTTTCAAGGTTCATGTTGCAGGGCTCTTCTCCAAAGCAGGTATGGACAGATTCTTATCACACTGCAGAGTACAAGGACAGCACACACAAGCCACATTCTTTTCAGCCGCAACACCTGCTTAAACCAGTTTTTTCATTATTAAAAATGCTTGTATATAACTGTATAAACTTGTCTATAAACACTTAGTATTTCATTGTATGATATGTGTACTTATATAAGCAGATAATCATGAGTGAATTGCATTCAAAGGTAACATGTTGGTACGTAGTGGTGTTCATGATCACGTCTTAACAGGTGCTCCAGGACATGTAGAATCTCGGAAAAATAAAGACCACCCACCATATTTAAAAATGCATCCATCTACTCCTGCATCAGTTTCACCTTTTTTCCCTCCATTGGAATTACATGGCACTGCATGTGGTGAAACTTACGTAGGGTTGTGTGAGCATATTGTGTTTTTTTCTTTCCAGCTTGCCGTAGCAACATTGCCCGAAGTTGATCGAGGGTCTGTTGTTTTTTTAATTTACTAACAGTTATGGTTAGGATTTGGGGAGCTCCATCACAAGATCATTTCAATAGCTGCTGACTACACATGTTACCTAAATATAAGTTTGCAAGCTAGCCACATGGCCAACCAACCATCGGTGACTAATTCTGGCTAACTCTACTGTCCAAACTAGCTAACATTACAGCATGATCGAAGACAGTTAGTAGCTAGCTCTGCCTATATTGCTAGCTATCCATGTAATCAATGTAGTGGCAGCAGGGAAACATAATGAACAGAGACAATGTCATGCCTCATGCCAGGATCTGCTAGTTGATGATAGCTGCAAATCTGGAGATAATGTTAGCTATATTAAGGCAATGTCATTTTGTAAGCTTGGTAGTGACAACTAGTCTGCTGTTGTTGGTTTAATGTATATTTTAAATTTAAAAAATATGCTTTACAGGACTTAATAACATAGCGAGCTAGCTAGAAGTTGCCATAATAGCTAAATGGTCCTATTTATCACCAAGCCAATATAGACTAGCAAGCTAAGCATAGAAGCATAGAGCTAGCTAGCTATTCCAACAAGACACACCGATAGACATTCGATGGATAGAATAGTCACAGACTAAGCAGAGATGCTGTTTTTTGTGGTGTAAAGGATGTTACTCATTTATCCAGGGTCAGACATAATGTGCAAATGATATTTAGCAAAATCAGAGCCTAGAGCTGCAGGGCAACAAAAGCCTGAAGTATAGATAAAGATAGCTAGGGAAGTAACACATTAGTTGGTGTAAAAAAATATTTGTATTTAAGTTTACTAGCTTAATTATAGCTTTGTACAGTTGTATCGCTAGCTACTAGTAGCTTACAAGATAGTTAGCTATCAATAGCTAATGTAAGCTGAGCTAACTGCCATCTTGAAAGCGGTCGGAAATAGCCTGTCCTGACAACGAGTGCATCCCATTAGCCGGAAAGTGCATACTCTTTAACTCCACTACCACCCTCCTCCACTCTGAGCTCCGGAAATATATATATGCTATATATAACACCCATTAATGATCAGTAATTTCAGTAATCGGTCATATTTCCCCCTTAAAATTCAGCAGAAATGAAAATTTCCTAGCTGCTCTTTTAAAAATGATGCCACTGATTGTAACCTACATAAAACCAGTATGACTGTTAACAAGCAGGGCAGCTACAGTAATTCAAGTAGCCTATATAAATCATGCATGGATTAATTTATTCAACCAAGCATTTCCAAATGGCATATTTATTACCAATACATTTGTTACAGATGTTACAGTGGTAAATAATTGTTTACCAATGCGAACACTCGCGACATATGAAGCGCCATATGGCATAGGCTACATTTCACTAATGTACAGAAATGGTTCTGAATTAGCGTTTGTGAGATGCAACCGACAATAGCCAAGAACATACAACTGTTACAGTGGACGGTATTAAGATTGGACACATTGGAATTCTGGGATTAGCCTATGGAGCTGGTCCAACTGGTCAACCACTGTTTCAAAACCTAGCTCAAGGTGTCATTTTCAGCAGGTGTTGATATTGGCTTGCAAAGATGGACAGGGATGTAATGTCATACAAGCAATGACAAAACAGTGATACGGACCAGGTCTCGAGATAGCAAAGTATTCCTTTGAACTACACACAAGCTAAATGAAAAAAAACAGTGCCTGATTTTTCACACTCCATTTTGGCTCCATATGGCTATAATCCATATTGTAATGTATAATCCATATGTTTCGTGAGGCGCGTGGCTCGCAGGTGCACAATGCCTTACATTATATAGTCACTGGCTAATTGAACTTTTCACCATTAATTTTCAACGGGGCCTCGTTCTCAAAATATCAATTTTAATTACAACCGTAGCACATGAAAACCCGATTTTAGGAAAAGGCACTAGTCCGTTTAAAAGTAGGACGTGTTCTAATAGGATGAGAAACTGTAAAACGCTTCAAAAAAAACCTAACAAACAGCGCGTCTGCCTTACCAAAAGATTTCATGTATATTGGTCCCAGAACGGTGAAACGACGAGGCTGGCAATCTTCGGGTTTTGCATGCAAGTGTGGTTCGGACATTAACTAACAGAGGCACGACCGTGGCCAGTACAGGATGGACATCTCTCTATAGCTGGGTTCCTCCCGAGATTTCTTCCCATCAGGGAGTTTTTTTCGCCACTATTTGAGGGTTTTCCGTTTTCCACCCACTGGGAGTTCAAATTATATGATACATAAAAAATATTAATAAATCTTTGAACTTTAATTCCGGAGTCCCTGTGATTGAACTAGCAATTCCACTTGCACCCAGGCTTGTTTACACTACGTTATCACCAAAATTGAGCCTAATATCTTTTATCACTTCATAATATATTTATATTACAGACCAGAGAATATAGACCTAATAATTTCATTCTATATTTGAATTCAATATTGGCAGGATATTGCTATACATTACATTTCTGTGCAATTATGAATGGAGGCAGTTGTATGGTCCTGATTGCTTGATTGTTTGTATGTTTTGGTTTTATCATTAGGCTTTATGCAATTTAACAAAAAACAGATGGAAATGAATCTTTGATTATAATAAAACAAGAAACTCTAATTATTACTGTATGAAGTTTGCCTGGCCCTTGTTCTCCACCATTACAGGAACCATCCGTTGCCACACAATCCTGCGACATAATCTTAACCCTTGAAATCATTATTTCCAGATTTCAATCTACACAAAATCTTCCTGAAAATACACCCAAACAAATTTGTTTGCCTCTTAAAATCCTATTTATTTTTAACTCCCATTCATGTTTGTATATGCTTGAAACTTCCACAAAGATTTTTTCCAAACCCCTCATTTTGGGACAAATCTTCCAATCAGCTTGTCTTTCTTTGCATTGTTGCTGCCTGTCTCAGTCTGAGGCATTATGGGCATGAATACATTAACGGCCTGTCTCTCCATCATTGGAGTCATCAGTTTCTTAGTGCATAGATCTTATCACGTCATTCTGCCTTCGGGACGAAGTAGGACGCATAGAGTTATGGCAAATGTGCTGAATCACAGATAGGCTGCAAATATCAATCACGAAGAAGCTCTCCTTAGCCTTCATATCATGTCTGAATGGGGTGCTTGTAGTTGTTCAATCAACATTTTTGCAGTTTAATGGTATCTGCAGTAATTTTATTTCAACTTTTAATTATACTGTAACTCCATAGTCAAATCTGATTGGAGTTTGAAAAGAAACAATAAAGCCCTAATAAATGTATCTTGTATCAACAAGGACTCATTTCATTCTGTTAATATTTTCAAAGAGCATTCCTGCTCTTTCAGCATTGAACATTAAGTATTGTTCAGTAGTTTAAAGCTAGTCATAAAATCATGCTTGGTAACAAAGGACTGGAAAATCACACATTGTAAAAAGTAATCTTCTGATTGATCTTCTGATCTGAAAATCTGGAACACTGAGTAACTCCAGTGTGTAGTCAGTTAATAATGGAATAATCTGTCTGCGGAATGCACGAGAGTCTGTGTAGAGTACAGAATGTTAACGAACTGGAACTGCAAGAGAAATGTTGTAAGTACAAAGCAGAGTATAGACCATACAAGAAACACTAACAAGGCATGGCAGGGAAATAGTTTGAGGTTCACCACTGCTTAAAAACACACATTTCCTCTACCAGAATTTGATCCAGGGGAACTAGAACCACAAACCACAAAGCTGGCAGAGAGGTCCCATTTGTGTCTCCATTACAGTACATTTCCTTTCATGGGAATGAAAGGCTGGGCGGCCTCTTTAATTTCTGCTGTATCCCCTCCCCTCAAAGTCATGTACAGTGGTCTGCCCCTTTTTGAAATGACATAAATATTAAAGGCAACTGTAGTCACTTTTCCCGACTTTCAAATGTGTGCAAGGCATGAGAAAGTTAAGAAATACATTTCCACATTATTAACATGATGAGGGTGTATTTAGTAGCTTAAGTGTGGGGACAATGATCGTCAAGACGGTAACACATGGATTGTTAGCCAGTCAGTATGGTTAACCTTTGTACAGCTTTTGGCAATAGGCTACTTGCTACCTAGCTGGCTGGCGAGGGAACTCATAGCCCAGTGGTCGAGTTAGAAAATCTGTAAAGATAAATGATATGCATTATACAAACTAAATAAGTACTACTTTATAGAAGACTATGTTATTGCCTTGATAACTTCTAATAAATCAGACCCCATTGTCTTGCAGAGACTTGCATGGTGACTTTGCTAGAATTATTCCCAAGCAGTTGCTGACATGAAGTTATTTTTCATATAAAATAAAGGCTGGAATTCTTACACAGATCACTGCAAGTTCAGCACAATCATTAAACACGAATACAATGTAATGTAACTGGCCAGAGACTGATAGACGTGAAAAAAGTGGTGGTTTCCCCACTATACAGCTATACTGTATGTCGTCACACTGCTGTCATTAAAGAACGCCGATTCTACATGATTCCAAGGACAGATCAGCACTGATTTTTGTATTTATAATGGAATACGTTAATAATAACATAATTAACACTACTTATTTACTATGTAGTCTACATGCAGTTGTTTTTACAAATACAAGCTAATATTTAGATTGAGGCAGCGGTCAATTAGTTTTCCTACTAACATTACTCGCTAGCTAGCTATCAATAGGCAATTAATAAATTAATAAATTATTAATTCATTAATAATTCATTAAAAACTGTCCTCCTTTTTTTCTCGTAATTTATCGGAAATTGGAGGTTGTGGCCGTTACAGCGAGACAACGTTTCAAATAACAGCATATGTCACTTGAAATTTGTCATTGCGCCTATGGTGTAGCCACGATAAGATCTGCACATTTGTTGAGCCCACAGTGGGTCAATTCCCCGCAGGGTTCAATACAGTATGGCTTCTTCTTCTTATTTGATTTTAGCACCAAAAGTGGAAGAGCCCCTATATAATAATGCAGTCTTCCCCACTGAGGGTATGATTACATTACTCATTGTAGTTTAAAGAGCTCCAGTAATGGCACTTTATGTTCAACCATCTATGGAGTTCACCACTTGGTTTAATATTGAAACAGCATGCCATTAGAACCTTAGATGGATAGACAAAAGAATGCATAAACCGTCTTATCTATACATCTGAATCTGTTAATAATAATAATGTAACCGCACACTTTGTCTAAATATTGAAGAAATATCATCATATTATCACAAAGAAAATTAGTGCTAGTGTTAACGCTGGCTGTCTGGTTGACTGGTGGTTGGCTGGGAGGGAGGGGGGTAGCCCACCACCCGCCTACGTACTCACAGCTGGAGAAGATGAGGGGGCAAGAGTGCTCATCCATGGGGAAGTTGTGCAGCTGCAACTGGCATTCAGCATTTATGGTCAACCTGTGAGGAGAAAAGAGAAACGGGAGTAATTTTTAAAATCTATTTCAGCCCCCTCTTCTTGACGCACCAGTGTAACTAATGCTAATTGTGCAGACTGTTAATGAGAATATTATATAAATAGCTCATAAATCAGACCATATCTTCTATGTGTATATCATTAAAATTTTCAGAGCAAAGCATGTATATGTATATAATATTAGCACTGTATGTGGGGGTGAAAAACAACCACCTTGTCACACGAATTGCCACCTTCAAATAGGTGCCATAACCTTGTGAGTAACAAGAATGTTGCGTAGTGTTGTCAAAGAAGAGGTGTTTCAGGAATTAAAAATGTTTTACCGAATGGCACTTTTGTGTAAATTTAGTTGACTTGAGAGGAATGGAGATTTCACTGTCTGGTATAGGAGGCATACATCTCCAATATTAAACAGCACAGTGTTTCTCAGTCCTCAGGGCCCACTTGTTTTTGTTGTAACCAGGAACTCACACTTGATTTAAATGGTGAAATGCAAATGGTTTAATCATATTTATATAGCGCCTTTATCCAAAGCACTGTACAATAGATTCTTGTCATTCACCCATTCATACACACACTCAGACACCAAAGGCAATTGGCTGCCACACGAGGCACTAAACAGCTCGTCAGGAGCATTTGGGGGTTAGGTGTCTTGCTCAGGGACACTTCGACACACCCAATGTGGGATTGAACCGGCAACCCTGCGACTGCTAGACGACTGAACCAATCAAACCAGTAAAAATGCCCTCGAATCAGTGTGAGTCAGCCTGGTTAGTGCAAAAATCAACCCTATAAAAGATGATAGAGCAAATGTTATTCTTAGTGCATTCATATACACATAAGTTATATTACATTTACATTTAGCACATTCCCTTATGCAGAGCAACTTACATTACAGCAGTTTGCTTACAGTTTCTCCATATTATTTGTTCATACAGCTGGGTAGTAATTGAAGAATTTCAGGTTAAGCACCTTGCTCGAGGGTATAATAGAATTGTCTCACTTGGGAATTTAACCTGCAACCTCTGAGTTATCTCTGCTTTCTATTAGCTTTGATAGGCAGGAGGTGGGTAGTAAACATGCTGCTGCTATGCGCAACAGATGTAAGTCGGTGTAACTGTGAGGTTTATTGTGAGACTGCAGATGCTGGAGCTGTGAGAGGACATGTTTTGTCTGACTGCAGTTTCTGGCCTAGCAGGGTGCACTGTGTTTTATTCAATGTGTTGTCAGTGTGAGACCTGGGTCAGGTGTGGGTACGTATGTGTGTGTGTGTGTGTGTGTGTGTGTGTGTTTGTGCGAGAGAGTGAGAGAGTCTGAAAGACAGCAAGTTCCTTTCCCATATATTTGGGAGTAATTCAGGAAATAGAATGAACCAGAGTGGGGAGGTCATGCTTGAGTAGTGTGTGCTCACTGCAGGATACGGTATATTCCACAATATACAGTTGGTGACAGGCTGTGTGAAATGTTCCACTCAAAGAATTCCAGCTCATTGACCTGGACATAGACATCCTAAAATGGCCTTTCAGATCATGTATATCACTTTTGTAAATGATTAAAATATTTTCTGATGTAGACAATGTTCAGTAGACACCCTGTTCCTGTTATAAAATCCAGCAATGGCATCTTGACCAGCTTGAAAATTGAGCTGGTCAAGCTGACCATAATCTGGTCTAACTGGGTATGAGTTGTTGGGTCATGCCAGCTACCAGCTGGTAGCGGTTTCCTAGCTGTTTCCTAGCTTGAGCTGTTTTGTTTTCAGCAGGGCATTGCACCCATTGCTTTTACTGAAGATTCCTGTGTGCAGAGATTGTTTTTATGCAGATGTGAATCATGCAGATTTTCACACACAGCTTGGAGCAGGACCAGTGCAGTAAAGCAGGCCTTCCAGGATACTAAAAAGATGATGGGGCTGTACAAAATGGCCTCCTTGTTTACATCGGTTCCACAGTCGCACACAAAGCAGAATTAATAAGGAAAGTGACATCCCATTGTTCCTTTTTATTAATCATCTAATATCAGTAATCCAAACTGCTGCATTCATGAATATTGATTTACAATATGACTCGGTAAGAGGGATTCTACACAGCCCCAGGTGGTGATTACCCTAGCTCTGCAGACTCGACTCCTAGCAACAGAGCTGTTTCTCTTGTTGCCAAGGAAATGCTTTATGAAGTGTTGGGATACAGCAGGATGGGCAGTCTCCGCTCAGCTGTGAAATCTCTTCCTTCCAAACCACGTCTCTGCATTACACACTCCCAGGGAAGCCCAGTAGGTCACTATGCATGCTTCTGTAGGAAAAGCCTTTTTTAAATCTCTTCTGCGAAGATGCAAATTGATCTTATTACCTGGGTTCCACAAATCTTTTCACACAGTCGAGCAGTTTGTAATTATGTAATATAGTTGCAATATTATTACATTATATTATTAAATTAAATATGCAGCATAGCCTGATTAAGCCAAAAAGAAGTTTATAGATTGTCAAATTTGGTTTTTAAGAGCAAAAATGCTTATGAATTGAAGGCTTGATTGGGGAATATATTCTGTATTATTATTAGTATTAGACAAAAAATTATATATCCAAATAAAAAATATTACATTTAAAATAAATGTGTAAAATATTAATATCTTGTTATGTCTATAATTTATTGATTCATCAATATATTTATACAATCGCTGAAGCAGTTAACATTGTATAGAATAATATATCCTATACGGGAGATTTCTCTCATGAGAATTTAAGTAAATTAGATGGGTTTACTTAAATTAAATAGAAAATAGGTCAATAAAGTTGTTGCCATGCTTCTTATTATGATTATGCTATCATTATTATAGGCTATTATTTGTACAGTCCATCCATATGATCAAATGTATTATTTAATAAATTACATTATATTTTTCCATATATTATAGTGGTTTTGTGTTTCATTTGGTGTTTTGCCTCCGGAGATCTGCCTGGCAGCGGCAGATTTCTTGTTTTTGTTGTTCGCACAACCATCACCAGGTGGCAAATGTTAACGCACTAATCCACAGTGGTTTCATGTACTCGCAGGTTCCGACAGTAGGGGGGCAGCAGTGCCCTTTTGAGAGGCTTGCATTATCAAGAAAGTCTTCAAAGTCTGTTTCCGGAAGTAAATACAGTACTAAAATACTGAGGGAAACAGACATTCGAATCATGGTTATGTTTTGTTTCTATTTATACACAACTCAGATAAAAAATTATTTGTAAGGTGTGTAATTTCTGTCTCTTTTTCTGATAATGGGGGCAATCCTGGTGGGCTATGATCAGTTTGAAATGATAAACTACCATCTGTTTCAAACTATAGTTTGAGCTGGTCAAACCATGTTGAGTATGGAGCTGGGGGGTGTACTACGAAGTGAGATTACAGGATTGGCGAGCGAACATAAGTGTTAACCCTGGGTTTTCTGGGCCCTATTTCACATACGTTGCTAACTCAATTATCCCGATTAGATTATTGATGTTTTGGGATAAAGTCAGGACATTCGGTTTCATAAAGGGATTTCACAATTTAGACAAGCTTGTTGCTAGGACAACAGTGTCTTAAACACAGACCTGTAAAATACCAGGTTTAAATTGAAGTTAGGAGGATAACATGTATGCCTATATGAACCACCTGGTGAAATCACACTCAGACAGCAAAAATGAGCTCAGCTGTTGGAAGCGAGCTTCTTGTTGACGAACGAGCCATCTTTGTAAGAAGAGCATTGAGAACAACAAGACCTTTTAATTGTATGAGCGCCTCCCATTTAGTTGTGATGGAATCATTTACCTCCAGTGATTAATAGACGTGTACCTTGCGAAGAGGAGCAAACCCTGCAAATGCTGTATTGCGCTCTTGGTCAGGCAATTTTAATTTATATTAAGCTTTTTAACTTCTATTGTAGTCACAAAGTACTTTATGTAATTATTACGACTTTCAGATAGAAGCCTAGGTGAGAAATGTCATGCATATAGCCTATGTTTCTGAAACTAGTCAACCTGAAGGAGGAAGCAACTTTGAATAAGTTCATGAATAAAGACAGAACTGAGAAAGCCAAAGTGTGTATCACTTCCGCTGACTTAAGTGCCTGGAAGAAAATTTTAATGAATTTCCCCATTGGAATTAAAATGGGCCGTTCCAAACATTTTTCGGAGGAACAACGTCATTTGATTAAAAAGTTGATTGTAGAGGGGAAAGCGTATAAAGAAGTGCAGCAAACTATAGGATTCTCAGCCAAAATTCTCATATGCTTTAAAATGGCAACAAAAACCTGAAACAAGTGGAAGAAAACGAGCAACTACTGTTAAAACGGATCGAAGAATTGTCAGAATGGCAAAGATTCAGCCATTCATCAGCTCCAGAAAGATCAAAGATGATCTACAATTACCTGTAAGTGCTGTTACAGTCAGAAGATGTTTGAAGCTAAGCTATCAGCAAGAAGCTGCCGTAAAGCACCATTGTTGAAAAAAGGGCATGTGCAGAATCGGTTCAAATTTGCCAAGGAACACATCCATTGGTCCAAGGAGAAATGGCATAACATTCTGTGGACTGATGAGAGTAAAATTGTTATTGTCGACAGTACGTCAGATGACCCCCGGGTACTGTGGCTTGAATACTGTGAAGACAGTGAAGCATTGTGTCGCAAAGATCATGGTATGGGGATGTTTTTCATACTAAGGTGTTGGGTTCGTATACCAGGGACCATGGATCAGTTTGAATACATCAAAATACTTGAAGAGATTATGTTGCCATATGCCGAAGAGGAAATGCCCCTGAAATGGGTATTTCAACACTATTTCAAGACAACACTCGAGTAAGTGAGCAACATCTTGGTTTCAAACAAAAAGGATTGAGGTAATGGAGTGGCCAGCTCAATCTCCCAACCTCAACCCCATTGAAAACTTGTTAAAAGTTTTGTTTTGCTTGTTAAAAATGCAGTTTCTGAAGCAAAACCCAAAAATTCACAGGTACTGTGGAATGTAGTTTGTTCATCCTGGGCTGAAATACCTGTTTCTTTGTGCCAGAAGTTGGTTGACTCGATGCAACGCAGATGCACAGCAGTTACCAAAAACAATGATTATGCAACGAAATATTATTTCAGTAATTTAAAGTTAAGTTAAATATTGTATTCAATTTATACAGCTTGAAGAGAGTTTGAAGAGAAAAATGTCGACACTGCCATTTTTTTGTACAGATTAATATTCCTTTTCTTCGTTTCCTGTAAAAGAATAATGCAGACTTGATAAAATTCGCTAATGCTTTCATTTGGAATTGAATGTGTAATGTATCCGCTATGTTTGAAATATTGAACTAAAAGCTATTAAAAATATTTGCACTTTATTCACTTTTTTTAACACACTGCTATTTATTTGAACACAACTGTATATTATATAGTCGGCCTATAAACGGCATGCTTTACTGCACTTACATTTTACATCTTTATCCTACTTTTCTGTAATGGCTCTGCATGTGCATTGAAATAATAATAATAATAATCATAATAATAATAATAATAAATATTTTTTTTATGAAATAATATTTCAATTTTCCATTTAAGGACTATAAACACAGGCAGAGGTTGAGTCAACATGTCAGTGAGCCTTTTTCAATGATAGGAAGGGGTTAAAAATCTGATATGGTGAGCTGCTGTTGCATATGACATACCCAGCACTTGACTCGTCATGGTGTATTCCACTAAATTGCTCCCACATGGAACTTGTGTGCCTTTTTTTTTTTTGGTTTTTAAATCTAGTTTTTAAATTTTCTCTTAGATCGTTTTTTGCCTCTGTTGCTGCTTAAGACAATGAGAGTCTAGTCTTAGCCTGCTAATTTGTGCCTGACTAAAAAAGAAGCCTAAAATTTGTTCACAATTTAGAGAATGTAACTAATATTTTTCTCATTAATTATGTATTATTTCACCCTTCTGTAACCCATTCGCTATCAATTAGAATGTACATTTTTATGCCTGCCCAATCAGCAGATTAACCTCAGTGAAAGTGGATATAACTGTGATCCGCACATGGGGCATTCTGATTGGCCAAGATTGGGAGTGCATTATTTTCGTATAACCATGCCAACGAGAAGAGTTTGAACTGGTGTGCAGAATTGTTTTCACAGCTAAAATATCTAACGAATACAATGCGCACAACATCATGAACAATAAATTTCTAATTTCTGCAAGTAGTCCTATTATAGCCGACCTGGTGGCAAAAATTATGTTACTGTAGGCTGCACTGCCGGAAGGATAACCATGGGAGATGTTTCAAACATAATGTAACTGAGTGTTATAACTTGGTTTATGATAATAGTTGCTTATTGACTATCCCAGACGCTAAAATACTTGTGAATTGTGCCAATATTTTATAGAGTAAACGACAAGTAATTGCACAACGTCCCTGTGTTTATCGCATTAACTCATGATGATCCAAACACCTATTCACTCTGTTATGCAAGCTGAGCCGTAGCTATATGCTGCGTTCATAACACGTTGGGAAATTACAAGCTCCGAGTCAAAAAATATTATTTGAATGCATGTTCAGATTTTTTTCTTGGAAACCCATTTGGAAATTCAGCGCCATGCATGAGACAACAGTCATGGAATTAAATATTTCTGTTTAGTATTATTGTGTAATATACAGCCTATACCTTTAGCTTACCACTGTAGCTGAGAAACCTGTCATTTCCATCAGTCTCCCCTGTGGCACCCCTGCTCCTGAATGTTGTGCCACGTGGGTGGAGAACCCTGGAGGGGCCCGTGCCGGTCAACCGCGCAGACGTCACGCCTTGGGAGAGGTGTGCGAAGGGGTATATCTGCCTAGAGATGTGATGGGGAGATCAGCACCTTGGAGAGAGATCCCTCTACCTGCGGTCCAGGACCCCGGCCAGCGCACGTGAGTGAGCAGAGTGGAAAATCACTGACTCAGCTGCAGCCTCTTTTCCTAATGAGCAGGGAATGGGATTTAAGGCGCGGTCGAGGCTGCAGCCAGGCTCAGTTGGTGCCATTCCTGAGCGTGTGAGAGTGTGGAAGGCAGGGAGAGGAAGGACCTGCAACGCCCAGCCATACTGAACCTGAGGAAGACCCCACCTTCACGGAGGGCAACACCGAAGACCTGGAAACGGACGCCGGTCACGTGAGCCAGATAAATTACCTCCCTATTCACCCCCTGTCTTTGTGTTTCCCGCCAGCCCTGACGCGGCCGAAGAGGGGAGGAGGGAGGAAGCCCTGGAAAATACCCCGGTCTGGGAAGAATCTTCGTTTATTTTTTGCCTAAACGGCCCCTTTGATTTCTCCAGTTTTCCCCTACCCTTGCCCTGAGGGGGGGCGCTATCACCGATACCCCGGAAAAAAAAACACAGAAAAAAATAAAAAGAAGTATTTTTTCTGACATCTGCTATCTCCTGTGTTGGTTCCTAGCTGTGCCCACTCTCTGCACCTCAGGATTCACCCCGAGGCACCACACCCCCTAACCAGATTATATAATAATAATAATAATTATAATACACAATTTGTGTAGCACCTTTCAGACATGGAATGCAGCTCAAAGTGTAGCACACATACACATTATTAGGTATTTATTAGACTAATTTTTCTTCTTCTACTGCTATAGCCTATCTTCTTCTCTTCTTGCGTATGTCATCAGATCCTCAGCTCTGTTGCAGCAAACCAGTCCAGCGTCTCGTCATCCAGGTTCATCAGGCCTAGGTCGCCATGTGGTGGGCGGTGTTTCGGGCAGCTGGTCATAATGTGTTCCACAGTCTGTAGGGGGTCTCCACATTCACAGTGGGCACTGTCCGTGAGGCCCCACCGTTGCATTGCTTCACCGAAGCGTCCCACGCCTGTCCTCAGGCGGTTGAGGGTTGTGCACTGCTTACGGGGCAGGTGCTGACCAGGGACGTCTGTGGGATCCTCGATGTAGTTGTGAAGCCTAGATGGTTCTGCTGCTTTCCACTGTTCCCTCCACCTTGCCTTGACCCAGGACGCCTTGCTGATGTCAGCTGGTTTTGTACTGAGCAGTTCCTGGGCCTGTATCGCAAAGGGACGCCGGGACTTGAGGCGCTTGCGCTGCGGTCTCTCCGTGATGGTCTTGTGGAGGAGGTGGGATTCACTGATCTGTGCCTTCCGAGCAAGGGCCAGCATGGCTCCTTCCCGTCTGACCTCTGCTGGGGCGATACCAGCTAGGACAGGTAGTTGGTGAGTTGGAGTGGCTCGTAGGCATCCAGAGACAGCCCGTAAGGCGTCGTTGAGGGCAGTGTCCAGCTTCTTCACGTGGGAGCTGCGGCACCAGACTGGGGCGCAGTACTCGGCAGCCATGAAGACCAGGGCCTCGGTGGAGATGTGCAGTGTCTTCTGTGTGGCTCCCCATGTGGTACTGGCTAAGGGGCGTATAAGTGCAGTGCGGGCGGTGGTCTTTGCCTTGGCACTGTCCACGTGTTGTTTGAATGAGTGTTTTGTCGAGCTTCACACCGAGGTACGTAGGGGAGGCTTGGGACTGTAGCCGGGCGCTGTCAACCATGACGTTAATTTCGCGGGTTGCTTTCCCTGTTGTTGAGGTGGAACATTGTAGACACGGTCTTTTCCACACTGAGCTTGAGGCGCCAGTCCTTCAGGTACGAAGACAGGATGCTCATGTCCTCTGAGAGGCCCTCCTCCACTGCCTGCCAGGATGGTTTGCTGGTTAGGATGGCCAGGTCATCTGCATAACCATACTTCCTTGATGTTGTTAGGGGTAGGTCATAGATGTAGATGTTAAACAGCATAGGTGCCAGCACCGAACCCTGTGGGATACCGTTCTTGAGCTTTCTCACCCTGCTGCTCTGGCCGTTGCTGGTCAGTAGCCGGAAGCTGCGGTTGCTCAGCGTCTCCATTATAAAGCTCACCATGTGCTTATCTGGGATGGTTTCCAGAAGCTTCATGTGTAGCCCACGTAGCCAGACCGTGTCGTAGGCAGCTGTGAGGTCCAGAAAGACGGCACCAGCCTTCTCTCCTGCCTGGAAGCTGTCCTCTATGTCTTGGCATAAGAGGGTTACCTGGTCTGTTGTTGACCTGCCACTTCGAAACCCTGCTTGTTCTTTGGGTAGCTGGGGGTCGATCACTGAGGTGATGCGAGCCAGAATGAGGCGTTCCAGGAGCTTGAATGGGATGCACAACAGTGAGATGGGCCGGTATCCCTTGGGGTCGTCGCTCGGCTTGTTAGGCTTCAGCAGGGCGATCACCTTAGCACGACGCCAGATCTTCGGCAGCTTCGAGTGGTGAAGACATGCGGAGAGGAAGGAGCAAAGCCAATCGGTTGCCTTCTTGCCTTGATGTTTAATATACTCCGCATGGATGGATGGGCGCCTTGCCAGTCTTCAGGCATTGGATGGCCTGCTCGATTTCCTGAGCCGTGAAGTCAGTGGATAAGTTTAAGTCGCATCCTGGGTTCCTGAGCAGCTCATGGACTCTTGCTGATGTTGTTCTGGTGAAGTCCTTATCTGCATTAGGGAACCGGCCATTACTCAGCAGAAGCGACGCAATGGAGTTTGCTGTGATGGGACACTGTGCTGGGGTTGTTGACCTTCCAGTCAGCTTGTTCAGGGTCTGCCACGCCCGGCGGCTGGAGTGTGTGAAGTCGATTGACTCTACAGTCTCAGTCCATCTTTGCCTGCGATTCTCGTTCAGCCTGCTGAAGAGCTCATCTGCTGCTTTGTCCCTGTCCTCGATGTTTTGAGCTTCTGCGTGGGCGTGAAGTAGGTGTTCACATTCGTCGTCCCAGCAGAGGACATAGGCTTTGCGGATGCCGCGGGGGATGTTCTTCTTGGCAGCATTCAGAAGCATCTTACAGTATGACTCGTAGGCATCGTTCAGGTTGTTGGGGCACGGGGGTGGCAGACTAGCAGCTGCCCTGTTCACTTCTTTAGAGAAACCTTCCCAGTTCGCTTTCCGGAAGTTCCATCTCTTCACATCCCTCCCTTGTATAGGCTGGACCACAGATGGAATGGTGATGAGGGAGGGTCGATGGTGTGACCGGGGAAACATGTCCAGGATGTGTCTCACTGGAAGTGACTGGTTGTTGTGCCATTTCGCAAAAGCCAGGTCTGGGTTGGTGGTACTGTTCCAGCGTGCAGAGTAGAAGGTGGCGGGCTCCTTTGGGTCGTATAGGAGTGCCGCATCAACCGTTGAGGCCCAGTCTAACAGGGAATCACCATCAGCGTTGGAACTGCTGTACCCCCAGTCAGTATGATGACTATTGAAGTCGCCAGCATACACGGCAGGGGCTGGGGCATGTGGTAGTGATGTTGGCACCAACCTACTTGGAGGTGGTTTGTAGATGTTGACGATGGTAATGTCTTGTACTTTGGTTGAGATCCATTCTAGCTCTGCGCCCTCTGGAGATTGTCCTGCAGCTGACCAGGCCATATCCTCGCGGACAAATGTGGCAATGCCGTGGTGTTTGTCAGTGGTGTGGCCGGCCAGTGTGTACCCAGGAACCCTTAGGATGTTCTTGTTTTCCTGGTGGGTCTCCTGCAGGGCGATCACAGTCACATCATTTTTGCTGGCTAGTTGCTCAAGGATGTCGATCTTGGCGATGGTGAGACCTTCGACGTTGAGCTGGAGGAGTGCTAGCGCTGGGGCTAGGGTCTGTAGACGCTTTGAAGACATTTGTTTCACTTAAGAGCATGCAACCTTGCAGCTACTCTTTAGTTACTCACAGGGGGGGCCACGTGGAGGCTGTCTTCATCCCCCCCTGCTATAGCCTATCCAATTAGAGTTATGATGCCTTCAGTGTTCAGAGATGCTGTTCTGCATACCACTGTTTTAATATGTGGTTATTTGCGTTACTGTCACCTTTGCGTTACTGTCAGCTTTGACCAGTCTGGCCATTCTCCTCTGACGTCTCTCATCAACAAGGTGTTTCTGTCTGCAGAACTGCTGCTCACTGGGGTTTTTTGATACTCAAACCACTCTGTCTGCCACCAACAATCATTGCATGGTAAAAGTCACGTAGATCAAATTTTTTCCCCGTTCTGATGGTCTGATGTGAACAGTAGCTGAAGCTCCTGACCCATATCTACATGATTGTATGCATTGCACTGCTGCCATACAATTGGCTGATTGGATAATCGCATGAATAAGTGTTTCCACTAATTATTTTATCTTGCATAGCTTTGATTGCAGTGTATGTAGACAAGACCATGGCCCTATTTGTTGATGAACTTTTGAATGTGTTCCTTGTGAAGACAACAACAAAGTGTGAAGATGTTACTGCGGACATCCATATTGTTTTCTGAGTTGATCATGTGAACACATGTTTTTCGGGAGAACTGTAATGAGGAGAATGGATTTATTTTCTTTCCAATGTGCCTTGGGAAAAAACTAATGTCGTTGTGAACATGAATTAATGATGTACAAATACACAAAGCTGTACAGATGAACTTATCAGTAGTTAGTTAACATCAATTCATATACCATTATTGTAAAGTGTTACCCACATTTTTTTTGTGCGTGGCAGACAGAGCACGACATAATAAGACGGTCCCTGCCTGGCCTGTCCCTAACAGTCATTCATCTTTCTACAATGTTCTCAGTTGTGCTCTTTTGATGAGGAGTTCTTTGGTGTAGAACTCTTTGGTGGCAGTGGAATATTAGAAAGCAAACAATGCATTTTGAAGCAATTCATGTACTTGTCTTGCCTATTAAAGCATTCGCACTACAGAACAGTGTTGAATACCAAATTCAAATTGATTGGCTGACTGGGAAGCCCCAGCCCAAGGGGGGTCAGGGAGAGACAGACACATGTTGTCGTGACACTGACATTTAAGACGGCACCACAGGCACACATCAACGTACAGAAACATAAGAGATTAATAATTAATTTTCGGTTTGTAGTCCGTAACCCACTTTCTAATTGCCACTTGCCCAACGGGATGCGTTCTTTTTTTTACTCGCCATTGGTCTTAACCACTCGCCTTGGGCTACCTTAATTTCCAGCCATGATTGTACTGTATATAACCATATATGTTTGTTTTGGTAAGGGTTTCAACAGTTTGGACACCATTCTAAAATGCAGTGCATTTGCACAAGCACAATCTCTCTCATATTCAAATAAGCTTCATTGCATTGCCAAAGCACTTGTTTACATAAAACAACAATTGTGGCAACTCTCTCTCTCTCCCTATGCAACCAACCAATGCCGTGGCCATGCTACTAGTTCTCAGCCCCATATATTGTTATATATTTGACAAACATCTATGTTTTTTAATCCATTGAGGAATGGGCGTAGGGCGGCCTGTAGCGTAGTGGTTAAGGGAAATGATTGGGACATGCAAGGTCGGTGGTTCTAATCCCGGTGTAGCCACAATAAGATCCGCACAGCTGTTGGGCCCTTGAGCAAGGTCCTTAACCCTGCATTGCTCCAGGGGAGGACTGTCTCCTGCTTAGTCTAATCAACTGTACGTCACTCTGGATAAGAGCGTCTGCCAAATGCCAATAATGTAATGTAATGTAATGTAATTCCTTGAAAGGAAAAGCTTCATAAGGTATAAAAGGTAGTGCTGAAATTGGAAGACCCATGGAAATACTTTAATAAGTGACATTAATAAATAACATTTCTTTCTCATTGTTTTTGTATTCATTTCATTTTTTTGCATCTAATTTGAACAAACAACAATGAAATGAGAAATGACAACAACAAAACAACACAAAGACACATACAGTCATGCATACATGAATGCAGACAGACATTTGAGTCTTTATTAGTGATAATACATTTTATACCCTCTTTGGCATTACAAATCGCTAATATGGTCTTCTCACAAGCACTGAGATATTCCAATTAGCTGAAAGCCACTGGCATGTGCTTCACATTGCACCATTCTGTGGGCCAGACTAAGAAAGAAAAAAATAGGCTTCCTCTTTTCCAAAATTCATTATGACCTATGGATGCCAAGATGCTCTGCATGTACCTACTCAGCATGCACTGAACGCACATGTGTAGGTTCAATCGATATTACTTTTTCAGAAGAACACAAGCTCATGGCTCATGATGACAAATAAAATACAGTCTGTAGTGGGTTATTATTGGTTACATGTTGAAAGATTTTTGTATTGAATAAACAGCAAAATGTGTTGCCAAAAAAAAGATTGTAGGAAGACAAAAGATGCTGATCAGCTATTATTATTATTATGTTTTACATAATTGTTAAAAATGAACAGGTTCAGATGTGATGTGAAAAAAATACTATTTACCTTAACGTATACAAGATCTTTCCATCGTTCCATATTCGAAGCAGCTGATTGGGTGTTGTAATCCAATGGGAATCTGCATTTTTGGAGTTTCTGAAGATGGTGTCTGGAAGCCAGATGAGTCCCACCATATTGCTGTTCAGAGTCAATATTTTCATTGTACTGTTGTATCTAAGACGGGCATCTGTCCATGTCTGAGCAAAAATGATGTCGATTTGGTATTCCTGTAAACATAAGAAAAAACTATTGTTAGAATTTTGGCAACAGCTGAGTCATCCTGATGCGTTTATGGAATTTAGAATTTAGAGTGTATCAACTTAATGTGATTTACAAACTGCTCATAAAACTGTAATTGTATTTTGTTAAATGCCTTGTTAAACAACTTTCTTGATATATTTTTGCAAATGTTGGATGCTGCAAATATGTTTCTTAAAAACTTTTCACTGTCTTTTATTGGCTTGGTTAAAAAATGGGAAGTTCCTAAATGGACTATGCCATACTGGGACTGCTAGATTTGTGACTGCAGTATGCTGTGGTACTTTTTAACAATAAGTTTCAGCATATTTTTACAACACTAAGCTAATATCATGAATCAAGGTAATTTTGGACAGGATAATGGTTGCATAAAAATATTTCTACCATTCCATCTCTTGCCTATAATGATAAAAAAACTTTATAGCAATTCAGTATTACAAATCACATCACTATTCACATAAAAGTTACACCATCCACCATGGCAGTGGGGAGCATGTATTCAGATTCTCCAGTTCTGAAAACATGGAAGTGACTATGATTGCAGCACCAATCACAGAAAACTAGTTATTGTCACAGCATATGGTTATTCACATGCGCACAGCCACACACACACAGCATACACACACAGTTATGGATAGATATCTAAGCACTTAAATTGTATTGGCTATGGGGGTTGGCTGGTTAAAATGCTCAGTGGCTAGTAACTTTGAAAAATTGTCAAGCCTGGTGCAGGTAAAATCAGAAAAACAAAGGAATAAAATCAACGAGCCCCAAACAGCAGTGGAACATGACCTCTGTGCTACTGGTGTGCTGGAAGCCAGACTCGGTCAGTATGCTGTCACTCTTCTTCACGAGTGCTCACAGGCAGCAATTTCTAGTCCGGGCAGATACTTCAGCCAAACACCAGTTGTCAGTGACAGGGCATGATCTGGGAGTTCACAAGATTCAGCGCATCATCAAGATTGAGAAGTCATCGTGCTCTGCCTGTATCATCATTTCTGCACTGCCAGTTATGCTGTATCAGAAATAAGGGGTTGCAACAAGAGCTGATTTTTCCCCTCCCAATTTCAACATAAGACGCTTAAAGAGGAATGCAAGGCTCAGGGTTAGCTGTTCCCCTGAGTTAAGCAGAGTTACTTGGTGCAGTTGTTAAAAACGTGCACTATTTACATTGCTATGGAGTATTATTTACAGTGAATTAAGTGCTGAGAAATTGGTTAACGTATCCTAAAGAAAGCATGAGCAGTTTAATAATAAAACGAACAATGGAGCTGCACAGTTTATATCTCATAATGTAAGTATTATACGTTTTTAAACAATGTCTGTAGAATGTGGATATGTTGGTTAGATTCTGTTTATGCACTTTTAATACCCAAGAACAGCTAACAGCATTAGCTAATAAAATGTCGACATCATTATTTATTAAACTAAAATAGCAATTATATACTTGCCAAGGTTGCTTTCTCCCTCAGAAAGCTCCAACTTTCTATGGAATGCAGCAATAACCAAGCAAGAACAAATGTGGGACAGTTGTGCAGTATTCAATATTATATGAACACGTTATTTAATGGTGATATGGTTGCTTTTTTTGGAACTTTAGTTGAAGCCCTGAGGTTGAATTTGATTTGGTTCCGAAGGGGTCTACAGTAAGTTAGTTAAGTACTCGTGAAGGGATGGAGCAGGAACAAGTGAATACTGGATTGGTGGACTCGGGTCACGTGACTTGGACTCAAGTGTGACTCGAGTCACAAATTTTATGACTTCAGACTTGACTTTCTAAATAGAAAAGTACTTGTGACTTGACCTGAGACATGACATCTATAACTTGGACTTGTACTTGAGCTGGATGACTCGAGAGACTTGTTGTGAATGTTTTCTCAATGTTTATGCGGGATATACCTCTCTTGTGTATTTTTTTTTTGCATCACGACATATGCACAAGCATCGCGTAGGGCCAATCAAACATTTAGATGGGTGGGTTTACTCCACATTTACTTGTTTCATGAAACCAAAATAAATACCTATAATTTCCTATATTACAACTCCAATATTACAATTGTAACTGAAATAATGTTTTTAAAGAGGATTGGTTTCATTACAATTGATTTCTTAGGTTTCATTTCTTCTGTCTGAGGTCAGTCAGGGGGTGGTCAAAGCATGACACTGCACCCAACATAAAACATACTAAGCATAGGCTTAGGTCAAGGGAGTATTTCACAAAGATGGCTAACAGAGTAAGCCTCACTTCTGCGCAGAGTAAACCCCGGAACAGCTCGTTTTACTTCAGTCCATTCAGTCCAAAAATCCAACTGTTGTCCAAATTAGAATATAATAAACAATTATCTCTAATATTATCTGTGTAGTTTATTTATGTACTATTATAATGAAACAATATGATATTACCTGAATTAAATTGAAGTGAAATTGTTTAACACCTAACGTTTGAGACATCAGGACTTCAGGACACCCAACATTAGGGACTTGTGTCTTGACTTGACCTGAGCTTGGTGACTTGGGACTTGACTTGAGACTTACTTATGACTTGCATAACAATGACTTGGTCACAATTTCTGCCCACTGTCCTTTTATACATATCCCAAGCTGGGATACTGAAAGCAGATGGCTATTGCACAAAGGTCTGTATCTCCTCCATTTGTGAGTAGAGGAGCAACAGCCTGGGTTTCTTCAGAACAGGGCTATGCATGTATGTTTCATTATATTTGAAAGCAAGGTAAAATATCTCAAGACCCTAAAATGGATGATAAAAGCAGGATCCTGGCTGTCATAACAACGATGAGAAATTGCAGCTTCTTGTAGCCGCTTGATGTGCAGGCTTCAGACGGCAAATAACAAATAAGCCAGAGGGTATCCAAGCAACCACAGAGAACTGCCGGGCACTCTCAACAACCTTCTCTTCTTCATCAGACACATTCATCCTTATCACTTTCTTCATCTACATGAATGTACACACCCAGATGTAAGATTTGGGCTCATGGCAAAAAAAGGCAGTTAGCAAAAATAGAAAGCATCTCTTTGAACAGAAAACAGTAGTTTGGAGATCAGCCCTTTAGAAGCTAACAATGACTTCAAAGCTAAAATGACAAAAAACATCAAAGGAACCTTGCCCAGCCATCTTTCTGGAAAAACAAAACAGGTACATGTTTAATTAGATATTCTGAATGTGTTGGGGATAAACATGAAAAAATGGTTGTTTCTGTTGGTTATTAATTGACTAAATGTGGTCCATTTCAGAAGCATCAGGAGAATGATGAAGTGGAGCAGATGTGAATGATGGCAATAATGGGGGGGGGGGGGGGGGGGTTGTACAGTATAGATGCAAATGGAAACTGAACTGCAAAACAAGAGAGGGTGGTTCACATGGATGGTAGGAGAGTGAGAGAGACGGAATTGGGAGGGGGGGGGGGGGGGGGGGGGATGTGCCTTGATCACATCGCTGTGATCAGGGCAAACAAATGTCACACTGGGTCTGTGCAGGATCTCTGGAGAGCGCCCCCTTCTGGACGGCTCTGCTCAGTGTTAGCACTGCCATGGGCTGCTCTTACCATTTCACTCACACTTTCATTTGCATAAAGTCCCTCAGTTTAGATAATTGCCTCATTTAAATAGTTTTCCCTGTTCAGAATTCAGTGGTAGAATGCTTCCTCCAAACAACCAAAAAAAGAGGTCAGGGTTACATTTTAGGCGTCTGTGAGAGGATTTGAGGACAGGCAAATGGATTAACACATTCCTTCCAGTTTTACTATGCTAAGGAGGATGCAGCAGATGAAATTTTCCCACACCATTGTACCAATTTCACATATTAATGTAATGAAATACACTAGCGTAGTCGTCGACAATGTCATGAAAAGCTGCATGTTTTAACTCGCTGACACGCACCCTGGCCGGATTCCACTATGAATTCTGGCCACAAATTGCATATTTTTTGCAAGTAAAATGTTTATACTGCAAAACATGTTGCAGCCAATTTATTATAATATTTATGCTAAAACAGGTCAATCAATATTGACCTGTTTTGCATTAGCGAGTAATTATGCCATCAGTCCATATTAAAATGCAATGGTGATTATTAGCAAAGAAATACCATATGAATAACAAGTGATAGCAAACCTTCATGCATTCCACAGGTCGAATAACTGAAAGATGAAAGGACAAGGCTTGTCAGATTCAGCAGGGAAACAGAACATGAAAGAGAAAACCTAAAATTCAGTGTTGGAGGGCGTGAGGGCACAACACTGTGGTGGACTGATTCCAGAACATTCCAGCACTGACTGTGGCTGCTAGCTCCAAACGGTAATGAACAATTGGCACTGGTTGGGGGTCCATTTTTCATTGCTATCTAGTGGCCCCTACTTGTTTATCAGGCACCCATGGACTGTGTGTAAAAGTCAAGCTGAAATCAATATGAACTTTTTCCTTGATTTAGTCAATTCTTCGTAACTATATGAACATGTATTTTCACACTAAAGTTTTTTCCATCTACTTCCTGGAAAACGAAATTTGATTTTGATCAAATGTCTGTCCATTTTCTGTTCCCCTCCAATAAATATCCTTTTCACTTTTCATTTTGAAACTGAAAGAATTAAAATAAAGAGTAGTCTTGCTTTAAAATGTGAAGAAATGTGTCATGTTTAACATTGTACCATTTATAGGTTAGGTTTGCTTCTGTTCACTAAGATATTAATTGTAAAAAGCTTTTTGACCAGGGTGCCCAAACTTTTGCACAGTACTGTATAAAATGTATTTTCCTGTTCTGAAGGAACGATGGAAGATGTGGTTTCTGAAATATGGAATAATTTTCTGAAATTGTATTAGATTTATGTTGCCGCCTCCAAGCATCCTGTTTTGGAAAATAGAAAAAATGTAACTGAATAATATAGGCACATTGCAAATGTGCAAGTATTTTCTTTTTTTTGAGAGTTCTAGAGGGAAAAACACTACTTGACAAGGAAAAAGAAAAGAAAGTTTGATGTTCAGTGACACCAATAATTTAGTGTCACTGAAGCCAGCAGAAATCTGTCCCAGGAGGTCCAGTTGGTTTTCATTTGTCCCCTTTAATCGGCCACACCAAGCAAACAATTAGCTCACAGGTAGTAAAATAAATCCAGCAGTACCGCTGGCCTCCAGAATCATGGACAGAATTCCAAAAGAGTGTGAGAACCCAACTCCAAACTAAAAAAAAGACAACAAAACAAAAAATAGTGGGGATGAATTCAAACTACTAGTTTGTTTTATGGGTACCAAAATTCAGTTTTAGGCAGGTGTGAAAAAATGCTGTAAAATAAGAATGCTTTCAAAAATAGAAATGTTAATTGTTTATTTTTACCAATTAACGAAATGCATGAACAGAAGAAGTGAATGAACAGAAGAAAAATCTAAATCAAATCAATATTTGGTGTGACCACCCTTTGCCTTCAAAACAGCATCAATTCTTCTAGGTATACTTGCACACCGTTTTTGAAGGAACTCGGCAGGGAGGTTGTTCCAAACGTGTTGGAGAACTAGCTACAGTTCTTCTGTGGATTTAGGCAGCCTCAAATGCTTCTGTCTCTTCATGTAATCCCAGACAGACTCGATGACGTTGAGATCAGGGCTCTGTGCGGGCCATACCATCACTTTATGACTTCTTTAAGCTGAAGATAGTTCTTAATGACATTCCTGTATGTTTCTTCTGCCTTCATCGACTTTGTTTTTGCCTAGCCCTTTTTGTACCTCGGGGATAGCTTAGTTTTTTGTTTATTATTTTGCATCTCGATTCCGCCGTTGATGCTCTGATTACCTGGCTTGATTTGGACTGAATGAAGACAATGTTTTTGCATTCTCCTGGTCTGTGCCTGGATACCTCCCACTCATCTCCTGGGATTTTCACACGCAACATTGTCTTGAGTTTACAGAGAATGGCGCAAAAAACAAAAAACATCCAGTAAGCGGCAGTTCTGTGGGCAAAAAAGACTGGTCGAAACTGGCAAGAAGGTGACAGTAATGCAAATATCCACGCATTACAACAGTGGCATGCAGAAGAGATTCTCTGAACACACAATGTGTCAAATATCTAAGTGGATAGGGTACAGCAGCAGAAGACCTTAGTCTAAAAAATAAGTCTAGTAAATACATAATAAAGTGCTCACAGAGTGTATCCACATACACACTCAGTGACCCCAAACAAAGGCCCAGGCCAGGACCTTCTTGCTGTAAGGCAACTGCTACCCACTGCAGCATGAAGATACCCCACATGTCGTCTGTTTGCGGCTAAAAGTTACAAAAGAACTTATTAAATAACTGTAAAACTTTGAGAATACAGAAGAGGAGCATTAATTCTGAAAGCAGGGAAAGTTAATACCAAACTCTTGTGTGACAATATTTCTACAATATACTGTAGCTAAGCTCCCTGCCACTGATACCACTTTCACTACAGACATTTTGACTGAGCCGTAGCATCAGTTTAAATTGCTGTTAAGTCTGTCTAATCCCAACAACCCATCAACAGCCACTGCTTTGTTATTCATACATAACATGAAACTGCAGGGCAGTGATAAACATATTCAACAAATATAAACCATCATAATGACTTGAAAAATGAGGAAGAGTACATCCTGGTTTTTTACTGCACAGTGGATTTTTAGTGCATATTTAAATGAATGGTTCCTGCATTCTGCAATTCTTCAGTTACATAATTATTGGCTATATGAATTGACACAGATGATGAGCTGTGTTTATACTCAAACAAATGGGAAATCTTTATCAAGAGTATCAATAATTCTGGACCAAACTGTTTGTTCAATAGTATTGCATTTTTTAAAAAAATGGGTGGAAATCGGGTTAATAATGCACATTTCCTGGATAAATCTTTTATTAAAAAATTTAGACATTGTACTTTCCTTTACCCATAGGCTTTGTGATTGTAACAATGATGCACATTCCAGGAGATTGGATACGTTGCGCCAACTATTTCAAGTGCACAGTGACATATACAAGAAATTGGTCTTCTTTTCACAGTGTTAATTATTTCCTGCTTCTGTCTCCAAACCGTAGTTGGGAGACACAGGGGAACCAAACCAGTATTCCTTTTCCATTACAGGTTTTTAGCACCGGACTGATATGCTTAATTTTCTTAATTCAAGTAAAAACCCTAGCGGCTGCATTCTGCATTACATTAATCCAACCATGAGGTAATAAATGCCTGCACCATCTGTTCAGTGTCCTGGAGGGACAGCATCTTCCTTGATTTGGAAATGTTACTCAAGTGGAAGAAGGCCACTCTGGTGATATTATTAATATGGGCCTGGAAAGACAGTTCTGAATCAATAGGTTTTTAAAATCCGCTTTGTCAATGAGCTGCAGGAATTCATCACAATTTTGGGTCATCCAAGACTTAACATCATTAAGACAGGCCTCCAATTTGGCTAGCTGGACAGCTTCACCTGGCTTAAAAGATATATAAAGTGAATCATCTGCATAGCAATGGTATTTAAAACCATACATTTTTATAATGTTCCCGAGAGGGAGCATTTAAAGAGAAAAGCGCAAAGGACCCAAAACTTATCCTTGGAGTACCCCCAACTGTACCCTGGGATGCTCAGAGGACATATTGTTTATCATAACATCTGTCAGAAAGATAAGATTTACACCACATAAGAGCTTGTCCGCTAATACCAACTGATTTTTCCAGCAGAATGTGGTGGTCTATGGTAGCAAAGGCAGCACTTATGTCAAGTAGGACAAGAATTGAGATACAGCCACAATCCAGGGAAAGAAACACATAATTCATTACTAAGGCGAGGGTTGCGTCAGTGCTATGATGCATCCTGAACCCAGACTGAAACTTCTCATATACCTTGTTGGACTGTAGGAAAGAAGAATGCTGATGAGTTACACATTTCCAATACACCTTTGATAAAAAAGGGAGGTTTAAATTAGGTCTATAATTGCCTAGGACAGTTGGATCTAAATTTGGTTTCTTGAGTAATGGCTTGATGTCTGCCATCTTAAAAGATATGGGGACATAACCTGATGACAGTGAATAATTGGTTTACAAAGAACGGACAGAAGCTCCTTCAATAACGTTGTGGGTATAGGGTCAAGGAGATGCAGATGATTTGGAAGAAGAAACTAATTGGAGGAGTTATGGGAGTAAGGGATTTAAGATCTTTATACATACTTCTATTATTATAATTTTTCTAATTTACAATGTACAAAAATACAGGCATTAGTCATCCTTTAGCAAGTCTGTACAAAAACCAAGCACATTATTGAAATTGACAATTTACAAAGGATAAAATAAAGTGCCAAAGTATCACTGAAGCAAGTAAATAAAAATAAAAGTTATGCAAGTGTATCAGGGGTAGGGATCCCCAGCCAGTTGCAGGAGTCTTTTTTCATTTTCCTTTTAGTTCTGTATATCTAGGAGGTGGTCCTATGTTATTAATAAGGATATGACTGACTGGTGTAGAGACAGATATATTGCCTCTAATTCCAATTTTCTTATCACTAAAGACATTCAAGAAAGCATTACTACTGCAAGAAGCTGGAATTTGAGGATTGGTTGCTGCGTAATTGTTAATCATTTCAGTAACCGTTTTGAACAGAAATCAGGGATTGTTTTAGTTTCCTTGAAACAAGAAAAACTAGCACTAGATAGAGCATGCTCATGCTCAAAGTGTACGTTAAAGTTACCTAACATCACCACTTTGTCATAGCTTATAACTGAGAGGTTATAAGCTATAAGTGAGAGGGACATTTTTTTAAATTCATGAATAAAGCCAGAGTAGACTGTCACCAGAGCAGTAAAAAAGGCAGGCACCACCAGCATCTTGCTGAGAGAGATTCATGACTAATTTTCACTTTGACAGAGACTTGAGTCTTGAGTATATGTGAAAACAGGGGGAGAAGATTTGTTTAAAGTAAAGTTATTGCTTTAATTTCGTAATCTAAATTTCAGAGTATTGCTGAAAGTGTTTTGTATTTATATTAACCAAGTTTTTGTGGCAAACTTTTTATCAATTTAAAATGAAAAGGAAATCATGGGACAGACACAGATTCTATATGTTTGGTTCTAATAAATGGTTCAGAGAAAATAGCAGACAGAAATTATAGGACAGAAAGTGCAGCCTAGCCTGTCAATTTTGGGAATTTAGACAGCAGCCCATGTTTCTTTATAAAAGAACTGTGCCCTCTTGGGATGGATGAACCCCATCTCTTTTTAAAAGACCTCCGATTGCTTCAATCGCACGTCATTACTACCAGTGTGAATAATAATGTGGGAAAATTGACATTTGCCTTTATCCAGGACTTTTAAATTGGCCTCGATGTTGGTAGCTCGAGCGCCAGTACTGCAGCTTATTATGACTCAGGTTTATTACAGACTCTGACGTCTCGGACTATTGAATGGCATCAGAGCTTTCTCTGATTTCCTTTCCTCAACCTATTTATCCACAAGTGGGGCGAATGAGTTTGATAGTTTGAGAGGAGTGGGATGTGAGAGAATCATGCCTCTACATCTACCTCTCACAGTTGCAAATTAATTTGCACAAAGACAGCCCTTAGTTAGCACAATAAACAAAACCAAGCATCTTGAGTTTGCCAGACCTCTGGCTGGAAGACCAAAGTAGAATGTTTCGGCAAAATGGAATGCATACAAGGATAAGCACCTCGTACCTACTCTCAAATATGGCGGTGGGCCATTGATGTTTTGGATATGTTTTGGTGCCAGTGGTCCAGGGGCACAATTTAAGATCAATGGCATAATGAATTCAACAAAGTACCAGGAAATTCTGGTAGAAAATCTGGTTGCCTCTGCTAGGAAGCTGAGCCTTGGTCGTAGGTAGATTTTCCAGCAGGACTATGACTACAAGCATACATCAAAATCTACACAGAAATAGTTAAGTAAATACAACAGCCATGGTCTCCACAGAAAAACCTGTGGTCTGAACTGAAGAGGGTATAGTGAAGGCACAACACTACTAGTTATGCACAGAGGAATGGGCAAAAATCCCACCAAATATGTTCTCTAACCATATCACAAATTAAAGGAAAAGACTCATGGCTGTCGTCTTTGCCAGGGGTATTTACACAAAGTGGGGCGGCAATAATTGTGGATACAGTTTTTTTGGGAAATACATTTTTTATTTGAAAAATGTAAGCCTTTAGTTGATTCCATTGAATCATTCATAAAGTGCACTACTTGGAAAATAAAGCTTTTGTGAATGACTATATTTTTTTCACTTACAGCCATTTTTGTCAAGGGTGCCAATAATTCTGGAGCCCACTATTTTACCATATTTTAATCCCACACTCCACCAGATAAATTAAGATGTGCTATGCATGAACGGGCTCCTCGATTGTGAAACTACTTATTGTAGTTTCACATTTATATGAGTGGACAGATTTACTTTTTTTTTTTTTGCTGGATTTGTCAGAGACCAAAACATATTCCTATTGTCTGCTGGTCAATGCTTAATATTGTTGTTGGTAAAACCATATCTTCCATCATCCATACCCATCCACTGTGGTTTGTGCTCACACTGATTCAGAGTGTAGAGATTGACTTCTTCAAAGCCATTCAAAATGTGTAAATGTCTGGCACATCCCTCCCACAGGCTGACAGTTTCTTTCAATCTCACCACTTTGTACCCCTTTGGTGAAAAAATATATATCCTGACAGAAAAAGTAATAAAATACCACAAAAAAATTGATTATGTGTGCCATGGAATGATAAAACATGTCTATAAAGGGCAACTCTGTGGGGGAATTACCTCATGCACTCTTTTATAAAATAACAGAACCCACAGGGTCAGGGGAGGTGGTAGTGAGGAACAGGATGTCAAACTTCAGCTGAAGGCAGGCATTTATTAACCACATGAAGATGTATAATTATAATAAAACCTAATACAAATAATTAAGGAAATATAGAAAAAAAAATAAGGATTACTCCTGTATGACACAACTAAGACACTTTTTCTTGCTTAAGCAATCACATCCACTCTCTACATCCAACCCTGCAACAAACCACCATTTACAAACAGGATAGTGATTCAATAATTCATAAACCATACACCCAGTTTATGACAGGGCCTAGTACATAAAAATAGCAAAATCAAACTATCACCATAATATCCAGATGGCATAACAAAATTATGTACAAGTTACAAATAATTATGCATGGTACTCTACAGAGGTGCTAAATTCTATAGAAGCGTGTGACACTGAGCGACACTGCTATAGTATTGGCCTGTCATGCATCATTTGCACAGTGAGTTTTAACAGAGAAATAGCAAATGGCCTTTACATTAGACTGACCAATATGAATGTCAAAAGACATTCATTTATTAAAGAAGCTTTTTACAAATGATTCATATAAAGCAACCACCGTAAAATAATTGGACAAACCTGTACAGTATGTACAACACTATGTTATTTTCTTAAAACAGGAAATCCTTTGCTCGTGGTTCGCAGTGCTAATAAAATAAAGCATACACAAGCATATCCCTAAGATGGCCCTTGAAAGAAAATGAAAAGAACAAACAAGGTTCAGTTCATGAATAGTTCAGTTTGGTTAGTGGGGGTGTCAGCTTCAAGACATCATTACACATACTTTATAATATAACTGTTGACTTGAAGGATTCAGCTGAATAATACATAGTTTTTTCCATGTGGACAGGGAGGTGGTGGTCCATGACAAATTGTTTAAGAATGGAAAATTACAGTGACTTTAATTGTAAAGCTGAATATATTGAACCTTTATAATCGGGATAGAATTTGCATATTAACTTGTGTGAGTTTAACAGGACTACCATAAAATGGATGTTTTTGCTGCATCACAGCAAAAGAGAGTGCTAGGGATTACTGCAATGGTGGCAGCTAGAATTTGCCTTCATGGCCTATTAAAGTGCAGGTAGAGCAAAAACCCATGAAACATTGCAGCAAATTAGATGGCTGCATTACTACAGCCCAGGCTAGGGACTGCTTGTTTTTGAAAGGTAGGGCACATATGCTGCATTGGCTGCCACCAACTTTGTTAGCACAATAGAATGTGATGCAGTGTCAAAGAAAGATGACATTCTCTAGTTTGAAAGTTAATAGCTGAAGAAAGATGAAGGAAAGTCGAACTCACCCAAATTATTCAGGAAGTGTGCCTCTATTTTTAAACGTGTTTCATAGCAACCTAACAGCAAATAACAATTTCAGTTTGAAATACCACGATTGCTCATCAGAAAAGAATGCTCTGTAATGGTAATTACAAGCAATTAAGTATACATTTTTGCATTTATTCATAAAATACAGGTACCATGTTCTGCTTGCTGTAGACTACAGAGGAGCAAATGACTGTCATGTTTCATGTTTGTCATGTCATGTTTCATGTTTATTCATTGTCTTAGTTATTGTCATGTCACGTATTTTGTTAGTCATGTTTAGTTGTTATGATTTAATTGTTAGTCTTGTCATGTCACGTTATGTAGTTTATTCATGTCACAGTTACGAACTTGTTATGTCACGATTTATGTTTGTTTCATGTTATGTGGTACTGTTCATTGTTTAGCATACACATTTTTGTGTCTTTCTGCAAACCTTGCATTCCTGCTTTCTCTCTCTCCCTTTCTGTCACTCACACCGTAATTGTTTCAATTTCCCTTGTCTTCTTACTAATCTACAAACTTTAGATCAGGATTGGGTAATACTAACATTCTAACCATGTGTTCATGTTACTTTACGTTTCTTGTGCATGTCATTTACTAATTTACTAACGGTAGGGCAGGATAGGTTTATTACTAATGATTACTAATTACCTCGTTAACTTGTCAGTCCTCCACACCTGATTTCCATTCTCATGCTGCTCTCAAGCTAATTGTCTACACCTGCATATAAAGCTCAGTTTCCTGTCATGTCTTGCCGAAATTGTTGCCTCCTGTTCGTCAGTGCACCGCTTTAGCGGTTTTGTCAAGCTATTGTCTACCCGTTATGATCCAAGCCTGTTTATTGACCAAAGATTATTGACTTCTGTTTTGTTGGCCATTGCCTGCCTGTACCATGACTTTGCCTGCTGTTTTTGTGCTTTTGCCCCGCAGAGCAGACTTCGGTCTTGACTCTTGCGCTGTCATCGACCCTGAGCCTTCCTACCGTCCACCTGTACTTCTGCCCCGCTGACAGCTTTCTTGGCTACTGGACTTTTTGCATGGTGTACCGATTACGAGACTGCCTTCTCCCTTGGTACTGTACTTTGGTTTTGGCTGGATTTTATGTGTATGAACATTGCTTGTTTTTTGACTACGCTCACTGGACATTCCCTGAATAAAGCCCTGACGGGACTTTATTACACCCCTGTTTCTGAGTCGTGCATTTTGGGTCCAAGCCCCACGCACCCGTCTCAATGACATTTCTATTCATAATTTTCCCAATAACATTACATCTCCCTTAACACATGGATGCAAAACCAGCGTTGTATTTGATCACATGACTGTTTTTCAAGACACATGACCATTGAAATGCATTGTGTTTCCTGGGTCTTTCTATGGGTTTTCTATATGGCTTCTTAGTCCATAATGGGGTAATAAAAACAAGCAAAATGGCTCTATAAAATAAACACTGATAAAGAGCTATGTTGGGTTATCAATAATTGGGAAATTATATTGTCACCCTTAAACAATTGCTTACAGAAATTGTTTTTCCAAGAAAAATCCGAATCAAGACCAAGACTCTTAACATTAGGTCTTGAGACCGGACTCAAGACTGAGACTAATCCTGAGGGGCACAACTCCAGCATCTACTGTATATTTATGACACATACTGTAATGTTCTGATTCTGTTTTTTTTTTGTTTTTTTCTGTGTTATTATTGTTTATTCTGGTTATTTATTCATCATCATGCATATCTGGTTATTGTTCCAATTACAGTTATTGCATTTGTGATCCCCTGTTATGTCTGTGTCTGAATGTTTATGACCCCGTGTCACTCCCTATTTGGGCATTTACGGTAATTCCGTTGTTCAACCTTCCTTCCAATCTTGCATTCCTTACTTCCGGCTTCTTTTCATAGTTACATGTTGTAAAGCACTATTCTTACTAACTACTACTAATCTAGATATTGTACAGTACTAATCCGATTAATACACTTGCTGTCTGTCTACCTAACTAACAGTCACTTTAATTGGGTAGTTTAGATTTATCATGTAACTAACTCACTAACACAATCTCTTAGTTTTCCGCACTGTCCTATAACTCTGCCTCCCTATGCTATCCCTGATTACTTGCTTAGTTTCAGCAAAGTGTTCGCACCTGTCTCTTACTATCACTACGTCTTCAATCTATGCAAATGTCTACTCTCTAATCTGGAGCCGTATGTTTTACATATGTGTTATCGTGCATCCAGTCCACTTTTTCATCTCCCCCTGTTATTGTATTATTACCCTATTATGTTTCCCACCTGTTGTCTATTTGTTTAGCCCACCTTTCTCCCGAGCCCCACCTAGATTGTCACCTTCCCTCATGTATTTAAACCTCAGTCTCTGCTTTGTTCTTTGTCAGATCATTGATCCTCATTCTGTGCCGAGTTCCTAGTATGCCAGTTTGTAGAGAGATTCTTGAGACACCCTTCTTGTCACGTTTCAGGTCTGTCTCGCCATGTTTTATGTTTATTCATGTTGTCTTAGTCACGTAGTGTCTTATCATGTATTATGTTAGTCTAGGTTCGTCATGTTGTTTAGTTATGTTTAGTTACGATTTATTTTCTTGTCATGTCTAGTTATGTTATCGTACGATTTTATTACCTGGTTATGTTGAGTGATTATCGTCTTAGTTTCGCTTTGTGTTATGTTTCGATGCATGTTTATTGTTACGTTAACTGGTCGTTGTTATGCATACACTTTTACATGTTTTTCCGCAAACCTTGCGTTCCGCCTTTTCTCTCTCTCTCTCTCTCGCTCCTTCTGTCATTCACTCCCTAATTATTTCCATTTGTCTATTTACTAAAACGACTAACGCTAGATCAGGATTGGGTAGAAACTAACAAGACTAATCATGTGTTCATGTTACCTTACGTTTCTCGTGCATGTCATTTACTAATTTACTAATGCTAGGGCAGGATAGGTTTATTACTAACGATTACTAATCTCCTTGTTAAACTTGTCATCCATCGCACCTGTTTTCCATTTCCTTGCTACGCTCTAACTAATTGTCTACACCTGTCTACACCCGCATTTATAGCCCAGTCGCGCAACTGTTCTTCGCGAAATTGTCTGCCTCTTGAACTCCAAAGCAACTCTTGAGCATTTACTATTTGATTACACGTTACGATCCAAGCCTGTTTACCGACCATAGTTATTGATTTCTGTTTTGTTGACCACCGCTTGTTTTTGACCACGTCCTCGCCTACCGTCTTTGTACTTTTGCCTCGCTGTTTGTTTTATGGTTTCGACTTCCGCATCGCCCTCGACTACGACTCTGCCTGCCGTCCGCCTGTACTTCAGCCCCGCTGACAGCTCTCCTGCTACCGGACCTCCCTGCACGTCTACCGACTACGAGTTTGCCTCTTCCCTCGGCACCGTGCTTTTTGTTTGTTTACTTTTTGTTTGGCTGGATCTACGTGTATGGACTTTGCTTGTGTTGACTACTCTCCTGGGATTCGTCCCGAATAAAGCCCTGAGGGGTCTTTATATTACTATTGTTTCTGAGTCGTGCATTTTGGGTCCAACCCCCACGCACCCGTCTCACTTCTGCCTGATTATGATTTGCCTTGCCCTTCTGTTTGCCTTTCTTGTTTTGATGGTTTTGACTTTTGCTACATCCAGTGATTATTCTCCTGCCTGCTCCTTTTGTACTTTTGCTCATCTGATTTTTAGCTATGACTTCTGCTTGTGTTTTTGACCATTCTTAAGCATCTCGTTTTGGCACTGTCTGAACCTCTGATACCTGGCTACAAACTTGTACTGTAATAAAGACAAAAATTTTGCTCATCCCTGTGGTTTGCATCTGGTTCCTTTACTGTTTGTAACACATACTACATTTATATGGACATGCTGTGGTTACTCTGGGAAGTAGTCATAGTCTGTTGTAGTTTTGCAAAGTGGTTCGAGATTAAAGCTTGTCTGACTATAATTTGAAGCCTATTTCGTCACTTTGTGAATGGGAAGTGGAAGAAGATAAACGCCTTGTCTGAGTTGGCTTGCAGCATCATCATTTAAATGATCAATTTGTCCCTCATTTCAACATGCAAGCATTCCACAGGGAGAGCCAGAATAACAAAGTCAGAGGTACTAGGAATGCATTAAAAGATGAATTCCACTGCCAGGTTTTTTCATCCACCTGTGGGCACATGCTAACCTCTGCATGCACAGGATATTAGCAATATTGGTAAGATAAGCACGTGAAAACCAGTTCAGAAAACATGCGCTACTTCAATTTTGCCAAAAATGCTTAAGCAAGTGTATGAACCTTCAAAGTTTGAAAGAGACCTCAGGGGCCAACAGAAAAGTCATCCATCCATCCATTATCTAACCTGCTTTTTCTTGGTCAGTGTCACAGGGTATGCTGGAGTCTATCCCAGCGTCAACTGGGTGAAAGGCAGGAATACACCCTTGACAGGTCGCCACACACCACGACCTTGGGCCATTTTAGACTGTCCAACTTGCATGTCTTTGGACTGTGGGAGGAACCCGGAATACCCAGATTGGAGAGTAAATGCCATGTGGAGTTTGCATGGGGAGAACATGCAAACTCAATACAGAAAGGCCCGGCTCAGATTCAAACCCAGGACCTCCTTGCTGTCAGGCAATAGTGCTCCAACTGAAAATGTCAGTGGAACTTTTTGTTAGAATATACAAACACATTAATGAGAACATAATACAAATAAATATATAAAGATTAGTATGATAGTAACCTGTTTCATATCCTACATTTTCAGCAAATACAGCATCAGAAAATAGAGGGTCAATCTTGGGGTTCATTCTTGTCATATTTATTTTCATATATCATATCATGTCATATATATTACATTTAACTATCAGGACTATGATATTTAATCCCTGTGGGGAAATATTTTCATATTAAATTTTTATTATTGCAGCAGAGGAATATTACTCAGTGTGCAGTTCACATTCCTGTTCATGAATTTTCCACCAGAATCCCTGTCCTCCAACCATGATGCCCATACAAATGAGTGATTTCACCAGCCCAGAGACTGGCTCAGCCCATTTCCAGATAAAAATGTATTTCTTAATCCGGGGTGCTCCCACATGCTATTCATCATAATGATATCATTCCATTTTACTGTCATGCATAGCTTTCAGTGTGTTTTGTGTGTAAAATCCATAGAGCAGCAAATTCAATGGGCCCCCTCGCCCCTTTGCACTAATTACATTCTCTGTATAATTTATTATTTCTAAGAACTAGAAGCAGAAATAAAAGCCCAGAAGAATCAAGTATGAGACTAGTTTGAATACGCTTTGGAATGATTCAGTGTAATGTCACCGATGGGCTTGTTTGTCACAAACCCCAACACAGATGTCATGATATTCTTTAATGAGCAGGAAAGCCACAAAAGAAATGGCTGTAACAGGTAAAAGCAAACCAGTCCGATTGTTGGTTGACTTGTCCCACATAAGTCACAAAAGTCAGGTTCATCTTTGCGTCAACAGATCAGAATAGAATTATTACCAGAAAAATGAGGTAGAAAAAAGTTCCATATTAGCTACACTTGGAGTCAAATAAAATCTGTGCTGAATTCTGTGGCTTCCCCAAACACATTCATTGTGAAAGTGTCTCTTTACTTCACTCTCAAGTTAACCTCTACTTTAACCAACAATACGCATGCACATTCAATGCTTTCACTCACAGCCAACAGCCTAAAAAGTATAGTAGCCTCATAGTCTATAGGATTTTTAGCAAAGCCTATTTTGAGAGTAAATATAAAAATATAAAATAGATTGATGGAATTTCCTGGGAAACCATTTGAAGAAATCTTACATGTGTATCTAAAAGCATGACCATCGGCTCATACACTACAATTGTCTTCACAGAACATATGGTACATAACACCTAGAAAACACTTCATGAAGCTTGCTCACTCTGGTCTGTGAGTTGTGCCCACAGGGGTTCGTTGGCACCTTCATACATATGTTTTGGGATTGCCCCACTGCAAATCAGTTTTGGAACCAATATTGCAGGAAAAAAATAAGAAAATTATGTGTTTTAAAATGCTCTGTATTAAAATGATTTTGAATAAAGGTTTATTAAAAAAAAAACAATGTAAATATGATTTGGAATGGCGGTGTATTAAATAAAATTTAACACAATAATGTCAGATTGGACTAAAAATAATCATGTTATCAATTAAATGTCACTCATAAGCAAATGTGCATCTAATTATGTCTCATTAATAAAAAGAAATTGCTGCACCCGTAGGCCAATAATCGTATAAGGATAAGGCCAAAACAAGGCCAAAACATTGTCACCCCTGCCCTAGAAGTTAGTTCTAGTGTAAACAGTACATGTTGTAAAAGTGTCTTGCTTCATTTAAGCCATTTTCCAAGTCACTGTGATGCTCATACCTGTGTGAGTTATGCAGATGTAAATAGAACATTACACAAATAGGTGAAAATTGGCCAGATTTGGCATCTGTACAAATCTGTACAAATTCATATAATTAAAAGGTGCCAGTTTGCTTTCAAATTTCATTCTGAAGCAGTTGCCAGTGTTATGATTGCACTGCAAAACACTGAAACACAAACAATTGGAGAGGCATTTCATTAATCCATCAGTCCATCTTATACACATTTTTAGGCTATTCTAAATAAAATATAATGCTGAAAAACATGTAAAGTGTAAAGTATAATTAAATATGAATTAGCTATCAGAATTGTAAGATTAATTATGATTATAAATCCACGTGTTTATCTCACTCCCTTTCACATACAGTTAAGCACCCAACTTAAGTTCTCAAGCTACCAAGATGCACAATTTGTGACCTACAGTATGTTCACTTTGCATGTGTGTGCGATCTTTGAAATGCGGCTTTCAATAGGCCCCCGAATAAGGTGCAACAAAATTGCCATTCAGATCCCCACAGAGACTACCCACAAAGCATAGAATGAGGTATAACAAGGTTGGTAGTAAAGCCACATGTCCAAATGGCCAGGTATATTGTACATCCCTATGCACATAAGGTTTATTATTGTTGATACAATGCTTGACATACTTTGGCTCTTGTTTTTAGTTCATATTTATCTAGCTTATGCATTCTGCATTGTGTCCTCTGCATATGTCCTCTAAAATATTTAAAAAGCTGTAAAATAGCTATGGAACATATAAATATTTATATGCCACTCAGGAATAAACCACAACGGCAGGGATACACTTTGCAGGGTTTATATTCTTGAGAACCTTTGCATAGTATGGCATGTTTGGAAAGAAAACTCTCCCCACATGGAGTCTTATTTTCATATGTAAACTTGCTATAATATTTGATGACGTTTGAATCAAAGGTGAAATTGAAAATTGTTAGCTTTTATCTAGACATATTTCTGACTACCTAGTAAATACAGAGAACATTCAGGTAATATGAAAGTTCAGGTAATTGATTGTATTTTATATCCATTACAGGCAATTTAAAGCAAAAATCGATTTTTGATAGCAAAAGACCATCTGCTATAACATGGGGCGGCCTGTAGCGTAGTGGTTAAGGTAAATGACTGGGACACGCAAGCTCGGTGGTTCTAATCCCGGTGTAGCCACAATAAGATCCACACAGCCATTGGGCCCTTGAGCAAGGCCCCTAACCCTGCATTGCACCAGGGGAGGATTGTCTTCTGCTTAGTCTAATCAACTGTATGTCACTCTGGATAAGAGCGTCTGCCAAATGCCATTAATGTTATGTAATGTAATGGTCCAAAAAGAATAATTAATATAATAATAATTCATTAAACCTGCAAGCAGAGTAGAAGGGGGCAAGCAATCCAGCAGGGCAGGGTCGTCATGGCAACTTCATCTGATCATGTTTAAAGTGTGGCTGTAAGCACTGATATCAATTTTATGTGAATTTACCAAAGATTTGGTATAACTAAGATATGAACTCATGTCCAGTTTAGGTTGTTTGCCTTTGATTTGACTGTAATGGACGAATGCTTTCAAAAATCAATCTGATAACTTTTGTGAAGCTTGGTCCGAAGATCATCATGCCAGATCTCATCTTTGGGATCAATTCAGAAATGGACCAAAGGACAGTTGGACCCATTCCAAAATGGACCCATGGAAATGTAGAACCTTGTTTTGAAATTCAAATAGGTTGGCTTTGCTTGCTTAAATAGTTACTGCACACAGAATTAACTGAGTGGGCCTCAGCAAACCAATAATTGTCCACGGATCATTTCCTTGTGGGCTATTCAACTAAAAAATGTTTAAAAAAGTTTTAAACTTTTTATTTCAGTTTTAGATTTATAATATACAAAGAATATAAAAACATGGTCAATGTTAAAACGGGTCAATTCCTCTCGGGTAAGTCAGTTTCAGTTGCAATTTGCTGCAGCCCATGGCTATCACTTAAGTGAGAGAAGAACTGTAGACCCAAACCCACTCGCGTCTGGGGTCCTACCTTGGGATTTTTGAAAACCCCTCACACTAAACTTTCATTACTGATGCTGTGGAACTGGCTGTGTGAAAAGGATGATGAGGCTGAGAGCATAGCTGATGTGTTGATCTTGTTATGTTTCTGAGTATTGTGTCGGTTAATGTTGTATTTCTGTAAATGTATTATTTTTCATGATCATGTCTGGTTTTCTGTTTACATACATATTCTTTACACTCGTCTTCCCCTGTGATGTCTGTGTCTTCACGTAGTTCTGAGCCCGAGTCACTTCCCTGTCTGCGTGATTCTCTTTCTTCTCTTACTTTTCCACGGTGTTTGAGCTTCTTTGATTTGCTAATACTTTCAGTAATTCTCTTGGCAAACAAACACTGAAGGTTTACCTTTCCGAAGACCCCAGGATTACGCCTGCAGTCAAAAGGGTTCAATAATAGTTTTTTTTTATTTTGGGTATGTCATTTTTAAGCTTGTGTTATGAAAAGGGGGACTACTTAAGGGGTTAATTGATATCTAGATATAATATGATATGAGATATAAACAAAAATACTTCCTAGTTAATATAAGAAAATGTGAGTTGACAAAACTTTGTTTATTTACTTTTAAATGCAGTAGTAGTCATTCAAATACACACAGTGTGAATATGTTTGTACTAAGTCTGTGTATGGTCATGCCTGCATATGTGTGAGTGCATGTGTGTGTGTTAGCTTGTTTAGTCTCTAACTTTCATAAACACTGAAACTAAACTATTTAAATATATCCTATATCATATATCATAAATATTAAAATAAAAAAGACATGAACATCCCATTTAGTTAAATTCAAGAGAAGAGGAAAGGTTTGGTTACAAGGGAGGTGCCACAAACTGGGGTTCTGGAGGAGTACACATGAGTCCACATGACAAAAATGACGTCTGACAACACTGATGACTCCAGCTCCTCCCAGGAGGGGCTTGGGCAGCCATCAAAAAATGTATCCAGAGGAAGATTTATCTCTCAGTGAACTGTATGAACCCGACTGTTCACAAAGATGCCGGAGGCAGCAAATGAGATTGTGCCTCCCGCCAGTCCAGCAAGACCCAGTGGTAAACTTGTCAGAACATGAGTTATCAGATTCTGAAATTGGAGTACTTCCCAGAGATTTATCATTTGTGCCAGTGTACACTTGTAATGATTTTGAGACAATCAAACTGTTCCTTTTCGTAGGAGCATAGTATGACAGCATTTGTTCTTTGATCGATCTGATTGGTAAATTGTACCATTCTAGTACCTTTTGACATAAAAGCACATGAATGCCTCCGAGTGGCTTAAGTCTCAGTGGACCTTTTCTGTAGGCTTGTACATAGGGAAGCGTCAACATTGTTCGGAATGTAGGAAAACCACTTCCTAATTAATCACATTTGATACTTGGTTCTCTAAAACACTGAACTCTCAATCTGGCAACCAAAGCCCATTTTTGCATGGTTCTACTTTGAGGTTTGATACAAATCCAAAACATTGTAGGTGAAAATCCTACAAAAAAAAGTTAATTTTGCTATTAAAAACTGAGAGTTCCAAATGTAAAGCAGGTAAACCTCTCTGAATCATGAACTCCTTGACCGCAAGTGTGTAAAATCTGATGGTGATATGCAGAACTACTAAAGATCTATGGAGCAAAATGTAAGCACTCTTCCCAGGTGTCCCTTAGTATGTTCATATCTATCCAAAATGGCAAAATTGTTGGTGGCTGTAAATAATAAAATAGCCTTATAACACAATTATAACCTTATAATACAATTATTTGTGTCCTTTATAAAGCATATACATTTTCCCCTTATGGTGGTTTAACATCAATATCACATAGAAAAATTATGAAACAGAAATTAGATACACTGTGGTACACAAACATAAACAAACTCAATTTCATTGTGACTAAGTTAAAACAATGAATGAATACTGGTATTCATTCATTGTTGGTATTCCACATGACCAATTTAAATGCTGACCTCGTATTTGCATGTCTATTTTTCTATTGGACTGTTCAACACAATAAATTAACTGAATCTTGATATCTACGTGCAAATCAACGGTAAGATTGGATATTTATTCCATATTTAGTTGCAGATTTTGACAGTAGAATGATGTAGTAAAATGACACAAGAATTCATCTTATTTATTTTGCTATTCATGAGCGTTTTTCACCAGTGTAGAGAATACCTTTGGGATATTTTTGGTTGTATCTTGTTGCGATGACAGAACACACATTTTTGGTTGTGAAATGTTCTCACATGTATCCTTGAGTTCATGGTCCCAGATACTACATTAAGCGAAACACAGAAAGTAATTAATTAGGGGTTTTGTAGTTTTCTTTCTCTAACATGAGCTGTGACGGTTGTCAGTGTAATGTATTGTCCGCTCCTTGTGTATACGTACGTCTTCTCTTTGCATTAATCTTGGAGGAAAGGCATGTACTACAGGTTGTTACTTCTGTTCCTCCAGAGACACTGGCAGAGGTGAGCTCTCAGTGCACTGGTGTCCTGCACACATACTGTATGTATTTTAATCTTCTACTGGGGAGCTCTTTTATTACCATGGCTATTGTCCTACCTTGGCCACTCCCTAGGGCAGGGGAGCATTAGTGTCCACTGGCTTCACATGGTGTCAGGAGGCCTCATTTGTAAAGCAGAACTTGAACAATGTGGAATGAACTAGAACACTCAGAGGCTAATTTACTAAGTATAGCAATGGCCTGCTTGGAAAATATGCTGATTTTTGGTGAGATTGCACACGCAAGCTATTTTTTGTTCCTTTTCCTCTCTGCAGTAAACTTAGAAAAGTTGAGAATGAAAATCAAGCCAGCTGCAATCACCTGATTTAAATATAATTCAATATAAAAAAGCACCTTTTGTGCATCTGACAGATTTGATGTATGTGGCTGGGAGAGGAGATTTGAAGAAGGCTTCTCGGCCACCAGATACTCCTGATGACGTTCCTGTACATTTCCCCACAAGAAGCAAATTAATTTTTGTCATGTTAGTTCTTCTCCTCGTTTTGTGTTTTTTCCCCCCAAATCATTTAGTTAATGATGATTACTTTAGGCTGCAATTTGCAGAGTCCCTAAAGGGACATGGGTTAGAAAAAATACTTTTGTAAAACATTTGCATTCTCTTTTATGAGATCTTGCAAAACATTTGTGTTCTCCCTAAAAAAAACAAAGAAAAACACAAAAAAAACACCACATACAGTTCAGTCTATTGACAAATGCCAATAGCAGACTCCGAAGACAATCAAAATCCTATAATCAAGACCAGATACTGAAAGCTCTCTTACCTACACCAGAGTAATCAGAAACAGTTGAGAGGCCAACTGTCCAGTTACTTTTGTTCCCCTAAAATAAATCAAAGTGCTGGAGTAAAAACCCAAAAGAAGCCACTGTCCAATCACTGTCACAGTGTCATTTCGTTTTTCTCTATTAGCTAGCGAAAGATACAGCAAGTCAGCAACACATAGTTAGCTAGCTCTATCTATGTATGTCTTGCTACAGCAGCTAGTCATCTGTAGGCATTTTTGGATTCTCTAACATGGCAGAATTGAATTATACCAAGCTGAAGATGCTAGCTAGCTAGCTAGTCAGTTAACTTGCTAACTTGCTTGTTAGCTTGTGTCTGTGCTTGCCATCGGAGCTTAATTGATAACAAATACCTGCTAACTATTAAAAATGCTGTTCCCAGACAAGTGAAATGAATTGCTCTGCCGTAAGCATGATCTTTCTGGCAAGTTAAGGCTGGCTCGTGTTTTTGGATGAATCACAAGGGACCTTCGAGGCTGCAGCGTCAACCATCACAGCAAAAACGACACACAAGGCGAGTGCTCTGATGTATTTGAGGAAACAAATGTTAACCTAACCAATCAGGTACTGTTCAATGTTTAGGACACTTGATGTACATCTGACACATTCTCATTTACTTTCAGACATGGGGTGTAAATATGGGTATAAATATGCTCTGAAAATCTGCTCTGATTTCAGAGTGCTCTGCTTTGAATGTCATAGAGCGCTTTGAAATCAGTAAATTTTTGAACGGGCTGTTAATCGTGTTAACTTTAGTGATGGGAATCATTCATTTAGGTGAGCTGGCTGTTTTGGCTCTGTTCGTTCAAAGGATTTGTTTGTTTGGCTCACTTGTTCATTCACTTGTACTTCCAGAAAGTACACGCATGAGTCATATGTGACACCACGCCATCAACAGCGTAACATCGCGCAGATATCATTTTTCTATTTTTCATTTGATGTGAAACTAGAAGATCAGAGCCACAAAATGGGCAATCCGTTTTAGAGATATGGCTTATTAAAGTACTGTATGACGGAAGTGGTCAGAAATCAGCCTTTAAAGTCTCATGAGCGGTTGTCACAGTTTCTCACCAGAAGTAACCTATGTGTAAAAACTGGCCCATCAGCCTCTGCTGTGGAGAGTCTGGAGAGATGGGGGGCAGGACATAGGTCTGGGGGTGTCAACAAGCTGCATAGTGTATGCATGATTTTTAGGTGGGAGGCGGAATTTGAGTCACATAAAGGGAAGTTATTTATATATTTGTTGTTTTCTCTGTCTTTAAGTATTTAATATTTAAGACTTTAGGTATTATAGCCTAAATATTTTTGTCATGTAGGCTGGAGCCTAACTTAGACTCACTGTGTTCCGAACAGAACATAGGGAAGTGGCAGCTTACAAAATAAACTGGCGAGTAGATGGGATGATTTTCTGAAAGCTAAAATATCATATTGTTGAATGACGTGCTAAGAGTGTATCTAAGAGTGTATCCATTGTTAGAAAGCCTGCTACTGGTGGTCAATACACAACCCCCGTGTTCACACTTCCCTCTGGCAGGAGGCTGTGGTCCATCAGGACCAAAACCCCTCGCCACAAAAACAGTTTCTTCCCATCTGCAGCTGGCCTCATCAACAAGGCCCAGGGGACCTCCCACTGTCGCAGAACCCTTACACCACCCCCATAGACACGTTACATCAACATACTGTCTCCCTGTGATTAACGTCAACAAGGGCCGGGACCCCCATTGTCACAGACTCTTATCCCGCCCCCATAGACTTTAGATTTTGCACTTTAATAATATTTCACATACCCTGCTTCAGAATCATCCTGTATTGCAAATATTTATATTTATATTTACATTCTACTTTATTTTATATCTATGTGTCTATTTTTAGTGTTATTCTTTATGTTGTCTGCATGCACCTACAAACCACAGCAAATTCCTTGTATGTAAAAACTACTTGGCGAATAAAGCAATTCTGATTCTGATTCTGTGGTGGCACTAGCAGGGCAACATCTGACTTATTTAACACAAAATATAAAATTAGCCCTTTTGCATCTACCATCACAAATATGTGATCACTCCAGAACTGGCCCAAATGCGTACAATCATAAATATGTGATTAGAACACTTCATTACACTCACTTGATAATGTTGCCACAATTAATTTCTGTTATCTAACACTGATTCTGTAAAGATTGGCGAAAAGAAGCGCGTTATCTTAGTTATGTTATTATCTTTGTTTTGACCAAATGACGTGGCTAGGCGATGGGGGAGCCTCCAGTGTTGACTTTTTTTGAAAGTCCAGCTGCGGTTGAAAGATTAACAGCCTGAAAAAGGGAGTGAAAATGAAGAAAGAATGTTCAAATAAGATCTCTTTTATCTGTTTAAAACACAAAAAGATTTTGTGATGGAAATTTGGCAAAACCTGGCAAACATGAGAGCCTCTCTTCTTGGGATGGAAGCTCACCAACGCAATAGCTTGAATGACTGTGCTACTCCAAACACACATTTCCTTTGTCATGATGCCACATGATACATCGTTCGTTCGCAGCATTGAACTGTATTGGTAAACACCCTGCCCGTGTGTGGCTCCCTCAGACAGTAAGCGACTCCGGGTCGAATCTGGCCCGAAGCAGCCGGTACCGGCACAGATTGAACATATGTTTAATTATTCTTTGCAGAATGGATAATACTGCACAAAAGCCATCTGCTTAGTCACCAAAATAATACATCAGCTATAAATAGCATTAATAAACATTTTGATCTTCCAAAGCAGGTTTCTTAAGAAATTGTAAGCTATGAGACATTGATGTTAAAGTTTAATTACGCTACAATTACATTGTATATAATGCAATTAAGACAATACCTGACATATATTATTGCAGCCTGCACGTAACTAGCTACATTTCAATATAGGCTACTACTGACAAAAATTAAATGACACAATATATGCTGTGGTCTTTGCAAAACCATTCATAACTGACTATATTACAGAAAATTAAAAAAACAACATGATTTAGCTAAATATTATCTGCGATATCCTAACTGTTCAGCTGGTCTGTGGAATTCCTACTGACGGCATTGACGCTACATCTAACAGACATAGGCTAGACAACGTAGGATAGCTACATGTAGCTACCCCGTAGTCACTCGTGTATACATGAGTGCCGTCACAAGGCTATATTAACAGAGGCACGGTCGTTCCAATTAATCCTGAAAATCTCATAAAAATCTGTTTGGTAGTTTTTATTAAAAAGATGAGTCAAAATATTAGCATTTTCATAAGAGTTTCATAAGATCCCCATTCCCCCTACTTATCTCATTACATTACATTAATGGCATTTGTCAGACGCTCTTATCCAGAGCGATTTACAGCAGGAGACAATCCTCCCCTGGAGCAATGCAGGGTTAAGGGCCTTGCTTAAGGGCCCAACGGCTGTGCGGATCTTATTGTGGCTACACATGGGATCGAACCAGCAACTTGGTCCCAGTCATATACCTTAAACACTACGCCTACAGGCCGCCCTATTCATTCATTCATTCATTCATTATCCTAACCCACTTATCTTGAACAGGGTCGCAGGGGGCTGTCCCAGCATACATTGGGAGAAAGGCAGGAATACACCCTGGACAGGTCGCCAGTCCATCACAGGGCGCACACACACCATTCACTCACACGCTCATACCTATGGGCAATTTAGACTCTCCAATCAGCCTAACCTGCATGTTTTTGGACTGTGGGAGGAAACCCACGCAGACAAGGGGAGAACATGCAAACTCTGCACAGAGAGGCCCCGGCCGACAGGGATTCGAATCCAGGACCTCCTTGCTGTGAGGCGGCAGTGCTACCCACTGCACCATCCGTGCAGCCTCCCGCCCTATTCATTGCACCTTTATTCAAAGAGGTAGGTCCAACTAAGTGCTCAATTCTCTGAGTGCTTAAAGAATACTGCTATGTACAGTACATACATGCATTTAAGATTTCATTCATAGCTTGGTAGTTATGTTTTCCTCTCCATCATCACACTAACTACACACAATTACAGAAATCACTGCATGTTTATCAACAGTGAGGAATACCTAACCAGCAGCCATACCATCATGCACCCAGTGGCTGAAGCTAAGCAGGAGTGGGATTGGTTTGTACTTAGATGGGTGACCTCCTGCTGGAAGTGATGTTGTTGGACGAGTAGGGGGCAATATTCCCTCTGTTTAAGTAAAAAACCCAATAGCCCAATACAGTGATGGGGACCCTGTGCTGTAGGACAGTGGTATCCAAACTCAGTTCTGGGGACCCCCAGTGTATGCTAGTTTTTGTTCCTAACGCAATTGCAATCTCAGAATTTATTGGCTGCCATGCAAGGCGCCGACCAGCTCGTCAGGAGCATTTGGGGGTTAGGTGTCAGGGACACTTCGACACAGCCCGGGCGGGGGATCGAACCGGCAACCCTCCGACTGCCAGACGACTGCCCTTACTGCCTGAGCCATGTCGCCCTATTTTTAATTCTGTAATATCTTCCAGGTGGTTTTACCAGTTAGGAGCCTATTGATTCACCACACTCTTTCATTTGATTAGTTATCAAATTAACTTTTTTATGTAATTGCTTGCAATATAGCAGAATAAGCACAACATGTACAGAGGATTTTTACTCTTCATGGCATGCATAGCTATTTCTGCGGCTTTAGAGGGTAAATAATCCCTTGAAACATAAATCAAAATTAACAGCTTATTAAAGTTCTGGGTTTCCAAATGTGGTTGGGACGAAAACCAGCATACACAGCCCCCGAGGACCGAGTTTGGGAACCACTGCTGCAGGAGACTTCATCTATCAGATGAGATGTTAAACCAAGGTCCTGACTCACTGATGTCATTAAGCATCCCATGACACTCATCGCACAGTCGGGGGTTCCCTGGTGTCCTGGCTTAATTCCATACCTGGCTCTTTCAACCTGCCTCCTAATCATCCGCTGACTATGTAATTGTTCTCTCCCTGTCCACCTCAGCTGATGTGTGGTGAGCATTCTGGCACAAAATGGCTGCTGTTGCATCACCCAGGTGGGTGCTACCCATTGCTGGTGGTTGAGGTGAGTTTCCTCCTCATCACTGTAAAGCGCTTTGAGTATGAGAAAAGAGCTATATACTGTAAATGCATACTGTGCATGCAATTATGATTATGATGATGATGATGATTATTATTAATAATAATAATGGTGGATGGTTTTAATTTTAGATACAAAAACCATCCACCATCCGACTATGAGCCATAGTGCAAGAATATCCTTTTCTTGCAATCATCACCTTTAATCTGTCGCTCCTGTTTCAGAAAAGACTCTGAAATAATGTAAAAACTGGTGCTCAGAAATGAAATCCTGTCTCACGCTTCATGCTTGTCATGTCATGTTATATGTTTAGTTATTGTCTTGGTTATATTATTGTCATGTCATGTATTATGTTAGTCTTGTCATGTCACGTAATATAGTTTATTGTCATAGTTTTGCAAACTTGTTATGTCACAATTTATGTTTCATGTTATGTTGTACTGTTCATTGATTAGCATACACTTTTTTGTGTCTTTCTGCAAACCTTGCATTCCTGCTTTCTCTCTCTTCCTTTCTGTCACTCACACCCTAATTGTTTCAATTTCCCTTGTCTTCTTACTAATCTTCTAACTTTAGATCAGGATTGGGTAATACTAACATTCTAACCATGTATTCATGTTACCTTATGTTTCTTGTGTATGTCATTTACTAATTTACTAACGCTAGGGCAGGATAGTTTATTACTAACGATTACTAATTACCTCGTTAACTTGTCAATCCTCCACACCTGATTTCCATTATCATGCTGCTCTCAAGCTAATTGTCTACACCTGTCTACACCGGCATACAAAGCTCAGTTTCCTGTCATGTCTTTGCAAAATTGTTGCCCCCCTGTTTGTCAGTGCACTTTTGAGCGTATTTGTCAAGCCATTGTGTATCCGTTATGATCCAAGCCTGTTTTTTGACCAAAGATTATTGACTTCTGTTTTGTTGACCATTGCCTGCCTGTACCACGACTTTGCCTGCTGTCTTTGTGCTTTTGCCCCACGGAGCAGACTTCGGTCTTGACTCGAACTTGACTTTGGGTCCAACCCCCCATGCACCCGTCTCATCCTGAAACCAGAAAACAGAGACTAGACATGCTACCAGACCCTATACAGCGACAAGTGGACAAACCTATTGATGGGAAAGTGGAGAAATGTGAAAGTTTTTTTTTTTATTTTTATTTTTTTTTTTTTAATGGAGTTAGTCATTTGGCAGGTGGCCAGAAGTGGTTTTTCTATCATGGTGATAAGTGGGCCTGTCTAAGGTGTGCTGTACCGGAAGCTACTATAAGAGTAGTAGATGCCATTGTCTGGCCATTCTGCTGGCCAGCAGTGGTGCTCATGGGAAAACCAAGGACAGCCTGGTGTGAACAATTCCCCATTCCCACAGTCCTCTATGCAAAGCTTTCAGGTAAAGGAACACAAGTCTAAATGACCCAGAAAAACACAAGCTGCTGCCTTGCGCTCCCCGCTCCAAAACGTTCTTTCTCTCACACATACTCTAGATCACCTTAGAGAGTATCTCTTCTTAAACACAGGGATCTCCTCCTCCTATTTTCTGATGGAAGCCTCAGTGCTTTTGCAGTGTGTGTTAATCTGAGACGCATAACTCGGTGAGACAATTTTTTATAACATTCAGAAGTGGAGTCTGAAGTTGGGAACCAGGGATCCCCAAGGTGTCATATTATAAAATTCCTCCATTCATATCGTAGAGGCATCTTAGAGAGGGCAGAAAACTGCTTACTCTGCTCTTCACCATGAAACTCTTTGCAGTGCAGTTTCACACACAGATCCTCCCACTGTAGTTTATCTTGCCTCATTCTCCACCTCATCTTCTTTTTAATCAAAGATACAGCAGTACTTGTTCAGCTTTTTGGACAGACGATAAAGAATTCTCCTTGAATGCATGAAAATTAAATTGTTCATGCCATTCCTACCACAGTGTCATATTGCTAAAAATATTCCCTTCACAGTAAATTTGCCACAAAGTGCAATGCTATAAAAGCTGTCATTTGATCTATGATTTACAACCATAGTTTGACATGTGTATGCGGTGTTCCAAGCCAATTGATTGACGTCATGAACTGGGAAACAAGAACCATTTCCTGTCATCTCTGATGAAAAGACCTCAGAAACCTGGCCACATGCCAGGCATGTACACAGCTGACCCTGCAGTGGTTTTCAGATATAAAAAAGGCAAGTGCATGTGCTATGAGTAGGGATACCAGTTTAGCATGTGACCCAACATCATTTCAACTGTGTACCATCTACATATGGGAAAACTTTTGCACAGTACTGTAGTTTTCGGCAGGTGTGAAAAAATGCTGTAAAGCAGGGGTTGGCAACCCTGGTCCTGGAGAGCCGCAGGGTGTGCTGGCTTTCGTCGCCACCTTAAAATAAGCAACCGATTCAGACCCAAGAAACCAGGTGAGGTGAGTTAACTGTGTAATCAACGGCTTTCATTGATCAATTAATGCCAAGTAACAACGAAAGCCAGCACACCCTGCGGCTCTCCAGGACCAGGATTGCCGACCCCTGCTGTAAAGTAAGAATGCTTTCTAGAATAGAAATGTTAATAGTTTATTTTTATCAATTAACAAAATGCAAAGTGTGTGAACAGAAGCAAAATCTAAATCAAATCAATATTTGGTGTGACCACCCTTTGAAATCTCTCCAAATGTGTTCTCTAACCTTGTCAAAAATGATAGGAAAAGATTCATCGTTGTCATCTTTGCTAGGGTTGTTTGCACAAAGTGCCAATAATTGTGGAACCTGTTTTTTGGGGAAATATATAAATATATATTTTAAATATAGACTTTGTTTGATCCCATTGCATTGATAATATACACTCACTGAGCACTTTATTAGGAAAAAAATGTGTTTATTACACCTATTATTCATGCACTTATCCAATTAGCCAATTGTGTGGCAGCAATGTATACAATCATGTAGATACGGGTCAGGAGCTTCAGTTAATGTTCACATCAACCATCCGTAAGGGAGTGGGATTGGAGGTCCAAAGCCTAAGCATAAGCCCCCCGGGTATGAGGTTCATGCAAACGTAACCTAACTACACCATCCACCACCAGTTGTGAATAGAGACTTAGTGCTGTATATCTAATGACCGACAAAGACGACGACAACCACAAAGACAATGCATTTAGAAAGTGACAAAACGAAATACCTTGCTATACTACAGTAAACGTCAGACGGCTGCCAAACTGGGAAACTGCACTCTACTGGAAAGACATAATGGCACCAAGACCAATATCCACCTACGTATAGAGGAAATATTGACCTCTCCTTGCGCTTGAACAAAACTGTAGGGAGTCTGTACCAATCTTAATTTCCAGTGGGTCTCAGTACTCCTGGGTCCACCTTAACTTAGCCTAAATCGCCTTACTTCCCAAGGGTAGCTTTTAAACAAGGTGGAATCGAACTATGTGAACAAATAGCCAATGAGAGAAAGCGTGCAGAACAAGGGTGCAAAAATCTAACCCTTGGTGTAGACTGTAGGAATCTGCGAATGGGGTCTCAAACTCCCAGAGGAATCCTGTCTTCCCACAGTTCTGTGTTTAACATTTGTGCACCAAAATAAAATGTGAAAGTGAAGATGTGAGACTGTCCTCACTACCCTAAGTTGATGGAGAATTACTATGTATTTAGCTCCCATAGACTCCGTCACAACAGGTAATTAAGAATCGTCAGTCACACCTTACAAAATGCACAAATGAAACTAAAATAACATGCTATGGGGGAATGCAACAAACAAGCTCCAATTCAAAGATAAACATGGCTTAAATAGGCACGTAGCTAGCCTTGATCAGTAATCAGATCCCACGCAGCAGGCAATTATAATCATTAATCAGCATGAGGGCATTGATTACCTAATCGCATATTCATTGCCAAAGTGAAATTAAGTACGAAAATAGGCCGGAATGCGACAATGACGCCATCTAGCGCCAAATCCCTACCAGAACCATGACACCATCAGAATGGGGGAAAAAATGATTGATTTCAGTGACATTGACCATGGAATGATTGTTGATGGCAGAAAGGGTGGTTTGTTTGATCTCCTGGGATTTTCACACACACTAGTCTCTAGAGTTTGCAAAGAATGGTGCACAAAACCAAAAAATAAATACAGTGTGCAGCAGTTCTGCAGACAGAAACGCCTTGTTAATGAGAGAGGTCAGAGGAGAATGGCCAGACTGGTCAAAGCTGACCAGTAAAGTGACAGTAATGCAAATAACCACACATTACAACAGTGGTATGCAGAAGAGCATCTCTGAACACACAAGGCATCATAACTCTAAGTCAGGGGTCGGCAACCCTGGTCCTGGAGAGCCGCAGGGTGTGCTGGCTTTCGTCACCACCTTAAAATAAGCAACCGATTCAGTCCCAAGAAACCAGGTGAGGTGAGTTAACTGTGTAATCAACGGCTTTCATTGATCAATTAATGCCAAGTAACAACAAAAGCCAGCACACCCTGCGGCTCTCCAGGACGAGGGTTGCTGACCCCTTCTCTAAGTGGATAGGCTACAGCAGTAGAAGTCTAAAAGTCTTATAAATACCTAATAAAGTACCTAAAAAGAGTGTGGTAGACTGCTTTAAACTGGCTGCAAAATAAAACCTACGGTATAATTTTTTAGTTTACAGCATTTTTGGGCATATTTGTCAATAATTTAAGCAATAATTCTGGAGCCCACTGTAATTAGTGATCAGTTGTGACCCTCATAAAAGTAATTTGTTGATATATGCTAAACCAGCTTGACATGACACAAGAATGTGTCATGTATGGACTGTGAAACACAAACTAGTCTCTGGTGCGACAACACCTGTCAATTTATTTTGCACAGTATATAATGAATTCCTACAGGCACAAATAACAGCAATAGATTGCCAGTCACAGCCAAAAAACATCAATCACCATCTCAAATAAACACAGGCGGGGGAATCCTCTGTCAGTGAAAAAAAAAACTTAGCATCCAATATTTGACAGATTAATTTCGTACTAGCAAAAGCCCACAGTCCTAAATTATAGTGCATGCATTTTTAAATAGGCATGTAAGAAATGGCATATAGACAAGATTGTCACAGAAGAGGCAGATTGCAGATTTCATTTGTTCAGCAAGGTAATCACAAAACCTGTGTTTTAAGGTTTGTGTTTGCCAAAGTCAGCAAAAAACAAGTAAAACAGTTATATTTCAACTTAAAATCAAGCTTTGGAATTGTGACAACAATGAGTCCGTCTTCAGTATAATTTGAAGAACATGGTACAGAAGCAGAAAGCAGTCCACTCTAGATTGGGAACACTGAGAAACAGCCAGTTCTGGGGATGTGCTTTGTGGTTGTATTCCAGACCAGAAGTGAGGATAAATAAGGAGGTATCATATTGAGTGTGGCCTTATAGTACATATATATATATATATATATATATATATATATATATATATATATATATATACAGCCTTATATATACAGTCAGCACTTTTTCAGGTATTTATTTGACTAATTTTTTAGACCTCTACTGCTGCAGCCTAAACACTTAGAGTTATGATGCGTTGTGTGTTCAGAGATGCTCTTCTGTATACCACTGTTGTATTGTGTGGTTATTTGCGTTACTGTCACCTTCCTGTCAGCTTTGACCAGTCTGGCCATTCTCCTCTGACATCTCTCATTGACAAGGTGTTTCTGGCTGCAGAACTGGTGCTCACTGAATTTCTTTTTAGTTTTTTGCACCAGTCTTTTCCCCATTCTGATGGTTGATGTGAACATTAACTGAAGCTCCTGACCCGTATCCACATGATTTTATGTATTGCACTGCTGCCACACAATTAGCTGATTAGATAATCACATGAATAAGTTTTAATAAAGTAAAACATGAATTAATAAAGTGCTCGCTGAGTGTAGATAAAAACATACCCGTGTTGCTCAAATCTTATTGCCAGGGACTATGTTTACATGCACAGTCATATTCTGATATTATTCTGAATAAGACAGCTAAAGCGTGGTCGCAGGTGCATGTCTATACGATATAAGGCAAGACAACTTCGACATAATTAGCCTATAATTATTTAGCACACAATCCCAATAATACATGTTGGGGTATAAAGAAAGGGTCTAAATTGTCTTTGATTGATTTATTGGAGTCAGTGGCAAGAAGTTGATTTGAAACGGCAGTGAATAATTTTTCCACTGGGTTCAGAAGAACAATTATTCAGGAGAAACAACCCTTGAAGTGATCCATCCATTTCTACTGTATATGTGGCAGCAGCATGACAGTTTGAGGCTCATTTGATACCTTGGACCCTTGATGACTTAAAGCCATTTAGCTAAAAAATGTGTTCTATACTGTGTCAGCATAATTTACAGTGGAATCTAGTCCCACCCCCAATTCAAATGCAAATAGTTTTCGTATCGCTTGTAGGACAGCCTGAAAATAAGATATCCAGACTCTGATGATGTTGATAAGTCACGGACATCAGGAAATCATGGCATTTTGTCAATGCCCAAAAAACTGTATGCTACTGGCGATTTTAAAGGTGGTAAGAATTTAAAAGTGGTGATCAAGCAGAACATTGTGCTACACAACTTTGTCTTTATGGTTCAGGTTTGACTGGAAAACTAAACAACACTTATGCTGGATTCCAGGATTTGATAAGTACTGTACTTCCAAATTACTTTATTACAAATTATTGGCACACAAACAAAGCATCGCACTGGCACTCAGGGAGTTCTGGAACAGAGGCAAAAAAATCTTTCAAAATGATACTTGTTCAGTCCAAAGTCTGTTGAAGCATAAAGACAAGTCTCTATCTAGACACAAAGCACAACTAAATAATTACAGAGGAGTCAGTCAAACAACTGACCACAATAGAATGTAATCGCAAAGTCAGACCTTTTGTTTTTACTTTGAGTTAATCTGTTTTATCCTTTCTTTCAAAAAAATGCTCAAATTGTTGCAAACTATTTCACTGTTCTAGTTTAGCAATTTTTGTAGTTTTTGTTAAGTCTAGTTTTCATTGTGTGACAGTGGAGAACCATTACTGTCAATCGCTGTGTGAATTGTGTAATTGAAACTCATGTTTTAATTGACCAAGGTGCAACTGATTGGCTTAGTCTTTTAACTTGTGCTTTTAAAATAAAGTATTACTTTAGTCTTAACACTCTGTATTTAAAGGCTTTTTTGCACGTTGCCTGGGCTTAATTCCTGGCAATTGATGTAGATTACTGGGGAAGAGCTGCATCGAACTCTTGCTGAGGGATGACCGAATTTCAAGGGAAAAAGCTGCCCTGGATAAACTGGTGTTCCTTGCTGTGAATACCAAGCAAAGGGAACAGACAGCAATTTTGTCCTTGTGTCAGATTGTTGGTGACTATTCATAGCATAGAACTTTGTCAGCAGTAAAATGTCTGGCATAAAGCATACTCATCTGCTCAAATTAAATGCCAAATGCCCTTTGAGCAACTTTATTTTTCAGATCACTTGATTAAGGCCTGTCGCCAAGAATCAACTTAAATTATCTTGTGTAGTACCGGTGTATACTGTATATTACAATGTTAATTTTGTCCAATTTATTTTGGGAGCACCCATGGGTCACTGTACATCGGTGTAAATAACCTCAAGTTAACACCGACACTGGCATATTTGCTTCATTTCAAATCCAATGTGCTGCTTTTCAACAGGGGTTGTATTTGTTTTATATTGCATTATTACATCTGCGCAGACATAACAATTAAATGAGATCAGTCAAGTACACTCAGAATAAATACATTTTGACAAGGGAAAAATGACTACATTTTACATACAAATGCGCTGACTTCAATGTGAAATTCTCATCAGAAGCACTTGTACTGTCACCACAAAGGAAATGAATTACCCAAATCCTCTGCAAAGCAAACTGCTTTTCTTCTTTAGCTGATTTCTTAAAAGCAGTTCCTAATCAAAGCATTTGCTTCTTAACTGAAAACAGTTTACATTTCCACAAGGCCATGCCCAACATTTTTTTGTTATCTCCCTTTTCAGAATAGAGCTTGCTTTATCAGCGACTGAAAAACATTGTTAGGAACTAACCCACCCTTATCTTTAGAAAAAGATCAAATATCATCAATATTTTCATATTTGTACAATGTTTGCCAGAAAGGCATGTGTTTTACTACCTTACCATCCTTATTTGAGTTCTTCCATATTTCTTGATTATATTTTCACTATATATTACACATTAAATTTTCTCAGCAAAAGCACAGCTCTCCCCAAGCACCATTAGCTATTAACCAAGGATCAATATAAATGTCATGGCACATCACATTGAAGATGAGAGAAAACCTTTAAGATTTCACTTATGAACATTGATATGTGTGTGCGTGTGTATATATGCATTTGTATGGGCGTGTGCTTGTGATTTAAAAAAAATATATATAATAATTTCATGAGAAAGGTATTAAAGTTAATCCAGCCTGCTATTTGCAGTACTTCATCCAAGGGCAGCTGTGTGTGTCACAGCCCTGATATAAGTGCTTGCCTGCCCTAGCATTATTCATTCTGCTCTATTATTGAAGTAGTTTTACACTAATTCAAGGAGTGCCTAAACAATTTCCTGACTGTCCAGCCTGGATGCTATTCACTTTGTATAACATTGCTTGCAGGTTGCTACTCAGTCTCATGGGATATACGTACCTTCAAGCACAATTACGTTCTCATAGGTACACGTTGCTGTAGTTTCAAAGTCAAATGTCCACTAAACAAAGCGCAACAAAAATCCCAGGGGGGCACAGTGTCTGCAGGATTTTAATGCCATGAGAACAATGTGTGTGTATTCTTTAGCCAATCAATGGCCTGAACCGCTGGTGCTGAGAACAACCTGAAAGCCTCCAAGACTGGAGTTTGACACCTGTGATCTACTGGTTAGCACATCAGCTTCTCCCGTTTGCGATCTAACATTTATACAATAACATATCAGACTGCCTGCCATGAATACAACAAGCTATATTAAATCAAAACTAATCGAGGAGAAGGGTCCGGAGCATTTTTGCAGAAAGGCGCACACCTAATTTATGTTTTTTTTATGTCCATTAATCTTATGTTCTACACACTAGTCTACCTATATAAAAATGGGTAGTTTCTGAGGATTAAAAAAATGCTCATAATGTTACATTCTTGAGATTCACTCCTACTGGACATTTGGTTTTAAAACTGCAGCAAAGTGTACCTGTGAGAATGTATTCGTGGTTAGGTCACAATTTCTCTTACACATTCATTTGAAATGTGATGTACATTTTATTCAATATACTTTAGTGTAATTTGCCTTGAAAGAACACATAATTTTCAAAATGTTAATCTGGATAATCTCTTTGTTCTTAGTACGCAATTTTATATTTAGTTTAGATTCATTTGATCAATCATTGAAGACTCACTTTAAAATTACATGCAAGCTTTGAGGAAGCATCATCGTCTACGATATACTTTGAAAACTACAACATAATGATCTGATGGCCTCATAATTTAGAACATTTCACATTTATAGCACTCAAATTTATCTACTAAATTTTGGCTAATATAGCGGAATTTTACATTATTAACATGGATTACATTGCAGTTCCTCCGATCCTTGGGACCCACTTGACAGAAGGTTTTTGTTGTAACTAGGAACTCACACACCTGATTTCACTAATCAAGGGCATTTTTGGTTTGATTGGTTCAGCCATTAAATCAGGTGTGGGAGTTGGTTGCAATAAAAACTGGGTCTCAAGGACTGGAGTTCAGAAACACTGCCTTAGATTATTCAGACTTTCCAGTATCTCTTATCAGTGGCACCACCTCCTGCAGTTGATAAAACTAAACGGACTAAACTTGCCAATCAAATGTCCACACACCTATTTAGTTGCTTACTGTTTGTTAAGCAATACAATTTATACTTTCTATATCATAACGTTTTTAAAAACAGCCCCCTGACTTAACATTGGTGGAACGCTGAGTTTAGAGGAGAAAACCAGTCCAGCAATTGAATAAACAAATCTAATTCATGGTAACTGCTGGGAGAATTGGCAGCTTGGCTACTTTGAATGCAATGTGAGTCAAGTACATTTTACAGACTTTGACTAATGTTAATTAATCATTGAAAGACTGAGCAATGTAAGAATGAAGTTAGCTCATATTAACGTTACTGTGTTCAGCAAAACTAGAATCTAGATGACTACAGAGTGGAAATACAGGTTGAGAGACGTTTTGACATATAGACGGACTAGGTTAACCCCAATAAAGCCCAGGGTTTACCTGGATATATCATGGCTACGTCCTAGTTGCTATAAAACTATCACTTTTCAGCCAAATGTTGCCAGATTTTCTACTGAAAAGTATAGTAGGCTAACGTTCTATCTAGCTTGTTATCCTATCCTGCAAGGTTTCGCCGCCGTCGGATGCAGTGATTGCGATGGGCAGTTGCTACTGGGAACAGGGTAGCAGCTGAGCGATTCTTTTTTTCAAAATGCCGTCCAGTTTAGGTAGTTTTGCTACCTTTTCCTCCTGGTACTTTTTTATCTTTTCTTTTCTGCGACCCACTTTTGTGCTTCAAGGGCATTTCACACTAGGCAGCTAAATGGCCCTCAATATTTTACGCAATCAACACATGTTCAAGACAGTTCGCATTGGAAAAAAGCAAACATACTTCCCGGTACCACTCTTTGCATATCAGAAAATGATACCAACACCAAATGAATTGACCGAGACCGAAAAACCGAGTTTGCTTATTTAAGGATGTAAAACCCCACGCTAACCCAACGACGGAATTTAGCGAGGGCTGAAGGTATCAGCGTGCTCGTCGTTCTGGTGTTGCTGAAAGAATACTAATAGGGTTAAAAATTAGTGGCCCCTATGCAGAGAGTCTAGATCAGCCAATAAATAAACCATGATACAAAGACAGGAGTACCACTCTGCCTTCCGCTCTTTACTTGTCCGGGCTGACCAAGATAGGGCCAATATATTCACCTTCGTTTATCTGACTCCATTTTAGAATAATAATTTAGATTAGTTGTCCACATTTAGTGGATGTCTTATTTATAATTTTGACTTGATCGCTATAGGAATCCTGTACTGAGAAGAACTCGCTGAACAATCCTCTGCTGGTACCACCGCATGTCACATCGCGCGTTATGTGCACGTCTCACAAACTGACTAGCTATCTGTAGTCATTACGGAGGTCGCAGGAATAGCTACTCTCGGGTTTATCTGTTTACAGCCTAGGGACCCAAGCAGACCAACATAGCTACGGCTGTGCTCGACATGAATGAACTACCATGCGGAGGCGAGGGATTTACCAACATAGGTCTACGGGTGCTATACGCTGTGATACAGAAAGTGGAAATAATCATCCTCCCTAGACCAGTTCGAAGGGGTAAACCACGTATTCCCTGTATAACATTAAGTGTCAGTAAGGAAAACCAAACAGATCAAGTTTTAACAATTTTATTTTACCAGGCAGGTTACATACACGTAATTACATACTAGTTCCAAATCAAAAAACATTACAACGGAAACTAAATTACGGAGTCTTAAAAGTCATACCTGGTAATAAAAGCTACATACGGGAGTCTGGCTACAGACACCCTGTACGTAGAAATTACGTGCACTGTGTGCACGGGAGGCTGATTGCATTCTCCCAGATTGCTTAGTTTACTGTCCTTAAATCCAAAATCTGGCCTTTGATGTTAACCCTAAAAATGGGTCACCCATCTGTAATTTGGAGCCACGCCTCCCCAGGAAACGCAGGGGGGTTGAGGCACATGGCTTTCACTGGGGCAGAGCTCCACACAGTTTCTCCCTGGCTCCTGGTTGGTTATGATGTCCAGGGTTTGCTGTTGCAGAAATAAAACCATTGCACCAATCGCACTGAAACAATCAGAATAATACCAAACATGAATATTATCTAAACTGACTTTGTCATGAAACATCCAATGCTGTACACATCATTTAGTGACTGAGTAAAGAGGGAGAGAGCAATAAAGGGGGGTTCAGGAGAAGGTCAGGGCCTAGCAGGAAGTATTTCCTCCCAACCTCTCTGTGCCGTAAAGAATGTTGCCCCGTCGTAACGAGTTTCACGGCTCCTGCCCATATGGGTGCGGAGATAGTGGGGGTTAATGGTGCATGCTCCTGGGTTAAATTACTTTACAGCCACATATTCCACAATAAGATTAAGATTCTTTATTGTCATTGTACAGACATACAACGAAAATCAGGTGCACTCTAGAACCGAACTCATCAATAAATATAAAAGATTTTAAAAGAAAAAGTACTTCCATTCATTCACCTCCACTCATTCTACACACCACATTTATACCATGCGCTCAGTACCAACGTATGCAGTTAAAAAGGATTAAAAGTCAATTTCTCATCAATGAGAATAAAGTGCATGCATGCAGTTAAAAAGGAATTAGTCCATATTGCACATGGTTTTCAGTTCGGAGTTCAGTATGGAAATGGCCTTGGGATAGAATCTGTTTATAAATCTGGTGGTGCGTGTTTTAATGGACCTGTAGCGTGTTCCAGAGGGCAACTGTTCAAACATGTGATGGGCGGGGTGGAATGAGTCCTTCAGGATGTTGTGTGTCTTTTTCAGGCAACGGGAGGCGAAGATGTCGTCCAGGGCAGGTAGCTGTTGGTTAATGATGTTCTGTGCAGTCTTAATGACTCTTTGTAGGGACTTTTTGTCTGCTGCAGAGCTGCTACCATACCACACCAGGATGCTGTGTGTGAGGACACTCTCAATGGAGCAGCGGTAGAATGACACCAAGAGCTTCTTTGCCAGGTTTACCTTCCTGAGAATGCTCAGGAAGTACAGCCGCTTTTGTGCCTTCTTGAAAAGCACCGTGGTGCTTGTCTTCCATGAGAGGTCCTCTGAAATGTGTGTGCCCAGAAATTTGTAGCTGGACACTCTCTCCACTTCCTCCCTGTTGATGTGCAGTGGTAAATGTACATCCTGCTTCTTCCTGAAATCCATTATTAGTTCTTTTGTTTTTTAGATGTTAAGTGTCAGATTATTTTCTGTGCACCACTCTCAGCCTCTGTACCTCCTATCTGTAGGCAGACTCATCGCCTTTGGTGATCAGCCCCACCACTGTTGTGTCGTCTGCAAATTTGACTATGTTGTTGGTGTTGTGAGATGGAGCACAGTCATGGGTGTACAGGGAGTAGAGGAACGGGCTCAGCACGCAAACCTGTGGGGCTCCTGTGCTGAGTGGAGGAGCGATGTGGCCCCATCATGACTGACTGTGGTCGGTTTGTCAGAAACTCCTTTATCCACAGGCAGGTGTTGTACTGTATGCCCAGGTCACACATCTTGGAGAACAGTCTACTGGGTAAGATGGAATTAAATGCAGAGCTGTAGTCCACAAACAGCAGCCGTGCATATGCCCCTTGTCGTTCCAGGTGGCGCAGTACAGTGAGGAGGGCAATAGAGATGGCATCGTCTGTTGACCTGTTGGTTCTATATGCATACTGGTGGGGGTCCAGGGTGGGTGGCAGAGCAGCCTTGATGTGTTGTAGAACCAGTCTCTCCAGGCACTTCATGATCACAGGTGTCAATGCCACAGGCCTGTAATCATTGAAGGATGTTATGGTAGCCTGCTTTGGAACTGGCACTATTGTGGATGTCTTCAGGCAGGTGGGGACAGTGCACTGTAACAGAGAAAGGTTAAAGATGTTTGTGAGTACTTCACCTAGCTCTGTCGCACAGTCTCTGAGGACCCGCCCTGAGATGCCATCTGGGCCAGCTGCTTTCCGTGTGTTGGTTTTGCGGAGTGTGCGTATCACATCAGCAGACTGGATGACCAGTGCCTTGCTGTTGGTGGCTAGAGCTGGGTCGATGGTCGTTGCTGTTCTTTCCACCTCGAAGCGGCCAAAGAGCTGCTCCGCCATTAAAGCACTGGTGCTGGTTAGGCTGCTGGTGTTATCCTGCCTGGTGATGTGACATATCCCCTGCCATGCCCAGCGGGGGTCCAAGTTGTCAAAGTGGTCCTCAACCTTCCGCTTATAGGCTGCTTTGGCGTCCTTGATACCCTTCTTCAGGTTCGCCCTGGCCGTGCTGTACTGTAGCGTGTCACCAGAACGGAAAGCAGTGTTGCGGGCCTTCAGGAGGAGTTGTACGTCCTTAGTCATCCACGGCTTGTTGTTAGAAAACACACGGATCCGTTTTGTGGTAGTCACATTGTCCATGCAGCATTTTATGTAGAATAATACAGAAGAGGTGTATGTGTCAATATTGTCATCTTCAAATATAGTCCAATCAGTGCAACTAAAACAGTCCTGTAGCTGCTCCGAAGCCCCCTCTGGCCACACTTGTATTTCTCTAGCAGTTGGTTTGACCGTGTTGATAAGTGGTCTATATGCTGGAGTCAGGAACAAGGAGATGTGGTCAGACTGGCCCAGATGGGGGAGAGGTGATGCCTTAAAACCATGCTTGATGGTACTGTAAACATGGTCAAGTGTATTTTTACCTCTCGTGGGACACTGGACATGCTGGTAAAATTTGGGGAGGACAGACTTTAAGTTGGCTTTATTAAAATCACCTGCTATCACAAAAACTCCGTCAGGATGGGCCCGCTGTTGTTTGCTAATGGCAGTTAGCAAGTAGCCCAAGGCTGTTGTGGTGTTAGCATCAGGAGCTATGTAAACAGCAGTTATTATGACGACAGGAAACTCTTGTGGCAGATAGAAGGGGCGACATCTCACTGATAAATACTCCAAGTCCGGGGAGCAGTAAGTGTCAGTTATCACAGCGTTTGTGCACCAGTTGTAATTTGTGTAAACACAGAGCCCCCCTCCTCTGCTCTTACCGGAGTCTGTTGTCTTGTCGGCTCGGTGTGCTGAGCGGCCGGCTAGCTCAATAGCCTCTGCCGGAATAGTTGGGCTGAGCCACGTCTCCGTGATTACCATTACACAGCAGTCCTGGATGTTTTTCTGCGTGAATATGGTAACTTCCAGCTCCTCGATCTTGTTAGAAAGTGATCTTGCATTTGTAACAAAGAGGCTCGGCAGTGAAGGCTTGTGCGGGTCTCTGCTTAGCCTAGTTCGTATCCCGGCTCGACAGCCTCGCTTCTGCTTCCTCTCTCTGCACCGTCTCCGTCGCTTTCCGGCTGGGAGAGTAGTCCACGGAGACCCCGGTGGTCTGACGAGCTCCGATGGAATGTCGTCCTGATTTAGAATACAGCTTCTAGGCGGCAAACCGATGTCAAGCAGTTCGTGCCAGCTGTATTTGTCACGTTTCAGGTCTGTCTCGCCATGTTTTATGTTTATTCATGTTGTCTTAGTCACGTAGTGTCTTATCATGTATTATGTTAGTCTAGGTTCGTCATGTTGTTTAGTTTATTTCTTGTTACGATTTATTTTCTCGTCATGTCTAGTTATGTTTCGTTACGATTATATTACCTTGTTATGTTGAATGGTTATCGTCTTAGTTTCGTTTTGTATTATGTTTTGATTTATGTTTATTGTTACGTTAACTGGTCGTTGTTTATGCATACACTTTTACATGTCTTTCCGCAAACCTTGCGTTCCGCCTTTTCTCTCTCGCTCCTTCTGTCATTCACTCCCTAATTATTTCCATTTGTCTATTTACTAAAACGACTAACGCTAGATCAGGATTGGGTAGAAACTAACAAGACTAAGCATGTGTTCATGTTACCTTACATTTCTCATTTACTAATTTACTAATGCTAGGGCAGGATAGGTTTATTACTAACGATTACTAATCTCCTTGTTAAACTTGTCATCCATCGCACCTGTTTTCCATTTCCTTGCTACGCTCTAACTAATTGTCTACACCTGTCTACACCCGCATTTATAGCCCAGTCGCGCAACTGTTCTTCGCGAAATTGTCTGCCTCTTGTTATCAAAGCAACTCTTGAGCATTTACATTATTGATTACACGTTACGATCCAAGCCTGTTTTACCGACCATTGATTATTGATTTCTGTTTTGTTGACCATCGTTTGTTTTTGACCACATCCTCGCCTACCGATTTTGTACTTTTCCCTCGCTGTTTGTTTTATGGTTTCGACTTCCGCATCGCCCACGACTACGACCCTGCCTGCCGTCCGCCTGTACTTCAGCCCCGCTGACAGCTTTCCTGCTACCGGACCTCCCTGCACGTCTACAGACTACGAGTTTGCCTCATCCCTCGGCACCGTGCTTTTTGTTTGTTTAATATTTGTTTGGCTGGATCTACGTGTATGGACATTGCTTGTTTTTACTACGCTCCTGGGATTCGTCCCGAATAAAGCCCTGACGGGACTATATCTAACCTTTGTTTCTGAGTCGTGCATTTTGGGTCCTAACCCCACGCACCCGTCTCAGAACAATTTCGCCAACATGGACCCGGCTGACTCAACCGCCATGTTCTACGCACTCCAGGAACAAGGCGCCATTGTCCAGCAACACTCACAAGGAATCTCCGAACTTCGTCTGGAGATTCGTGAGCTGTGTGCGGAGATGAGGAGACTCGCCATCGCGGTCCAGCCACACCCACTGGAGGAACCTGCCAACCCGCCTGCACCTCTACCTTCCCACCCCATGGGAACCTGGCAATTCCGGGAGCCACAACAACCCCCCCCGGAGAGGTTCGGCGGAGAACCGGAGAGATGCAAGGCGTTCCTGCTCCAGTGCGACTTTGTGTTCAGACAGCAACCTCAGACCTACAACAGCGATGACCGCCGGATCGGCTACGTGATGGGATTACTGAAGGGGGGAGCCTTGGACTGGGCGACAGCTGTGTGGTCCGGGGGTTCATTCCCTCCCCGGTACCCGGAGTTCGCCGAGGAGATCCGCAAGGTTTTCCAGCACGCTTCCAGTGACCAAGAGCCATCCCAACGTCTGATCGCCCTTCGCCAAGGCAGGAGAACTGCGGCGGACCATTCTATCGAGTTCCGTACTCTCGCGGCAGCCACCAGCTGGAATGATGCAGCATTGGCTAACCTGTTCCTGGCCAGCCTGAGTGAGGCACTCCAGGACGAGTTGGCACGTCTCGAACCCATCATTCAGTTCGATCCACTCGTCCGTGCTGCCATCCGTTTGGATAACCGTGCCAGACAACGCCGGATTGAGAGACAGGTCCCACCCACCCAGGCATACCCCAGGCGAGGGTTAAGTCCCCGACTGGAGGAGAAGCTAGCTGAAGGAGTCGAACCCATGGACCTTTCCCGTGCAGGCATGAAAGTATCGCCTGAGGAACGGACACGTCGGAGAGCAACCGGTTCCTGCTTCTATTGTGGGAGGCTGGGACACACCCAAGTTCGGTGCACCCTCCGGTCCAAGAACTCTGCCTCATCTGTTGAGGTGAAAGTGCTCAACAGATATGAAGGCGCTGCCAGGAACGACCATCGCTCCACGCTTACGGCCATGTTGATGCTTCCCGACAGAGCAATCCAGGTTAACGCGTTGGTGGATTCTGGAGCTGACGCGAACCTCATTGACGAAATGATGGCCATGGAATTGGACATTCCCACCCTCCCACTACCCCACCCCGAGAATGCTCGGTCATTGGACGGAAAGACGTTCTGCCGCATGACCCACATCACCAAACCCATTCAGCTGATCATTTCTGGAAACCACCACGAGATGATTCAGTTCTGTGTCATCCGGTCCCCTAACGACCAGCTCATTTTGGGATTACCCTGGCCCCAGAGACACAACCCCACCATTGACTGGAGTTCATGCCAGATTCAAGCCTGGAGTCGTGAGTATCACCAATCCTGCCTACGATCCGCTCCTGCACCAGCAGAGGGTGCACCCAACCCACCACAGGTCCCCAAGCCCTCCCTGGAGAAGGTGCCCACCCCTTACCATGACCTAGGCACGGTCTTCTCCAAGACACAGGCACAGACGCTTCCCCCTCATCGACCCTACGACTGGGCCATCGAGCTGCTACCCGGTTCCACACTCCCCTCAAGCCGTTTATACAAAGTCTCCAGACCTGAGAGGGAGGCCATGGAGAAATACATCCGGGACTGCCTAGCCAATGGACTGATTCGCCCATCCTCCTCACCTGTGGGCGCCGGATTCTTCTTCGTGCAGAAGAAGGATGGCTCATTGCGTCCCTGTATTGACTTCAGAGAACTTAACAACATTACAATAAAAAACAAATACCCTCTGCCATTGATGGACTCTGCCTTTCACCCTCTACACGATGCCACGATCTTCACCAAGTTAGACCTACGCAATGCCTACCACCTGGTTCGTATCCGAGAAGGTGATGAGTGGAAGACCGCCTTCAATACCTCCCTTGGACACTTTGAGTACCTGGTCATGCCATTCGGCCTCACTAACGCACCTGCTGTGTTCCAGGCGCTAGTCAATGATGTTCTTCGGGACTTACTGGGCCGACACGTATTTGTTTACCTGGACGACATTCTAATTTACTCTACCAATGCCAAGGAACATGAGATTCACGTCAGGCAAGTTCTCCAGAGACTTTTGGAGAACAAATTGTTTGTCAAGGCGGAGAAGTGTGTCTTCCACACCGACACTGTCGAGTTCTTTGGCTTCATTCTGGAGAAGGGACAGATCAGGGCGGATCCCAAGAAGATTCAAGCGGTCACTGACTGGCCTACGCCTTCCACCCGGAAACAACTCCAACGCTTCTTGGGATTCGCCAACTTTTACCGCAGATTCGTAAGATCATACAGCCAAGTTGTCTCCCCCCTCACCAAGCTCACATCCACTGCCATGCCATTCCGTTGGGGCCCCGAAGCAGATGGGGCATTTGTAAAAATTAAGAGACTGTTCTCTACCGCCCCTATCCTGGTGCACCCCGATCCCACTCGCCAGTTTATTGTGGAGACTGATGCCTCTGACACTGGGGTGGGAGCCGTGCTGTCACAAGTCTCTGCCTCTGACAACCGGTTACACCCATGTGCCTTCTTCTCCAAGAAGCTCTCACCAGCGGAGAGAAATTATGATGTGGGAAATCGAGAACTCCTCGCAGTCAAACTGGCACTCGAGGAGTGGAGGCATTGGCTGGAGGGATCCGAGAAGTCTTTCATCGTCTGGACCGACCATAAGAACTTGGCGTACCTCCAGACGGCCAAAAGACTGAACTCACGCCAAGCCAGATGGGCGCTGTTTTTCGGAAGATTCAACTTCACTCTCACTTACCGCCCGGGTTCTAAGAACGTCAAGCCAGATGCCCTATCCCGACAATTCGACACCTGTCCTGAGCGTGAGGCACCTGAGAACATCCTCCCGGGTTCCTGCACTGTCGCATCCGTAACCTGGAAGATTGAGGCTGTTATCCAGAGGGCTCTACGGGAGGAACCCGATCCCAGGTCCAACCCAGGAATACGCCTCTATGTCCCATCAGCTGCTCGGACACAGGTGCTCCAATGGGCTCATTCATCTCCCCTGTCCTGCCATCCCGGCTTTACCCGCACCTTGGCGGTGCTTAAGCGAAAGTTCTGGTGGAGCACCATGATCCCCGACACCAGACACTTCATCAAGGCATGCACCACCTGTGCCAGAAGCAAGGCCTCCTGCTGGTCTGCTCCAACCTCTGCCCGTGCCCAGCCGACCCTGGAGCCACATTGGGGTGGATTTCGTTACCGGACTTCCCCCTTCCGAAGGTAACACCACCATCCTCACCGTGGTGGATCGATTTAGTAAAGCAGCCCACTTCATCCCCCTACCTGGATTACCCACCTCCCAAGAGACTGCGGACGTTTTGATTAAGGAAGTGTTCCGCATCCACGGAATCCCCTCAGACATTGTATCCGACCGGGGCCCATAATTCATCTCTCAAGTGTGGAAAGCTTTCTGTCTGGCCCTCGGTGCCACGGCCAGCCTCTCATCCGGCTATCACCCTCAGTCCAATGGGCAAACCGAGAGGGCCAACCAGGATTTGGGAGCCGCACTTCGTTGTGTCTCAACCCAGAATCCGGCTTCTTGGAGCAAGATGCTCACCTGGGTTGAGTACGCGCACAACACCCTGCCCTGCGCCGCCACCGGAAAGTCTCCCTTCGAGATCTCTCTTGGCTACCAACCTCCACTGTTTCCTGACCAGGAAGCCGAGATTGCTGTTCCCTCCCTCGCCACCCACATGAAGCGCTGCGCTAAGATCTGGAGGAATGCCAAGGCCGCGCTCTTACGCACGGCAGATCGTAATCGGCGCTTTGCTGATCGCCACCGCACACCAGCTCCAGCCTACAAACCAGGTGACTCCGTTTGGCTGTCCACTAAGGACATTCCCCTCCAAGCCACCTCTCACAAACTGCAACCCCGCTTCATTGGTCCCTTTAAGATCCACAGCATTATTAACCCATCCTCTGTTAAACTGTCACTCCCTGCTTCACTTAAAATTCACCCCACATTCCACGTTTCATGTATCAAGCCTGTATCCTCTCACCCCATTTGTCCCCCCGATCCCCCACCCCCTCCCCCCCGCATCATTGATAACCACCCTGCTTTCACTGTGAAAAAGCTTTTGAACATTCGTAAGAAGGGTCGTGGTGTGCAATATCTGGTTGACTGGGAGGGCTATGGCCCTGAGGAGCGTTCCTGGGTAGCTCCCAGTCTCATCCTAGATAAGACATTGATCAAGGACTTCCATCATGACCACCCTGATAAATTCCAAGGACCGCCAGGAGTCGGTCGTTAAGGGGGGGGTCCTGTCACGTTTCAGGTCTGTCTCGCCATGTTTTATGTTTATTCATGTTGTCTTAGTCACATAGTGTCTTATCATGTATTATGTTAGTCTAGGTTCGTCATGTTGTTTAGTTTATTTCTTGTTACGATTTATTTTCTCGTCATGTCTAGTTATGTTTCGTTACGATTATATTACCTTGTTATGTTGAATGGTTATCGTCTTAGTTTCGTTTTGTATTATGTTTTGATTTATGTTTATTGTTACGTTAACTGGTCGTTGTTTATGCATACACTTTTACATGTCTTTCCGCAAACCTTGTGTTCCGCCTTTTCTCTCTCGCTCCTTCTGTCATTCACTCCCTAATTATTTCCATTTGTCTATTTACTAAAACGACTAACGCTAGATCAGGATTGGGTAGAAACTAACAAGACTAATCATGTGTTCATGTTACCTTACGTTTCTCGTGCATGTCATTTACTAATTTACTAATGCTAGGGCAGGATAGGTTTATTACTAACGATTACTAATCTCCTTGTTAAACTTGTCATCCATCGCACCTGTTTTCCATTTCCTTGCTACGCTCTAACTAATTGTCTACACCTGTCTACACCCGCATTTATAGCCCAGTCGCGCAACTGTTCTTCGCGAAATTGTCTGCCTCTTGTTATCAAAGCAACTCTTGAGCATTTACATTATTGATTACACGTTACGATCCAAGCCTGTTTTACCGACCATTGATTATTGATTTCTGTTTTGTTGACCATCGTTTGTTTTTGACCACGTCCTCGCCTACCGATTTTGTACTTTTGCCTCGCTGTTTGTTTTATGGTTTCGACTTCCGCATCGCCCACGACTACGACCCTGCCTGCCGTCCGCCTGTACTTCAGCCCCGCTGACAGCTTTCCTGCTACCGGACCTCCCTGCACGTCTACCGACTACGAGTTTGCCTCTTCCCTCGGCACCATGCTTTTTGTTTGTTTAATATTTGTTTGGCTGGATCTACATGTATGGACATTGCTTGTTTTTACTACGCTCCTGGGATTCGTCCCGAATAAAGCCCTGACGGGACTTTATCTAACCTTTGTTTCTGAGTCGTGCATTTTGGGTCCTAACCCCACGCACCCGTCTCAGTATTTTACATATGCCTGTACATACGTGGCCTTTAATAGAAGGAAAACGAACAGTAAACTGATCAAAAAGTATCGGTATCTAGAGCACTGAGCCGCTGCACGTACGTGCGCCGCCATCACATAGTAGATGTAGTCACAATACCAGAGGAAGCCAGCAAGCTGACCAGCCCTGAGTGATAATGCCAGAAGTTAATAATTTTCACCTTACAAGGATATATAAATACACACAACACAGTTTAAGTAAATGTAGTCCTAAAAAATGTACGTACTGATATAACTCATGGAGAGACATGGGCCCCCCTAAACCATGGGCCCCGGTGCCGCTGCACCTGTTGCACCACCTATATGACTGCCACTGTCACTTATTCAGAATGACAAAAAAAAGGCCATCTCATCTGGTCCTAACCGAAAAAAAAAAAGGTACTGTGGTACAAAATTTGAATGATGCTTATAGTAGGAACACACAGTACATCGCACCCTGCTGCATATGGGGCTTTGTAGCCGCAGAGTGGTCAGAGTGCCCATGCTAACCACCGAAAGGGCCTACAATGGGCACTCAAGTGTCAAACTGGACCTTGGAGCAATGGTCCCATTTTCTTTTCCATCATGGGGATGGCCAGGTGCGAGTTTGCCTTTTACCCGGGGAAGAGATGGCACCAGGATGCACTGTGAGAAGACAAGCCAGTAGGTGCTCTGGGCAATGTTCTGCTGGGAAACCTGGGTCCCGGCATTTATGTGGATGTCATGAATTTAACATTTGACCTAAACATAGTTGCAGTGTTCCCCAATGGCAGTGGCCTCATTTATGAAATGTGAGCCGAACGAAATTGACCATTCGGAAATGCATTTACACCAATATTGTGGGATTTATGAAGGTTTTCGGATGTCAGTGTCACATGCCACGTGACTTCCCTGGGAGGGAAATGCAGCATTTCCCGAGTTTTCAGGAAAATATATTTTTTTTCTGCATGGAGAGAGAGCACCAGCAGCAGCAAAAAAGAAATAAGTTTTCACCCTTCCTACCAGGAAAAAATTTTAACTAACACAAAAGAAAGGCAAAAGAAAGTAAAATCGAGCTACAGCTTTTCAGCCAATTTTTTGGGCCAGCTCCACTGCTTTTCATCTGAATCTTTCTTTCAAATGCTGCATGACAAACTGAAGGATAAACAAAGTCGAACAAAAACTGGCACTCTGGCGTGATCTCCTGGTATCTGCCCCATACTGTGGACACGCGCACACTTTAAGCACCTGGGGTGATTAATGCAACCCAGGTGCGCAAGCTCTCCCCACCAGTAGGAAGGGCCGAGACAATCTGCATTTCCAGCAGACCGCATGATTTATGATTCCATTCATTCATATTTTATTTTCATGTAGAGGGCCAACATTATTTTAAAAAGCCAATTGAAAATTATATTTATTTATATCATATAAAAAACGCAACTGGATTCAACATTAAAATGGGTGATGTTTCATTCGGGTAATCCTGATTAATTAATGCTTAATTGAAGTTGAATATAAATTCCATAAAACATGTAAACAATGTTTGCTATAAATAGGGTGTATGAATCATAGCTTAGACATTCATTGCTGTGGTTGCTATGGTACCTCTATTTCCATTACATTTACATTATTGCTTTAATAGAAGATTTGGCACACTTACTTCGGAGAGTGTGCATATTCATAGATCGAGCCAATTGCTTTGGTGAGGCTCACGAGTCGGTTTATACTACCCAGACACCTCCTTCTAAGTATGCAAAACACGGGAGCCAGAACTCCACACGCCGTTCTTGACCAATTCTAGAACATGTTCATGCATCCTCAGCTTTTTAGGGACTGGGACAGGACGGTGAAAGCATATTGCTGTCGCCCTCCTTGGTAATTCCAGACAGCAATGTCCCTCCTATAATTTTCTAAGTTTGCCTCCAGTTTTATGTCAAACTATTTCCATAGTACATGGAACTCCAGACAGAGTTTACAACAATGGCAATAGCTCCAGTGTGTATACAGCATGTAGGGCGGTGCCCCACATTTTACACATATTTGTAGTTTTTATTCCAGTTTTATGTGGCACATAGGTAGTTTATGTAGCCTATAAAAATAAAAGTAGGCTAATTAGCAACAAAATGTTCTTAGATGTTAGTTTGGCACATAGCTTTCTCCACCAGGACAATCAGCTTTTCCTTGTCCATTTCTGAACAGAATAAACAATGAACAATAACGGCAAGTTCAAGTTCATGATAAAAAAACATCATGGCATAGAAGATGTTAACTCCTAAGTTTTAATATAGATTTTAATGTTCGCCAAGACAAAGTTACAAAGTAGCTGTAGCACACACAGTCATATAATAAAAAATAAATCTGATCATGTGTCATCAAGTTTTTTCATCTTTTCTCAGCCATCTGCCTGGAATTGAATCTTTATTGTTCTTATTTATGCTAATCATAAGTTTTGTGTACGTGCTTTTTGTTTATGATTGATCGGTATTTATCAACATACACACATGGATGCAAAAAAAGCTGAGTTCATGCCTGTTTGATAAATCTGGTGGAATTTGTTAGTTTGGTTCCGATCACACATAAATCTGCACACAGATTTCCGAAAATATTGATAAATGAGGCACATTGTACGGGAATGGTTTGAGGAACATGACAACGAGTCCAAGGTGTTGTCCCTTGGCCTCCAAATTCCCCAGATCTCAATACAATCGAGCATCAGTGGGATGTACTAGAACAACAAGTCCAATCTAAGGCCGCTCCACCTTGCAAATTACAGGATCTGCTGCTAACGTCTTGGTACGAGATACCACAGGGCACCCTCTCGTAGAGTCCATGCCTTGGAAGGTCAAAGCTGTTTTGGTTGCATGCGGAGGACCAAGAGCATATTAGGCAGGTCGTCATAGTGTTTTGGCTCATCGGTGTATATTGCGCTTTTATCCAAAGCACTTTACAGTCAGTTCATGCCTCTTATTCACCCATTCACACACTCTCACACACGAATGGCGACTGGCTGCCATGCAAGGCATGGCCCTCCGACTGCCAGACCGCTCTTACCTCCTGAGCTAATGTCACCCGCAGAAAACAATCTTTACTCAAAAAATTTATATCAGGGTTCTTCATTTTATATTTTCAATTCATGAATCAAAGTACTGGTAAAAGAGCTGCTCCATCTATTGTCTGGTAAGCAGGTAAAATAGTTTATTTGATTGAATAAAGTGCAAAGCAAACAGCAAATAACTATTGAAGCCCTAGACAGCCCTGAACAAAACTATTCTAAAGAGAAATAAAGTCTAATTAAGAAAAATGAACCTTTTAAAAAATCTGAAATGGAAACAGAAATGTGTACCATATCATACAATTCAGACAATTTTAATGGACTCGCACAGGTTTTTTCCTCAGAGGTAAATCTGCCATTATACTGTATTAGCAATCCACCAAGGGGTAAACACAGTTGGATTTAAAGGTAATGGAGGATGAAGTTCTGATTGGTTTATTGCATGTTGTGCCCAAGACATACCTATTAATGAATTCAGCCATTAAGTCCAGCCAATTTGAGCCTTACTTTGCGCTTGATGTACCACTAGGAATATTTTGGTATACAGGTGTTATCAGAGTGGTATCTGCAATCCTTTCTTGAGGAAGCTGACTGAATAACTGTAATGGCAGTCCTATGTGACAATGCGCAGACCGGGTTGTGTAGGGTAGTGAGCATTCCCAGTCACTCCTATGTGTCACCTGCCTGTTTCTGTGCCCCCTCTGTATTATTGGTATGCAAATTGAGAACTGTTTTGGTGTCAAAAAAGCCCCACCAAAACAACTGTTATTGTAGAAATGAGATGCATCGTTTTTGCAAATCCAGCTTTGAAGTCGCACCGTAAACAAAGAAATGAATCCTATTCCAACACACGCTTCTCCTGCCAATATTGGCGCCATGCTGGGAGCAGTGCTCTGTTGTGATTCATTTCAGTCTGTGTTATTTGTGCAGGAAACTGCCCTGTGCAAGGGTGAGCCTGATTAGTCACAGTAGTCACAACTAAGACACCTCAAGTGAAAGCAAGATAAAATGCCCCTTTTTGAATCAATAGGACACGCAAATTGAGATATCCATTCTGACCGCACTAGCAGGTGACATTGAGTTAAACACCTTCAGATGCTAATGTTCAGTACCATTTCTGAGTACCATTATGTGTCCAACTCACCTGCATGGGAAGATGATACCATTTGAAGCTTTCAGAGGAAGGGGAGAAAATTAGTAAGGCCTCATAATGTTGGCCCTTAACTCTTTATAATTTACCTTTTTTTGGCACACTGTATGTCAGCCTACAAGAGGGCAATCCGTTCTCAATCTTGTGATATGAAATGATTCTGACAGAATTTGCTATATAGAGGTAACATCGCCACTTGGGATCATTCCACAGTTAGTTTTGATGTATTTTGGCAAATTAAAAGGGCCTCATCTAAGTCCAAGATTTTAGACATGCCAACTTTAAAAAGATGTGATCAAATTTAAATAATGTAGACTGGTGCAACTTCTTCATTGCAGGACTGAGACTGAAAAGTGGGGCAGGTTCAAAAGGGTTATACTTGATGCACGGTGTAAATTCATTCCTAAGGTACAGAAAATAAATTGAGAAGGCAGTCTTCACAGTGGATGAATAAATCTTTACATAAGATATATAAAAGCTAAAGTACTAAGTAATAAGGCTGAATATTGTAATATGCATGCAAATGTTAAAAAAGAACTAAGGGTAGCCAAAAGGCTATTAGAAAGGAGAATTGAAGAAGATGCTGAAAGTAATCTGAAGTGTTTCTTTCAATACTGTAGTAGGAAAAGGAAAGTTAAAGAGGAGATTAAGGGCATTAAGAATAACAAAGGAACACTGCTTTATAACAATAAGGATATTGTTGATGCCTTACATGGGTACTTTGTTGAGACTTTTACCAGAGAGGTGGTTACTAAAAGGCTGAAGGCATATTCTGGCTGAGCAGATACTAAAATAGGGGACAAAGAAGTATTAGATAAATTACATCAACAAAAGAAAAATAAGGCAGCAGTCTCTGATGGCATATACCCAAGGGTACTTCAAAGAGTTAAATTTGATCATTTTGAAACCACTGGCCATTTTTAGACAGTTTTCAGAAACTGGAGAAACACCAAATTACTGGAAACAGGCTTGTCAGTTTAATTTGTGTTGGATATAAAATTCTGAAATATATCATTAAAGACCAACTAGAATTCTTTCTTGAAAATAATAACATCCCAAGGGACACTCAACATGATGTTTTGCAAATGTAGGTCATGCCTGACAAACCTTTTGGCATTCTTTGAGGAAGCTAAGCTTGATGGTAGCAGGGCTCATGATATTATATACATTTGATAAGGTACCACATGACAAACTGATTATCAAAATGAAGATGATATGGAATTACATGAGGGATTGCAGGCTTAGGTCTCGTTGGCACTGGTCAGGAGTGATCAATGTAGAAAGTGCATGTACTGGGTTTCCGAGGGAATCCCAAAAGTAGAACTTTTAATGTGGTCCATGTAGCAGCACAGCAAAAGCTCTACTCTAGACTGGTCTCTAAAGAGTACCAACAGTGTTTGAAGTGGTAAAAAAATTGCAGTATTCATTTCAGCAAACTCTAGTCCCAGTACTTTCAATTTGAGCCAAACTAACATTGCAGGCAGGTTCCATTACAGCTGCTAAAATATCAAATACGTGGTTCAGATACATGTCAAACTTTGGGACTACTTGGTCCTCCAAGCTGTGATAAGCATATATACTCACCATACATTTTGGAGTCCCAAACAATCTTTTGCGTGTTCATACAAGTTTGTCATCGATATGGTTTGAACGATGGCTATCACGGTTTTTTTTGGTCTCACAGTCGCAGTATCTGGGCTCTTGCGTCACATTGCAAAATTTAGACTGCACATTTTGCTACGTAAGGATGCGAGAAACACTCCTTGCGTCATTGCACGAACAATAAATTTGGATAGCTCTCCGGGCTTTTTTCATGCAAGCAGGAATGCTAAAAGTATCTTCAGCCTTTCACTGACACGTCTATTAAAAAATGGACATCCCGTCCGACGTACATTATTCAGTCACAGTATGGCATCTCATTCATACAGTTTGAATGAGAGTTTCTAACTTGCCATGTTCAATGAGGCTGATGACGATTATACACTCACCGAGCACTTAGGAACATTTTTACTTTATTACACCTACTTATTAATGTGATTATCTCATCAGCCAATTGTGTGGCAGCAGTGCAATGCATACAATCATCTAGATACGGGTCAGGAGCTTCAGTTAATGTTTAGATCACCCATCAGAATGAGGAAAAAATATGATCTAAGTTACTTTGACTGTGCAATGATTGTGGGTGGCAGATGGTTGAGTATCTCAGAAAATGCTGATCTCCTGGGATTTTCACACACACTAGTCTCTAGAGTTTGCATAGAATGGCGCAAAAAACAAATCCAGTGAGCAGCAGTTCTGCAGACTGAAATGCCTTGTTAATCAGAGATGTCAGAGGAGATTGGCCAGACTAGTCAACGCTGACAGGAAGGTGACAGTAATTAAATAACCGCACATTACAACAGTGGAATGCAGAAGATCATCGCATCATAACTCTAAGTGGATAGGCTACAGCAGTAGAAGTCTAAAAAATAAGTCCAGTAGTATGAGATGAAATAGTTGTCCTCTGTCATCCAAATCACACTTCACAGAACAATACAATGGAACATAGTGGAACGGTTTCATACAGTTGGTATGCCTGTGAAACTTTGGTTCTTATATGCTGCCTTTATATATAATGGTTTGGCATGATGACACATTGGATTATCTCATTGATTTCTCAATTACTGTATTGTTGTTGCCATCATTATGACGTTAAGCTAGACTAGCCAGTGGAACGATAATCAGTGCATGCCCGCAGTGGAGTCCTAATGCCAAAAACAGAACAGCCACGCAGCTAATGTTTGTCGCTGTCAAGTAAACCAGATAGGTTTTTTGTTAGTCATTGTTTGATTTCTATGATGCAAGGTAGCTACCTAATCAATCTCTTAAATACAGCCTGAACTAGGTTGTTTTATATCCTTCAACTTATTCAAGTATTCAATAATTTGAACCATTCAGTTACCAACTTCAATGATTTTACTGCTGTAATCCCATCATAGATAGAGGGAATGTAGTTTAGGCAAACAGAAGAGTCACTTTTTGCCAAGCATTCATGTCCAAGGTATTTTGGCTGGAAGTAATTACCTGTTGATGAGGGCTATCGAAATTTGTGATTACTCTTCAAAGTATTATTGTTATATCTCGATAGGGAGAGCAGTTATCAGTGTTTTGAAATTATATGATAATGAGGGGAGTCATTACAAAATAATGAAGCAAATGGAAGAATGAAAAGGTTCAGGGTTTAAATGAAAATGAGGTCATATCTTTATTAAATTAAATATCCTATTCAACCAATTAGTGTTAGTAATTAGCTATATTTCCTGGTTTGTGGGGTAATTTTTTGATGAGAACAAAATTCACATCAAAAAGCCAGTTTTGCCGAAACTGTGTTTTGCAAAAATGCACCATCAAACAGTCATATCTCCAGAAATATTTACTCAATCTCACCAAGTAATACCACATTTTTTAGCTCTCATTGTGTACTTCATCAGCTTAGAGCTGGTCACATATACAGTTATATACCTTTGGGTCAAGTGCTGAGGGCCAGTCTCATGTTGTTGTCTTTCACTTCCGCACCACGCTCTCTACATCAAAAATTAATGGACACTGAATCAAGACACTGTTGGGGGGTGACTACAGCCAAAGACACATACACACCTGGCTTACTGTAACCCAACACTTGGGTTATTTTGTTGTTGGCTAATAATTGGCTTGATGTAGTCCCAGTTTAATGGGGGTAAATATTCTGTGGGTTTACCTGAGTTCAGGACCCACAAGGTCCCCAATAGGAGTGTTCAGAGAGGCCACTCTATGTGCATTTGTTGGGACAGCAAAATAATTTGTATTCATATTTGTATTTGAATAATGTGGATTAAACCAGAAGTGGGCTTTGCTTCACGAGGGGAAACTTGGCAATACTATTTTTTCCCTATTGTTCAGATATTACAGCATTACAGCATGTTTTAAAAATGAAAGTTTTACATTTCTCCTTCATAAAAACACTATGACAATAATCAAAACTAACTAGCTAAAAAGTGTTTAAGGGTTAAGAAAAACCTTTCTTGTTTACCTCAGTCAATTAGTATATGCCTCTAGTTTATGTTTCAGTCAGAAACCAAAATGACCAACCAAACCTTTCATTTATGTATGTCACAATACAGAATTTTTCTCCTGGGCATAGTGCTGGTAGGTGCTGTTTCGGTCCCAGTTTCCCCAACTACTGTTTGGACAGATCAGCTCTGTTCAAACTGCAATGTGCTGTGGGTGTCAGTCTCCAATCACAGGACATCGTTTCCCAGTTTAATTGCATGTCAAATGGCTCCAGACCATGGAATCATAGAAAGGCATGCCACCATTTCATACCCGCTGTTTGAAAGCCTCTGTGTAATTAACTGCCAAACTTATCGGTGTGACCTAAGGTAGTATTTCAGAACTAATTATTTCCCCTTCAGTCAGAATTTATCATGACCTTTATAACCTCAATTACTGATATCATACTCTTTTTATGCAATAATTTATTTTATTTTTGTTGCCCTAATATTGTATCACTTGATACTGGATAATTTGTGCCTGAATTTGTGAATAATTGCAATGTTAATGCTGCTGTTCTTAATAGTTTTTGGAACTACACTGCCCATACTTCTGTTTTTCTGAATTGAGCCAATAACTACACTTACATAAAATGCAATGCTACACCTATTTTAAGTATTACTGCAGTTAACAATCTGTGACTGTCATTGCTATCATTCATTCATTCATTATCCTAACCCGCTTATCCTGAACAGGGTCGCAGGGGGGCTGGAGCCTATTCCAGCATACATTGGGCGAAAGGCAGGAATACACCCTGGACAGGTCGCCAATCCATCACAGGGCACACACACCATTCACTCACATACTCATACCTATCTCCAATCAGCCTGACCTGCATGTCTTTGGACTGTGGGAGGGAACCGGAGTACCCGGAATACCCGGAGGAAACCCATGCAGACACGGGGAGAACATGCAAACTCCGCACAGAGAGGCCCCGGCCGACGGGGATTCGAACCCAGGACCTCCTTGCTGTGAGGCGGCAGTGCTACTCACTGCACCATCCGTGCCGCTTCATTGCCATCATATCACCAGTATTATCATCATCAACAAAGATTTAGTACAGAGTAATAATATTAATAAAAAAACTATGTATTACTGTAAGGAATTTGAAGGGAGGAAAATCCGTTTATCTGACTCCATTCATTTCTAATCCTAAGATTTGTGTTCGCGTATACGTGCATTGGCTGGAGTGTGCTGAAATAATGAGCATCTTGCATATACTGTTCCTTGGTGGTGGGGAAACCAAAACTAACTTCTGAACCAGTGAGCCCTAACTAAGGTTATTCCTGGTGAGAGAAAACTAATGTAAATATCTTTGAATTTGACCCTGTTACTATTTATATGAAATAATACTAGGATCCTCCTGGACACTGAAATGAACATCTATCCCAGAGCAGCTGCACATCCGGCTAGCGATACTATTAATATGCCCAGTGAGTAACCCGTTACCTAACGGTGTTACCCCAAAACCACATATGAGACCAATACACTGGCTTCTCACAGAGCGGAGATGCACACTCTTGCGCACTCTGGCCGACTTATATGCAAACCACGTATTTAGATGAGCTGAAAAGCAAAAATATGTCTATTATGAAACAATAAGACAGTTGGCAATAACCATATTATTTTCAGTTTCAATTATGAAAGGTAAACATTTATTTACAAAGCAAGACAAAGACCACTATCAAGAGAAAATACATACATACTAATAAACTAAGGCAAAGGGAATGAACACAAAGTGAGTATTGAATGAATGCTCAAAACATTCTGCACAGTAACGACTATGGTACCAGGAGAACTGTGGAGCAGATTCCCCCTGAATGTCCCTTTGGACTTCCCTTAAATACAATCCTGAGCAAGCCTTCCACCCTTCCTAGTTTATCCAAATATAGTTTGTCCTGGCCAGTGGCATCCCTACAGCCACCACCACAGACCCCCCTCCAATAGGAATGGGTGAGACACAGAGACGCAGGGGAACTTGAAAGACAGCTGACAGCCAAGACTTCGTACAACTGGCATCCTATTCTGATTTTAACTATCACTACAGTATATATTACTTATTCCCCTGTATAAGTACATTCCCCTCTAGTCCAAGGTGATGGCCCCTCTTACTATGATTAGACCGATAACCTTGCATTTCATATAAAATTCATCCATAATGCACCAACCACAGAACATGTATGCTAACATACCCATCTCCAGCATAAAAACCTGTCCAGTACATATACCCCAACCTTGGAATATGCATGCTTATATAACCCATCCAGTACATAAACATTCCCCCTTGGAACATACATCTTTATGTACCCATCTCCAACACATGTTTTTCTTTCTTTACACTGTACACAGCAAAGCATTATTCCAGATGCAGCCTCAGCTCTTCACGCAATTTGAGAAGAGGTCTTCTTTTTTTGTGATCAAATGTTTATTATTATTTTGTCAAAGAAAAATACATTCTGCAATAATTCAGCACGCTGTAATTACTAACCTTTGATTAATTAGAACAATTAGGTTAATTACATCATGACTATGCATCTAAGCAGACTTCTGTGGTGTCTCTACACACTGGCATCACTGGGAGCTTGACTGATCCGTCTGGTGATAATATAGTAACAAATGCATAAATTGTATGTCGACAGGGCACCTACAACCAATCTCTACCATTAATTTATCGTTTGTCTTCTAAATTTGTGAATTTAGACATGCAGTGGTGATGCAGAGTCAAAATGACATGCAGAATGCAGTAAGTAGCATATCTAGACAACTTGAAAAAATATGTTTTTGATGAAGACTCCCTCCCACTCATGCCTGCCATGACTTCCTTGGCTTCTGGTTGGAACTCTGTACTATGACATACAGTGTGCAACCTGAGACAGAAAGAACAGCAGACATAATAGCATGGCAGATACAATTGTATTTATGTTTATAGTTGTGAATACATTTTCTAAATTAATTTTGTGGAAGTCTGCAGGTACTGTACATTGTTTAATGCCTATTCCCATGAAGGAAAATGTTTATGTTGACAGTGATGAGCATGATGAAAACGGACTGTTTTTTGTCTTTCCTTTTTCTGTTTTTTCTCCGCTGATTGAATTATACTGTACCTGTATCTCATTAGAATAATAATGTTTAAAATGTTATTTTCAACGACTAAACAAATAATATTCACAAGTACAACCTCTGGAGGCATACATTACTGCACAAACAGCTTTGGAGTTACATGATATGTATCTTCATGCTGGCAACCACAAACCTACAGTAAATGTCCCAATACCAGCCATTCAAATATCCTTTCTGTAACACAATTACTGTATGGGTTAATGGAAATGTATATGAAACCTAAAATAGCTTAAAAACGTTCAAAAAAGTTCCCACAATTTGCAAGCAAATAGAGACGTAGAGCTATACACTGCCTCCGCTTCCACGTGATTCAGGAACTATCTGATGTGCTTGCACAATGGTACAGATAAACAACAAAAAGGCATAAACTGTTGTTTGCTCACTCATGGTAACTTGCAAGCTAACCAGCTACAATGTAAGCCTTTACTAACGTTGCATAGCAACCACCTAGCACTACTTAAAAGAATGCGGAACTACTTTCTTGTAAATTATTCTTGTAATGAAACTGTTTTAATTGGATTGTGTCTATAATATCTATATTACTATGTTTGGTAAGATGTGGGGGTTGCAAACAACGCCCCTTAGCTGTCTATATACCACTGCCTTTCGTGAGTTATTGCTTAATTATAGCTTCAAGTAAGTATGAGTTTTCACATATACACCTAGAATTTTAAGTGTAATTACCATGAAGTATTGTTTCTCCAATGTTCTATATAAACAGCATTTGACCTTAACTTACAAGTACACCTAAACGTTGCAAATTTTCTTCTGAACTTCTGAACAAATGTTTGTGTGTTTGTGAAGAAAACATTAATTATTGCTTTCATGCGCAAGCCAAACTTAGAGACAAACGTTGATTGAATCTCAGGAGTGTGTAAATTCTGTAGTTTCACTTACTGCTTAAGTGGTAAAACACTGTAATATTAATGCATTGTTGATATTCTGTGTGAAATGCTGTCACTGTCTGATGTTCAGCATAGTTATGGAGACAAGAAAGTTGCTGTCAGATAAGGTGCAACTGAAAGTGACTCACAACTGAAAGTGACACACCTGAGCTCACAATGTACTGGAACTTGACTTGAAATCAAACTCCCCGGCTTTCTGCCCTGTACATTTCTCCTGTGACTCAGAGGTGTGTGTGTGTGTGTGAATTTGTTGGGGGGGGGGGGCTTGGGGAGATGTATTACTGTGCAACACATGCATCCGATGAGGACCTCTTGCGTGTTACTCTCAGGAGAAGAAATGTCTAGAAGAATCCCTTCATCAATCATATACTGTATTTCTATTTTTCTTCCTTTCTGCAGTGGGAATGGGCTTCTGTGGCATTTGTTTGTTTATTTTGGGTGCTCTCCATGGTTGCTGAGTGAGTCCCTATGCTGTTCACATCTCATCCGTAACTGACACTCTCCTCATTTCCTGGCTTGGGATTGTGTGTAAAGGTCTGGGCCGGTGAGACTTAAGGGGTTAAAAACTGTTTGAAAAGTCTGTTCTGCTGCACATAGATTTAATGAAAAATGTTGTCTGCAGTGCAACTTTTCAGGGTACAGAGAATACTTTATGCAAATTAGATGGACGCACCTACTCTACCTATCCCGGTGGAGCCAGGCTGAAACATCGAATGCAATTCCTCTTTAAGTGTGTTTTTGTGACAATCACAGGAGCCTCATCAGCTTTTGAGAAATCTGTGTTCTGTTGATATAAAAGCTTTGTTGCCTAATGTTTGGTTAAGCAAAATGGAGACAAAAAAACCCCAAATTGGACTTTGGAGGAAACAATGTGCAATGTATGTGGAAACAAAATAATCATAATTAAAGGGGAATTTAGCTCCATGCCTCTTGAGATAAAAGGTGGCATGGAGACAGATGAAAAGTGTATGCACATTGGCATTCATGCCCCTGGCTGCGTGTCATTATCTTTACATATCAATCAGATGTAAAGGTGCTTGTCCTTTTTCAGTTGAGAAATTCAGTAGATCGATATGATGCAACTCATTTTTAAAACGTTTTTAAAAGAATGTATGCAGCCAAATCTCCAGCTACCATATTGGTGAAACACCAGCACAAAGATTGAACTGTAGCGCTCTGTAGAGCGACCTGGCCAGCAAACATACAGTGGCCACTAGTTGTCATTAGCAGTCCACTGGTATGGCTGTCATAAAGAATTCAAAATAGTTGCTGAATTGTCCTGCTGCGAGCAGACTGCTGTAGTGCTGATTTGCAAAACTGGCAGGCCCAAAAAATGCTACTGACAGCGGCCCGACAGGTGTTTGCTTGGTGGGAGATTTGTCCTTTATCTGCAGTGCCGTACCAATCATGAGTTCTTCCCTGTTTTAGTACACAACTGCATGGCTTCCCTGTCTTCTTCTGTCTTCTCGTCAGGGCGAATGATGTGACACCAGGAGCTGACTCTTACAGACCAGCCCACACACGCTTTTCTACACCGACGGTTTTCTACACCCTCTACACCCTCCCCTGCGGTTTCACCCCAGGCATTTCCTCCTCGAAAGACGGGGAGAGAGAGAGAGAGAGCTCACTGGAGTTTACCACTCATCTGGCGGGGCCTGGCTTGGCTGCAGCCTTACCCTCCTCATTCATTTACATCAACCAAGGGATGGAATAATAAAACACAATGGGCTGGTCAGCTTTAATGAGCCAAAAAGACAGTGAGTGCAGGGGGAAGTGCAGGAGGGAAATCTGCAGAGAGATACCTGGGAGGACAACAGCATCTGCAGTTTAATCGTAAAGTTGAAACAGCTAATGGTACCCAGAGGCTTAGTTTACCACATCAGATGTCTTCTTTATTGTTTTGCCTTAAAGAATAAGGGAATCAGCTTAATGGGAATATAGAGGATACTAAAACAAAGTAGACTAAATAGACGTCGGAAATTTTACTTTGTGCTATTTCTGCGCAATAAAAACGTGTCACTTCATTTTTCATTTAAAATCTTGAGCTAGCTTACTTGACTTAGCTCATTAGCATAACTCTGGTCCTCTTGTTTACAAAGGCCAATGGCAGTCTCCAAAGGCAATCAAAAGCCTAGAATCATGACTAGATACTAAAAGCTCTCTTATACCTGCATAAAGAAGTGATTGAAATCACCTGACTTATTAGGAACACCTGTGAAGCCATTTGTCCCAGATATTATGGTACCTTGAAATGGGGATACAGTGTATAAAACGTGCTGTAACCATAAAAATACTTCATTAAAAGTATGCAGTTTAACCTCATTACATTGATTACAAATCTAAGATTGTTGAGTACAGAGCCAAATCAAGAAATACATATGTTTTTGTCACAAATGTTATGGAGCTGACTGTATGTGCATGCATGTACACACATACACACGCACATGCATACACACACTGATCAATATCACAGAAGACAAGAGAGCTGATATTCCCTTGAGAAGCTCAGCAAATGGGTCAGTAAAAGTGAAATATGGAAATGCTCAGCTTTTAACATCTGGGGAGAAGTGTATTTTAAGTACACAGTTGCTCCCATTGTGTGTAATATTTATGGAACCAGATGAGCTGAATGCTCATTGCTGTTCAATGGTTTTCATTCTTGTAGCCACCTGACCCCCGCTGGTTTTGACCAAAAGAAGGTTATTTTAAAAGAACTAATCGTAAATAATAATCGTCAAAGATAAGGCAGCATGAGAATTAATACAGTGTACTTTCCCGCTGCCATATTATCCTCACTCTGCAGGTCAGACCTGCTTCTAATTCCCTAAGGTCATTCCTCTCAATAAAGGCAGTTCTTACTTTTGAAAAATCCTATGTAAAACTGGCTAAATGAATTTTATCTCATAAAGAGATTCTTTTTTTTGGCTTCAAGTGACATTCTTCTTTTTCTTTTTTGGTGGATTCATTTATGACTTAATCTTGTGTCACATCTCATGGACGAGATTGTCGTATCTCAGGATCTGTAACAAGCAATCCCCGAAAGTAATTTTGAAAGGCTCCATACTGTCAGTCGTAAGCTAAAGCAGGCAGTGTGTGCCCCGCGGCTTACCGAGATAAGGCTATGTTCTCCATCTGGTTGAGGAGACAGAGACGTCTGACAGATTATTCAAAACGCATATAAAACCCCCGGGGCTGAAAGGGGGGACATGAATTTGGGCGGTGGTGAAAACTCCAGGAGCCTGACTGGATGTGACACTCTGGACACTTATAAAAACAAATGAACACAACCGTCTGAGGGGAAAGGTGGCAGCCCCTGCAACAGGAAATCAAAGAAACATCACTGTCTGTGTCCATCGCCTTTATAGCGGAGAGCTCTCAAAAATAATGCAGAACTATGAGTGCATACCCATAAATCAGATTTCCAGGAAAAAAAAAAAATAAGGGGTAGTTTTTTCTCAGAGAAAAGAAACTGGCAACCATCTAATCAAATTATGCCCAGAAGATCTATGGCAGGGATCATCAAATCACGGTCCTCAAGGTGATTTGTTTTGGTTTTGTTGTTTTTTTGGCCAATCAGTAGTACTAATTGTTCTGACAATTACCTGGGAGAAAAGATAACCCGGGCCGGATTTGGATTCGGGGTTCAGATTTGATGATGGCTGATCTTTGGCTTTTATCCAGAGGTGGGCCAGCTGGGTCCCTGGAGAACTACATTCAGTAAATTTGCATTTCCAAGACTGGGAATTCAAATAATTGGCAGTTTCTATTGCAGGTGATCAGCAACTGACTTAATTTCCCTTATTGAGTGATGACCTGCATAACATTACAGTAAAGGGTCAGTGAAATAGGATGGACCTGTCTGCCCAGCCAACTGGTGAACTGCTGAACACTAAATGCATTTTCCTAATTATATAGAAATATTCCGCCCATGAACATAGGTGGCTCTGCCATTGAAGACAGAACTTTTTTTAATGTAAAGAAAAGGAAACATAGACAGTGCGCTGTCAGAATTTAAATTGGCCTGCCAACACATCAGATTTGGGGTCCGTCGGTTCATTCTCCTGCCAAGAATGCCTGAAATGAGCTAGTCTGAAACAGAGATCAATGGCGGCAGGTATATAATTCTCTATTGATTTTTCCTCTCTCCTCCCACACGCAATCTCACTCTTTACCGATGCAACCTTCTTGTCTCAGATTTCACCGTTCAGGGCACACAGCATGCATACTGTACACCTGGAATGCCTAGCATACAGTATCTATCCCTTAAAATCATGCACTATTCAATGATTGGGAGATACGTTCCTAATTTGTGAGCAGCGAATCAGCATAGCTTGTTCAGACTCGAAGGAAGAACAAAGAAAAACCACACGATTATCTGAGATAAAACAAAGCTTAACAAATTAAATGTAATACTTTTGCATAATATCCCAGTACACCTTGCGACTAGTTACCTATTTCCTGACTTACTGTTGCCCAGATGAAGGTTCCAGGCCTGGATTTGAACAGACTATGGTATGAGGGTACAAATTAACAAACATATTTGCTTTTAGTTTTAATCACAGTTTTCCAAATCAGCTGTGATGCTGTAATCCACATTACATTACATTAATGGCATTTGGCAGACACTCTTATCCAGAGCAACGTACAGTTGATTAGACTAAGCAGGAGACAATCCTCCCCTGGAGCAATGCAAGGTTAAGGGCCTTGCTCAAGGGCCCAATGGCTGTGCGGATCTTATTGTGGCTACACCAGGGATTGAACCACCGACCTTGTGGGTCCCAGTCATGTACCACTACGCTACAGGCCGCCCTACTGACTCACAAAAGGAAAGGTGGATGCTGCAATGTTATCAGGAAAAACTACCTGAATGGAAGAAGGAAAGCTGTTGGGCTATTGACCAATAAATAATAGCTATTTCACTGCTTGAACAGGTCCATCATAATTTCGAGTTTATGCTTGGTTTGAAAAAGCAATTTGAATATGAGGAGGACACTCATTGCAGCATGGGCAGTGTCTTGATTCCGTGTATATACCCCTGCCCTGCTGCTGGGATAGATGGGAAATTAATGTTTGTGTTATACCTGTCACTACCAGTTAATAGTGCACAGCAAAGCTGAGGGAAAAATGCAAGAAAATAAGCGTGCATGATAAACAGTGACCATGTTACCATGGGAAATTCCACTTCTGGGAAATGCAGTGAAACCCAAACATTTACAGGGGATGTAAGCTACTTATAACTACTTCTAGTCTGAACAATTTTGACTGTAATACTACTGAGAGAAAAGGTTTTGAAACAGCTGGTAGCTGGTTGACCAGTTCAGGCCAGCTCCATACTCAACATGATTTGACCAGTTCAAGCTATGTTTTGAAACAGCCAGTAGCATGTCATTTCAACATAGTTGTAGTTGTAGTTTTGATTTTACACCAGGGAATTGTAACCCCCAAATTGTAACCCCCCATACAGTCACAACAATAAACAACAACAACCTCAATAGTTTTAAAAAATAGTCATGTTGGGTTATAAGAGAGTGAAAAATTATACATTTTTAGTCAAGATTTAAAAATGTTCAAAGAACTGCCCTCATTGTTTTTTTTAAAAACAAAAGTGTTTAAAGTCAGCCATCTTGGGAATGCAGGGTGTGTTCTGTTGTGTATGGCGTACTAAGATTCGAGAGGTAAGATGGCGCTAGATCCATGCAGTGTTTTATATGTTGAAATATATTTTTGAAATCTGCTTTAGCTTGTACTGGCAATCAGTGGGGTGAAGACAGGATGGGAGTTAACTGTCCTATTTTCTAGTTTTTGTTAGGATTCTGACTGCAGCATTTTTAACAAGTTGGAGAATTTTAGTGGTTGTTTTAGATAGTCCAGAGAAAATAACATTGTAATAATCTAATCAGATATTAGGAATGTTGCAAAAATGTAAAAAATGCTGTCTTTGTTACAGCCTTAATGTGAGCCTGAAATGAGAGGGAGAAAGATTAGATCTTTGACTGTAGGGCTCTGTGATATTTTATAACCATCAGGTTATAAACATGCATGTGTATGACTAGTCTAACAATTAGCAGCTCAGTTTTATCTGTGATTAAAAGCAGAAAGTTCACAGAGACCCAAGTAGTAATTCCAGCCAGGCAATTTTCCAGGTTCATAAATTGGGAGGAATAATTAGGGTTTACTGGAATATACAGCTATCAGCATAAAAATGAATGTGATGCCATACTTCAAGATAATATCTCGAAGGGGCACCATACTAATGGAAAATAATAAGGGATATAGAGCTAAGCCCTTCATTTTACTTCAGCAGAATCAGAGATTATATTATAGAAGATCTCACTTTGAGTCCTGCCTAATGAAATGGAATTGGAATAGTTTTCTAAACATTACAGAATAATTTTGTGATCCTCAGTGTCAAAACCTGTGCTCAGAACTAACAATTGCAATACACGTGCCAGCATGTAGCTTCATGGCTAAGGTATATGACTGGCACCCAGAAGATTGGTTCAATCCCCGGTGTAGCCATGATAAGATCCGTAGAGCAGTTGGGCCCTTGGGCTAGGCCCTTAACCCCACATTGCTCCAGAGGGACTTTCCCCTGCTTAGTCTAATCAACTGTAAGTTCATTTGGATAAAAGTATCTGCAAATTATTAAATTATAAATTATAATACTGTGAATGAATCAGAATTGTAAGTACCTCTTGAAATAGTTTAATAGGGATTACATCAAGCACACAGGCAGTATAGTTTAAAGTTCATGAAGGTCTCTAAATGAGATTGTCAATCTTGTTTATGAAGAATTCATTAAAATCATTGGCACCAATGGAGCACTGTGAGAAGATATTTTTGTTTAGCAACAGTATCAAGAGGAACCTCGGTTTCGTTCTTATTAGAAATTAATCCAATAAGGGGGCAGTCTGTAGCCGAGTGGCTAAGGTACATCACAGGGATCCAAAGGTTGGTCATTCAAGGCCTGGTGAAGGACCCCTAGCAACCACTTTGTAACACCTTAGCAAACACCTAGCAACATCTTTGCAACCACCTAGCAACATCTTTGCAACCACCTAGCAACACCTTAAGAACCACCTACCGACACCCTAGCAACCACCTAACACACCAAAGAAATCACCTACCAAACACCAGGTAAACCATAATATTTGCAGTAGTAGCAATAGTCGATTTGCTGCAATCACACTCCATATTTTCTTTAGGAAATGCACATCTCTAGTTATTATTATTATTCTTCATCAGTATGAGAAGTAGGCAGTTTTGGCAGCTGTTTATACGATATGCTCTTGTGTAAAGTAAGGTTACATGTCACTTGCGCCCAAGCATTCTGCATCTACACTACCATTCAAAAGTTTGGGATCACCTTGTACTTTTCTGCTTTTTCAAAGCATAAACTAGCGCTTGGGTAGCAGTAATGAGACGGGTGCGTGGGGGTTGGACCCAAAATGCACGACTCAGAAACAATAATGGAATAAAGTCCCGTAAGGGCTTTATTTGGGACAAATCCCAGGAGCGTAGTCACAACAAGCAAAGTCCATACACGTAGATCCAGCCAAACAAACGATAAACAAACAAAAAGCACGGTGCCGAGGGAAGAGGCAAATTCGTAGTCGGTAAACGTGCAGGGAGGTCCGGTAGCAGGAGAACTGTCAGCGGGGCAGATGTACAGGCGGACGGCAGGCAGAGTCGTAGTCGAGGGCGATGCGGAAGTCGAAACCATAAAACAATCAGCGAGGCAAAAGTACAAAACGGTAGGCGAAGACGTGGTCAAAAAACAAACAATGGTCAACGAAACAGAAATCAATAACGATGGTTGGTAAAACAGGCTTGGATCTTAACGTGAATCAATCAGAACTAATGCTCAAGCGTTGCGTAGTAAGACTAGAGGCAGACAATTTCGCAGTGAACAGTAGCGCGACTGGGATATAAATGCAGGTGTAGACAGGTGTAGACAATTAGTTAGAGCGTAGCAAGGAAATGGAAAACAGGTGCGATGGATGACAAGTTTAACAAGGTGATTAGTAATCGTTAGTAATAAACCTATCCTGCCCTAGCATTAGTAAATTAGTAAATGACATGCACGAGAAACGTAAGGTAACATGAACACATGATTAGTTTGTTAGTTTCTACCCAATCCTGATCTAGCGTTAGTAGTTTTAGTAAATAGACAAATGGAAACAATTAGGGAGTGAAGGACAGAAAGAGAGAGAGAGAAAAGGCGGAACGCAAGGTTTGCGGAAAGACATGTAAAAGTGTATGTTTAAACAGTAACCAGTCTACGTAACAATAAACATAAATCAAAACATAACACAAAACGAAACTAAGATGATAACCATACAACATAACAAGGTAATATAATCGTAACGAAACATAACTAGACATGACGAAAAAATAAATCGTAATAAGAAATAAACTAAACAACATGACGAACCTAGACTAACATAATACATGATAAGACAATACAAGACTAATACAAAATGAATAAACATAAAACATGGCGAGACAGACCTGAAACGTGACAAGTAAAGGGTATTTTTAGACATTTTGCTTTCACCATGTCATAATTACAGCACTTTTTATATGTAATCCCCATTTCAATGTTTCAGACAAATTAACATAATGTTAAATAAAATAGTCATGTTCTGCATTTGGCTGCATATCCTTTGCATGTCATGACTTCCTGGTGTCTGTTACCCATCATCAGACTCTGGATATCTTATTTTCAGGTTATCCTCCAAGTCCCTTGCCAGGGTTAGTAGAATCGGCGTATATATTGCAGCGCCCTGATCGCCTCTGAATCACGGTCACGGGCTGGAAAGATACGGCTCAGAGAAGATGTGGCGTTCTACGGATCACTAAATCTCACCGGGCTGCCGAGGGATGAGGATGTAGACAGTGTATCCTGAGTAGTTACCATGGGTAATTGGTATAAATAGTGTACAATTGGCAGCCAAAATGGGGGGGGAAATCTGAAACAAATAATAATAAATAAATAAATCTAATAAATCTAATCCAAATTTTGAAAAAATATTGTATGTTTTTGTCCCACACATGGATCTCACTGTGGGTGGGTATTCAATGACAACAGTGGAAACAGAGGAGAATGCCACGTCTCAACCAGACTTTAACATTTTTGTTTGACTACCTTTTCCCTGCCAAGGCCATTAGGAGAGCCCCCCCAGCCACAGATACCAAACCTCTCAGTCACGACTGCTTTCCCCTTGTGATTCCACACATCCCCCAGCTCAGTTACAAATACAGCAATCCACTCAGGAGGCCTTCCTAAAAAGGAGGAATTAATTACAGCTTACACACTCTCTTTCAGAGGCCTCATTTTAAGTTGTGATTGGTGAATCAGCATTGTCATGGGCGCATTCCACGGTGCTAATCAATTTGTGAATATTGGCTCACATTCGCAATATGGGAAATTAATTAGTGGTAGCAAACATCACAGCCACCATGAGCTTTGTTTCAGTAATAGCTGAGGCCCATCTAACAATAGATGGTAAACAGAGGTGCTTAGGTTTGGTCTAAATATTTATCTCAAAGACAAAAGAACAGATGATGGGATTCTTATTCATTCGGTGGGCCAGGCAAGAATAATTTGGGGGGGGGGGGGGGGGGATTAGGAGTCACGAATGTACATTGTGTAAAATATGTTTGGCTGTTTTGGCGTTTCAGCCTTAGGCCTGTCCCCAGCCCATAAGCCAACACAATTTTTTCCATGAATGATTCTTCTGAAGCCTACAGTTCCATCCCATCCATCCATTATCTTAACCCGCTTATCCTGAATAGGGTCGCAGGGGGGCTGGAGCCTATCCCAGCATACATTGGGCGAAAGGCAGGAATACACCCTGGACAGGTCGCCAGTCCATCGCAGGGCACACACACCATTCACTCACACACTCATACCTATGGGCAATTTAGACTCTCCAATCAGCCTAACGTGCATGTCTTTGGACTGTGGGAGGAAACCGGAGTACCCGGAGGAAACCCACGCAAACACGGGGAGAACATGCAAACTCCGCACAGAGAGGCCCCGGCCGACGGGGATTCGAGCCCAGGACCTCCTTGCTGTGAGGCGGCAGTGCTACCCACTGCACCATCCGTGCCGCCAAGCCTACAGTTATGTCAGAAAATTATAAAGCCCTTATAATGTCTATTTATTTTCCTTTACCTGTTCTAGAGCATGGACAGGTGAAAGCAATATGACCAGGGGCGGTGTCAGGGGTGGGCATGGTTTGGCATTGCCCATTCTAGACTCCATTTCCCCCCAATCTGAGACTGAACATTGCAAACAGTGGCCACTACCAATTATTATTATGATCTGCAGGGATTCTCCACAACAAAATGCATATGGAGCAAGAAATGCTAACAACTCAATATATAATTCATATGTGGCATGTTTGCTTTATAAACCATCAGTTCAACAATAAACATATCAGCTTCACGGTTACTCACTTTTTGATCTTTATTCGAGCCTAGAAGTGTGTCATGCAAAATAAGGGAATGTATTTACTTATGCACAGAATGTATTGCAAACATTATTATTACTATTTTTTATCATGTGATGCTGCAGAATGACATACCTGGTTGCTAGTTTTTGCAGTGAAATTAATCTCAAGTAGCTAGGCTACTAGTTGTTGAGGGTGAGAGCTAAGATGAGACCTACACTCTCAGAAATAAAGGTACGAAAAGTGCCTAAAAAGGTACAAATGCATGTCGCTGGGGCTGGGGGGATCAGAGGGAGGACTTAAGGTATAGTTAATTCATTTGTCCCCAAAAAGAACATTACTGTTTTTTGAGGGTACATCTGGGAAATTTGATCCTTGAAGAACAATATACCTTCACTGTCTCTTTATTTCTGAGTGTGTAGCTACAAAGTGAGCCGGAATGGCTTATATCAAAAAATCACAGAACAGAGAAAACGGAGTAATGGATGGCTTAAAAAGCACTCAACTGTAACAGATAACAGAACACAGTGAGTTTACATTATTGTATGTGGAGATAAAGTATTATCTCCAGTGAATGCAGGGTACATTCTTAGACAGAGATTAGCCTAATTGCTAACTGATTGTGCAGTTGCTAACTACTTGTATAATATTTTCTTTTCTAAAAACAACCTGCTAGACCCCCATCAGTCTGGCTTCAGATCTGGCCACTTGACAGAGACCATGTCCTCTTCGTCAGTGAATCACTCCATGCCGCACGAGCAGCCTCCCTCCCCTCTGTCCTTATTCTTCTAGATCTCTCTGCTGCCTTCGACACTGTGGATCACTCCATCCTCCTGTCCTCCCTGTCAGCAATGGGGATATGTGGCACAGCCCTGGACTGGATTGAGTCCTACCTCTCTGGTCGCTCCTTCCAGGTTGCCTGGGCTGGTATAGTATCGACACCTCAGCCCCTTGCCACAGGAGGTCCCCAGGGCTCAGTCCTAGGACCGCTTCTTTTTTCTCTTTAGACTCATTCCTTTGGCCCTGTTATCACTGCACATGGTCTATCCTCCCACTGCTATGTGGATGATACCCAACTCTTCATCTCATTCCCACCATCTGATACACAGGTTTCAGCCCGTATCTCTGCTTGTGTGACATCCAGAGCTGGATGGACAACCACCATCTAAAGCTCAACCCTTTTAGAATGTGTTAGCCACTGGGTTTTCATTAGGATTCCAGATATATAACAGTCTTCTATGTGTCCTCTTGTATTCTCCACTCAAGCCCAGCTAGTGCTGTGTGTATGCCTTACTGTACTTACCACTGTTTTCATGTTGACTGTATGATTACATGGAATAATGTATTTTAGTGGAATAAGAACTGTACAAGTTGGGCAAGGTACAATAGGGGCAAGGTGGTATAGGGTGTAGGGGTGTGAACGGTTAAACGGTTAACCGAAACTGATTTGTAGCCAGTTACAAAAAATTGATAACCGATAGCCGATATTTTCTTTCTGAAGGTGAAATTGTAAGCTCAGTTTAAAATATATGCACGTTCATCACCACGCGCATTATTGCAGTTCTAAACAAGCAATCGACTAGCTTCAGTAGTTTGAACAAGTAATCTGGAGGTTTAAAATGCAAACACCACAGGGAATTGAATGCTACATTATTAGAATTATCAAAGAATTTCTGTGGCTGTTGTTGGCTAATTGTAACGTTATGTTGTTTCACAGAAGATCAATGTTTATTTATTGACACGCAAATTCAAACTATGGCAGCTTTCCACTATGCTTTATCTACATATAAATAAACGAAGCAATACATCATTTCACAAAATATTACAATATACAATACGCACAAGCAAGCAATCTGCGGCCATTTCAGAGGGTTTAGAATGCAAACACCGCATGGAATTGAATGCTACAGTACTACAGTTGTCAAATAATTTGTGTTTTAAATCTGTATCTGTTAGTTCACTTATGACTTATTCTATGGTGTTTGTTCATCCGTGTTTATTCGTTGACACGCAAATTTAAACTACCGGCAAACCGAACTTTGCTTTCCACTATGCGGTATCTACATAAAAATAAAGCAAAACATTATACATTATTAGGCTAATTATCATTGGATATTGAAAGCGAAAATTCCCTGCTTTCAGCGAAAAATGGGCACGTTAATCTCACCACGATTGTCCCATGCCATATAAAATGCATTGGCTTATAAAATGCAAGTTTACCATCACACAACAATATATCAAATTGCACAGAGACCGGCATTGGCATTAATAGCGCCCTGATTGCATTCACGTCTGAGTCATGGTTGCAGGGCATTGAAAACAGTGCGGCTTGTAGAAAGCGTGTCACTATCCAGATTGCTTGATCTCCTTGGCCACTGGGGGACGGGGCCATAGCGGTGTATCCTCAGCTAATGGGCAATTGGAATAGATATAGTACAAGTGGCTACCAAATGTGATGAAAACAATTTGGAAAACAAATTTAAAAAAAAACTGCCTAATAATAACCAAAATCTGCTTAATGCCATCATACTTATGCAGCTGTCTCTGTACTTTTAAAATGGACTAAGCCTCACTGATAACCAGGTGGTTTTGAAAGCCAACTATTGGATGATATGGCATCTCATATGCCACTGATCCAAGGGCAGATGTAGTCTGTGGTCACACTTTAGAATAAGGTACATGAATTGGCATTAACTAATGTACTGTAGTTGTTAACATGCATTTACTGACATACAAATACATTAATTAAGCATTAAAAAAATGTCCTTAATGTCCTTAACTATTGACTAATGTATTTGTTACATTAATATTTGTACATTTGTAGACCGCAGGATTAACTTGACCATTAACAGATACATTTACTGTTTTTTTATATTGCATAATGTATTGCCATTAACCATTAACTGCTTAACCAGTCTGGGCTGGTGAGGGTTTTTTTTGCATTCATTCCTTTTTTTCACTGTGCAATTTTTACTCACTATGGTAATAGGATGTAGCATTTGAAAGCGTTAAAACTCACTGTCCTTTCTGTATAACCTATTTTAAAATTACATTGCTTTAGCGACAACAGTTCCTTATTTTGTAACAAGCATGGGGGACCTCACCTTCTCTGCATTTTGGAAATCCACATCACAATCCACATACAAAGATTGTGTTACCCCTATCCGTCTGTAAGAAATAACTTCAGTATAACTTCAGCTCATCAAAGAACTAGCTATGGATATGTTATTGAAGTTATGACTAAAAAACACTTGAGCTAATGACATTATGCTTCCAATAGTGTATTGTTTGTTAGCCTTGCATAAAACAACACAGCAATTTTTCACCTGCGTAACGAAACCTTAGCATTCTCAATATGCACGCTGAGACTGTTGTGCTTTGACAGAAATAGTTCTTAAGATTTTATTGACAGTTCTTGAGAATTTAGCTTGACGTTTTACAACAAAACATTTTTTTCGATGCCTACATTCAAATCCTTCTTTTGTTTGAGTGAATATTTCTGTATTTCTGACGAAGACAGTGAAAACACCATTGACTCCACAATATGAAGACGAAGACATTTTCAGTGACATGACCCCATTTTATATCGGTGAGCATCAAAATACATTCTCAAAATATTTTATTGTTATTCAGTATAAATGATAAATAAGGAATCAGCCTGATTTTGAATAATAAATAGCATGTGAAATTGTGGAATATGTTGATGAGGGTATTTTACTAAAACTTCAATCAATGAACCTAAATGAATATATTAGTATACAAGCTGGTATTATTTTGATTATTGTACTTATTGTTTATGATCTTTTCAATTTGTCCCTGTCTGAGGAGAGCTGCAAGGAGAGGGAGGTTGAAACAGACAAGTAGGGGGATGTTGACAGGTGGGGAGATAAAAAGTGTTGTATAGTCTAGTAAGCAAAATGCAGTATTTTACATTTCATGAGACTCATAATATTTCCTTCTATGTGTCCTTTTGGAGTCTCCAAATGTCCTTTTTGGAAAACCGACTAGACATAGTTTAAAAGAAAAACAATGTAGCATGTATTTTTGGTGATATTGTCCTCAAATTTGAAAGGGGAATTTTCCAGTGCTGTGACTTTGAGTTTCTAAGCACACCAGTCAATAATCTGTATCCAGTCAAAACAGAAAGTGTTTTCATTGAGAAAAAAATCTTCCATTTTCACTGTGTTTGAGCTTTCCAAGTGTGTGTCGGAAAAAGGGTAGACACTTAAGGGGTTAATAATGTACAAATACATAAACAACGCTGTGCAGATTAGTTTCTCAGAGTGCTACCCAGTCTCCTCATGAAATGTCACTGGTCTATGAAATAAATCCTTTGTATTACTGTATGCTTTTACAATAATTGAACATTTAAAAAATATATATATAAATTTAAAAAATGCACATGATTTTGCAGCCTTGCAAATTGTAACACTTCTCTTTGTTGTTTATTGGCTGCTGTATTGTTTGGGCAAATTCAGGCATAGCTTCACGTCAGGGACCAGGTCGGAATAATCAGTTGCAACCAGAGGATAAGCCAAACAGATTATTCAGCTGCACAGGTAAACAGGCATGGGTCAATCAACAGGGCTTTCAGAGATAGTCTAATACAGAGTCTGGTTAACAGGCAAGGTTCGGTGACAGTCAGGGGCAGTTTGGCCCAAAGTTGTAAAGAGCAAAAATCTAAACAGGTAGAAAACAAAGAATCAAGACACAAAAAGCGGGTCTAAAGATGGTTCAGGTTCTATAATAACGCTGGAGAATCAGAGGCAATAACACAGTGGTTCCCAACCTTTTTTGGCTTGTGCCCCCATTTTGACATCACAAATTTCTGGCGACCCCAGAGACTTTTTTTTTTCTAGAATTAGTTCTTGATCATGTTTGTTATACTGTGTTGCAAATACAGAGTAGCCAGATTAGTGCACAAAGTGTCATTTTATTTTCCCTGATCAGGAAATACATGTACAGTTAGGTAAGCTACAAGGCTTGATTCAAAACATTTTTTTAATTAATTACTACACATTTCAGGCGACCCCATTTGAATTCCGCGGGACCCCACGTGGGGTCGCGACCCCAAGGTTGAAAAACACTGCAATAACATAACAATCTGGCAACAAACTGAACAAAGGAGCAGACTTATATCCACCAACAATGAGGTGAGGTGACAGTGATTAACTGGTGTGCAAATGGGGAATCAAGTAACAGGCTTCAGGTGAAGTGAATGACTCATGAATGAGAATGAGAACACAGAACTACGGAAAGCAAAGGGGGACAAAACAGACAGAAACTGAGACAGGGAATACACGGATCATGACAGCTTTATCCATTCTGCACAATACACTGACAGGTGCAATGGTTATGACAGCTATTGGACATGAATTTGTTACACATTTCTAGAGCTAAACAATATCCACTTTCTGCCTGCCAATAGGCCTTTTCTGGGATTTCTTCTAGATCTTTCATTTATTTTTGAAGCTCCTGTGAAAACAGTATTAATCATAATTCTCAATCAAAAGAATCCTTTTGGAGTTTGCAGCATGTTGGAGAAAGTCTTCAATTGGGTTATACTGTAGAGTTTTAATTCCACAGTTTTCTAGTGCCATTAGTGTTCAATTACACAAAAAAGAGGTCTCTGAGGTTGTTTCCTCAAAAAGCTTTTTCAACTTAGACATAATGCAGAAGTAAAAATAGCTCTGTACTCCAGCACATTGAATTTGAAATGAAACAATGAATATGAGGTTAAAGTGCAGACTGCTAACTGTAATTTGCAGGCATTTAAATCCACTCTGTAAAACAATTATTTCATTCCTCTTAATCCTTTCCACTGCAAAGCAAGACAGGTACAAACAGGCTTTTTTCAACAAACTAACAACTGATTTGTCTATGCAATTTAGACTAGATATACCCATTCGTGTAGCAGAATATATTTAGAATGCTTAATTTATTTACATACAAAACAGAGGCTGTTCACTTTAAACACAGATTTGCTTTGCATGTTCAATGACTGTTACTACTAGAAACACAATAAAGCTGGTACCTCCTTCCAGCAATGACTCCAATTCAAAGATTTTGATTCAAAATTTTTAGAGGTGGTTTTTGTACTATATTTAGGTTGCATATTTTTATCATCATTAACTGCCACAGCCAGCTTCCTGAAGCATCGGAGATCCCATTTTCGGTTCTGTAACCAAGGCAACAATCCTCTTTGATTCTTTATCTACTTAAAAAAAATGGAGAAAATATCATTGGGTAGAAAATCGGTTGAGTGAGTATTTCAATAAGAGGGAAAACGAGAACTCTGAGAAGTGCTTATTATTTGGGTTTCTTTTTTGATCCTGACATTCACAGCGACCAGTTCTAGCCTTGCTTCCCCTTGCTTAGCCTTTCAGATTTAACCTAGCATAAAAACCTCAATTCCATTCTTATCATTTCATTTTTGTCCGTCAAATGCATGATGCAGAACTAAGCTGGGCAGACAGTAGCCAATATCAGCACAGAATGGAATATGCTGAAAATACTTGTAGACAAAGCATATTAAGATAATATGCAATACTTTACAATACATGATGGATATACGTGTATGTATATGTAGGTACATATACTCTGTTACAGTTAAAAGTAACCAAAAAGAACAGAAAACATATTTCTGCGTAAAAACTGCAAAATTGAACCACTTTCTCTATTATTCTAAACAATGGTTGTGGTGGTAGATTTTTATTTTATTGTTTGTGGGGGAGACTAATAACCTGTCATTTCATGACAGCATGCCCTCTGATTAATCAATATACTGGAGGGTTAGTGTCCTGTGGTGGCAACTGGTTTTTCACAACATTGGATTGGTACAGATTGAAAATGGAGCCAATCCCTCCACACAGTGCTGAACTGTCTTTAAGTAATATATTTATAGTGATGGAAAGGAGATTACAGGTTCTATCTTTGGGTTCCATCTATTGAGTTTGAAAAAATATCCCTCTGGGCACAGCAGCTCCTCTAAGCAAAATATGAAGCCATTCTCAACAGACCAATGGCAGGGCACTCTGGCCCTCTGCAAGTTGGGATCAAACGAACAGGACAACAAAAGGAAATGATTTCAAATATTATTGCATCAATGCCATAGATGTACTTCTGATAAACTATGTTAGAACACTATTAAGAACTTTGGTGAGAATTTATTTAAAGAGTGTTCAAAACGGCAAAGAAAACCAAAACATAACTTTTCTGATATTATGACCAAATGTTACAGCAAATGTAAGATTATGGGGCACATATACATCTTTCTATCACAAGTCACTGGTCACTAATGGCATAAGTTCTCATTCCATTTGAAAACCATTTGGTACGGACTGGTTATATTAATGTATGCATTATATTGACAGTGTTTATGATGCCTTATGTAGCACTCATTAAGGGAAGAACTTTCTGCTACTAGAGATAATATCTTGCATTTGCAAAGCTTTGGAAAATGACATGCTGTAAAATGACACAACCATTTATGAATACCCTTTATGAATACATTAATAATACTCTGCTATATGAAATGTCAGAAAGTATAATGGTTTCCGTATTGTCATCATTACCAAAATACTGGCCAAAGTGATTGAAATAGCGAATGAACTGAAAATGCCATTCTTCAGAAATCATATTTTTTTCAAATGTTTTCCATATTTCATGTTAATGCCTGCTTTAATTGTCACTTATGTTGAGCTGCAGGCACCACAACGTTTAATTCAATATTTCAGCAATGGCTCATGATAAGAGCTTGTTTAAATATCCCCTGGGGTTTTCAGTTCATACTTTCAGTGTGTAAATGCATTTTCATACGGTGCAGACAGCCTGCATTTCTGCACCGCCAGAAATCAACGCTGTGAGTAGAACAGCAGGAGCTGAATCCACAGACTACTGAGCGGCGCTTGACTCTCTCGGGTGCCCCAAAACATGCCGGGAATCAGCCACAATATTTGGACCCCCTACAAGTGCAACCCTCCCACCCTCCTCCGAAAACAGACAAATTAAAGTTGTGTTTTAGCGACACATTCTTCATAAATGGTGGCATTTGAGGTGAAGTAATATATTTGTGCTGCTGGGTACTGTGCTTGTTTGGATGCGGGGAGAAATTAATTGATCTACATAATATGCTTCCAGCTCTGGCATTTTTTCTGTTGAGTGGGCGGCCCCCCAGAGGGCTCTCACTGCAAAAGACACAGCACTGGCTGCTGTACCGAAAGTCTCTCCTTGGCTACACACCGTTGCCTAGGACACAGAGTGACCCAGACATTTAAAAATAGCACTCTTTGAGCAGCCATGTTAAACCTGTCTTTCAAACTTAGCATTGCTAAGTAGGGGTGGGGGGGGGTGGGGGGGGGGGGGGGTGGGTGTAATTTTCTGCCAGTGATTGTAACATGCACCTTTTGTGGCTCATTCACAATTCCGACAAGTTCTCTAACCGCCTGGTGCCTATGCTGAGCGAGCTGTACAAGGAACAATGGAGGGATACATGCTTTTTGAGGGATCATCCAGAGCATTGGTTCTCTTTATTGTGGTTGGGTGCTAATGGGGTGCAAACAATGAGTTCAACACCATCGTGAAAGGGCTTTGTTTGAATCAGAACAGGGAGAGAGTTCAATAAAAAGTGGCCAAGCACAAAGGATGTGCATCTGGAACATTTGGCCGGTCAGCTGGTCCGCTAATTCAGGGGTAAGCCACAGTAGCATTGAGAGCTTTGTGTCTGTTGCGCAAAATGGGAGAACAGGTCTCAATATTCTGCTGTACCCTTTCAAAAATATACTGAACTACACACATGAACAAAATATTATCAGCATTTAATATATAGTCGCAAATACACACATCATTGTCACATTCAGATATTGAAATAATGTAGTACAGTGGTTTTGTGTTTCATTTGGTGTTTTGCCTCTGCAGCAAGTAGAATGCCACCGGACCGGGAAAAAATACTTGCAAGGTTCCGACAGTAGGGGGCAGCCCCATTGCGTTTTGGGCTGTAACAGGCAGAGCAGAATAAATGTATTAGACCTAGGCTACTCGCAGGCTATATCTGATTTTGTGAATTCATTGTTGTATTGATAATTAAGGAAGATCAGGGGAGGTTTTTTGCCCCACCAATGCTCACATTTGCCACCTGGTGATGGTTGTACGAACAGCAAGCAGTTACTTGTGGAAAAAAATAAAATATATGCAAATTTGCCAAGGAGATTGCCCAAGGGGGAGCGGCAAATGAAACAAGAAACCACTGTACATGCTTTAAATATACATTTCTGCAAAATACATGTATCAATACAATTTACAAAAACTATACAAATGTATTGCAGTTTATTAATGGTGAAACAAATGTCCTGATAGCAGCCCCATCTAATCTAATCTGTTCTACAGTGATGCAGCCGCCTACTTGCCCAAGGCCCTCAGGGAACAGAACTACTGTAGCATAGAGCCTTTGAGTCCAGGCTGTCCTAAAATAAGGGCAACATGAGCTTTAACATTCTATGGTCTGAATGTGTGGGAGATCATACCCTTCCACAACCCAGTAAAAAATGTGAAGAAACTTTCAGGAATCAAATCAATTTTAGATTGCTCAGTGATGAAAATGACCACTTTTACAAGCCTCAGTGTACTAACAGTGGCCAAGGTTACACATTTGTGGCAGACATCAAAAGTTCATATATTTAAATGCATGTTGTGATCGTTTAGATGTGTTGCTGTCAATTCAGAACACAACTCATACAAGTGAGATGGCAATCGGTATTTTATATATCTTGATATCAGAATACATTCCATGTTTGTTCCTTGTAATGCTTTCATGTCTTTGTAGCGGGTACAAATATGTGCTGCGGCTTTAAGGCTCACATGAACGCGCAGGAGAATTAAAAAAGAGAGAGTTGTTATGAGCAGTGTGGACAGAGCGGCAGCAGTGTTTGAGCTCCACTGCTGTGCTAAATTGAACAGTTTTCATGTGTAGATATTATCGAGTCATCATATAAAGTGACACGGTTGAAATCAGTAACGCGGCTACGTTTGTGTTTTCGTTCGCTTTGATAGTGCGAGCGCCGAAGTCGGGCTGCATTAAACTAAAGTTAACTTTTGCTATTAGCTGGGGCTACATGGCGATGCACAGATAGGCTACACAGATGAAGATGGCTGGAAGAGCATTCAAGTGGGAGCCTAGTGCAGTTATTTAGATCGTCTAGGTCGCTAAGAGTGATACCTTAACTTTTCTCTCAAAGATTTTGTTTTGGAAGAGCAAGCCTGAACGTCATCAATATCGGGAGGTGTAAAGTGATAGCTAAAAGTTATGCTCACCCCTTCCCCAGTCCGTATGTGAACGGTGAGGGAAAAGGAGCTAGCCTATTCATTATTGCGAGGGAAAAGGAGCTAGCCTATTCATTGTTGCGAGGGAAAAGGAGCTAGCCATTGTTGCGAGGGAAAAGGAGCTAGCCATTGTTGCGAGGGAAAAGGAGCTAGCCATTGTTGCTGTTTGCTGTTCGCTGCCCTGCGCAGAAGAGAAACGTGCGGCGTGAGTGCAACGAGTTTCTTTGGAAGTTTACCCTGCCAGCCATCAGACATCCTTGACGTGCGATCTCGGCTGTTGTATGGGTAATCACTGTACCACACTTTAACACACTGTGATCCGCAAATACACAGGCGTCGTGCGCAGCGGAACCGAACTGTCGGTGAACTGAACGAACTAGCTAACGCTGTATTGTGCGCCCACACACACTCAAACGTTAACAGCACCCACTGAACTGAACTGTATAGCAACGGTGCTGGTACACACACACACGCGCACACACACACACATACACTGGAGTGAAACGGTCTGCTCATCCAGACTGATAGAGCAGATGCTGAGTAACTGTTTAATGTGAAAGTAAGAAGGGTATTGGAATTTCTGCTGAATGTAATTCCTTTAGGGAAACCCTGTTTTTTTGTTACAATTCTATGGAATGTGAAATGCCTGTTTTGAGGTAATCTGTATTTTCAGTTTGGTTTCCGGCCTGGTTAAAGGGAGCCATTTCAGTCATCATAAGAGCGCGTTCAATGTTACATGTATAAGGGTAAGGGTATGGTTCATTAAGTGTCACTTCAAGCATCCAAGGTTTGATGGTGAGTTAAAACAGATCTATGTATTGATTTTTCATTCATGGGATTTGTTGCTAATGACTAGTGTGTCACCAAAATCTTACCATCTTGAATTTCTTGACCCAAGGGGATGTTAACTATTTTGTATTTGAATAATTTTCTGTAAGCTCTGTGTTATTCTCTGTTCTCTGTGTTTATTCTTGAGTAAACATTAGAGGGAACAGCAGCTATAATTGTCCATTTAATTTACTTACCTGGGGTAGGGGCGCTTTTTATCTAGACCTGGGGAAAGTAGGGGTGGTGTCAGGTCAGTTTAGCACTTACCTCGCACACACTGCATACACTGCACACACCCTTCAGACAATCATCTACTGAAGCCCTCTTTACCCCATCTAAGAAGCTGCCGTTAGCCCAAGCTGCTAAACAGTAAACAACTTGCTCACTCACCTGAACATTGAGGCTATAGGTATTGGGTGTGGGGGACCTAGATCCTGTCCCACTCAGTCCTCCCCAGACTAAGGACTGTGTAACCCCTACAAGGCGGCGGTAATAATTCCGACCATTACATCTTCACAGAGTTTGTCTTCATAAAACAATTTGGTAAGTTCAACATTCACCAAAATTGACTTGCCAGTATGTATCTCTGAAGCGGAAGGTAAAATATGCATTTGGAAAAACATCTAGACTTTTTTTGGGGGGGTAGCAAATCATTTTCGGAGTTTCTCAACTTCTATGCATTTTAGAACTGCACAGACGACATGAATCAGGCTAAAATTGGTATTGTTTTTACAGCGCTACTTTTTTCCTACTTCTGTCTCTTAACCATACAGTGGTGTGAAAAAGTGTTTGCCCCCTTCCTGATTTCTTATTTTTTTGCATGTTTGTCACAGTTAAATGTTTCAGATCATCAAACGAATTTAAATATTAGTCAAAGGCAACAAAAGTAAACACAAAATGCAGTTTTGAAATGAAGGTTTTTATTATTAAGGGAGAAAAAAAAATCCAAACCTACATGGCCCTGTGTGAAAAAGTGATTGCCCCCCTTGTTAAAATATAACTTAACTGTGGTTTATCAAACCTGAGTTCAATTTCTCTAGCCACACCCAGGCCTGATTGCTGCGACACCTGTTCTCAATCAAGAAATCACTTAAATAGGACCTGCCTGACAAAGTGAAGTAGACCAAATGATCCTCAAAAGCTAGACATCATGCCGAGATCTAAAGAAATTCAGGAACAAATGAGAAAGAAAGTAATTGAGATCTATCAGTCTGGAAAAGGTTATTAAGCCATTTCTAAAGCTTTGGGACTCCAGCTAACCACAGTGAGAGCCATTATCCACAAATGGCAAAAACATGGAACAGTGGTGAACCTTCCCAGGAGTGGCCGGCCGACCAAAATTACCCCAAGAGCGCAGCGACGACTCATCCAAGAGGTCACAAAAGACCCCACAACAACATCCAAAGAACTGCAGGCCTCACTTGCCTCAGTTAAGGTCAGTGTTCATGACTCCACCATAAGAAAGAGACTGGGCAAAAATGGCCTGCATGGCAGAGTTCCAAGACGAAAACCACTGCTGAGCAAAAAGAACATTAAGGCTCGTCTCAATTTTGCCAGAAAACATCTTGATGTTCCCCAAGACTTTTGGGAAAATACTCTGTGGTCTGACGAGACAAAAGTTGAACTTTTTGGAAGGTGTGTGTCCCATTACATCTGGCGTAAAAGTGACACCGCATTTCAGAAAAAACATCATGCCAACAGTAAAATATGGTGGTGGTAGTGTGATGGTCTGGGGCTGTTTTGCTGCTTCAGGACCTGGAAGACTTGCTGTGATAAATGGAACCATGAATTCTGCTGTCTACCAAAAAGTCCTGAAGGAGAATGTCCGGCCATCTGTTCGTGACCTCAAGCTGAAACGAACTTGGGTTCTGCAGCAGGACAATGATCCAAAACACACCAGCAAGTCCACCTCTGAATGGCTGAAGAAAAACAAAATGAAGACTTTGGAGTGCCTAGTCAAAGTCCTGACCTGAATCCTATTGAGATGCTGTGGCATGACCTTAAAAAGGCGGTTCATGCTCAAACTCTCCAATGTGGCTGAATTACAACAATTCTGCAAAGATGAGTGGGCCAAAATTCCTCCACAGCGCTGTAAGAGACTCATTGCAAGTTATCGCAAACGCTTGATTGCAGTTGTTGCTGCTAAAGGTGGCCCAACCAGTTATTAGGTTTAGGGGACAATCACTTTTTCCACACAGGGCCATGTAGGTTTGGATTTTTTTTCTCCCTTAATAATAAGAACCTTCATTTAAAAACTGCATTTTGTGTTTATTTGTGTTGTCTTTTTGACGAATATTTAAATTTGTTTGATCTGAAACATTTAAGTGTGACAAACATGCAAAAAAAAAAAGAAATCAGGAAGGGGGCAAACACTTTTTCACACCACTGATAGTTGGGATACATACAGTAGGGGAACCAAACCGCTATTGCGTTTCGATTCCAGGGCCAACGCTGCTAATTATATAACACCCAACTTAACGACTTCTGCTGCAAAAACCAAGAGTCCTTCAGCATTTGCATCCTTTATTGCACCACCTACAAAAATTATGTTAACTCCCTTGTATGTCCAGCTTTTCTACACCACCGTGCTCTCTTCCAAAACGTACATACAACAACCAAAAACGCCACTCACTCTTGCTTTTCTCAGAGAGGAAGAGTCGACTGATCATCGTCGACTTGTCATGGCACTAACGGCCTCTCATAAGGCTAGGCTAAAGCGGAAAAGGAACTGATCATTTAGATTGCCATCTTTGGTTTAACGTTAAAATTGATATTGTTATTGTGTTGCTAGCTATAACCTAGCTAACGGTATCCATTTACGAAGTTACCTAAATCTACTAATTTGGTGGAAATTAATCAGCTAACATGCTTTAACCCACATTGTTAATTTGATAGAAATGTGCTAATGAGATAAGTATCAAAATAATGAATTTAGCCTTCTATGCCTTTGAATTAAGAACATCACATACCAGAGTTTTGGCCTGAGACACTTTCAAGCTCTGTCTCACACCATCACATTGTGATTTTCTACATAGAGGGCAATGAACCTCACGGTAAAAATACAATTTATTTTTGAGGGGAGTATTTAATCTCATGCCGACAAAGACAGCACGAAAAGTTGGCAGCAGGCTCCATATGATACGCCATTGCTCTAAAAAACGGCTCCATTTGATTGAATGGGTTTGACTCAACTCTCTCTTTCTATGGCTCTGGTTGGAATAAAAGCCTGCACCCACACCAGCCCTTTCTGGATAAGATTGAGGACCACTGCTATAGATTAGGTATTATTGCTAAGGTTTATGTTGTACTTTTTGCTGATATATAGTGTTTCCTATAAATACATATTGAGTTTGACTAGATAACATGCTAAACATGTGGTGCACATTGGTTGGAAGAGAGTATACAAGAGAGGTGGTATGTGAATGTGTACTTAGATGTAGACACGTGTAACAAAAACTACAGCCATATCCAAAAATGCTTTTAAAGCCTTTCCTCTCCAGTAAAAGCATGTTCAACTAAAAGCAAGCTATACAATTTTAATCACCATTTAATAGCAATGCATTATTTTGTGGTAGGTTGGAGATTTTAGCTGTTTTTCTCAAGGAACAGTTGGGTAAAACTTGTATTGGACACATATTTATTAAACTCCCCCAGTTAAGCTTGAAATCAGGAAAATATGGCTACTATCTCCAGGAAGTGTAATTTGCTCAAATGTCACTTTCTCACTGTTCCTTCTGGACTTAATGTAGAGCGAATGACACAGATCAGTACTAGGTAGTCATATCAATACAAGTCAGCGAAAGTCGTTGTTTTGGCACTGAAATATGATAACCTTATCTAGTGCTTTTTCTTAATAGGTTGAATCTTTCAATTTTTCAAACAGGAAGCAATGTATGAATAGTCCTTCATCAGAGCTGTATAGTTCCTTCATAGGAACAACATATGGCACATTCATCGACCCGTATGCCAATGTATCATTCTTTATACACATCACAAACCATGCAATCTTGACTCATCTACTATGCTGGAGGACAACCAGCCCATACAACTGAATGTATTTTCTACAAAGCATATAAATACAGCGATAACACAGATTCATTATGGTTCATTTCTACAGTTTATGGTTGCTCAAATCAAGCTGATCAGGTGAGAGACAAGTCATTTTTTGCTTGTCAAAAATGATTACCCACCAGGGAGAACAAAAGCAAAGGTTCTCAACAAAAAGAAGAGCAAGGTGGATTTACAGTTTAAGTAGGCAAGATCTTACACCAGAAAAATTAATACAAATACAAGTTATTTTAAGATCACTTTGTCAGTGGTACGTTTACTTGTACTATGTTCTATCATATAACTTCCTCACATTCAAGCTAGCATGAGCCAGTGGGCTGAAATATCCAAAGCACCAGTTTTACTTTTAAGTGTAAAGTCCAAACTAGCGAGCTATAAGTTCATTACTAAGACGTGGAGAAGTGGATAATCAACAATGGAAATGTTATCTGCTTGCGGTTACCAACTTCCACTTAGCATCATAGGTAGTTGGCTAGTTTGCTGCCGAAATATCATATACATAAATTAAACCTCTACTTGATTGCGAAATGCCATGGTGTTACCGACAAATGATGCTGTGTGCAGAAAATATGTTTTACCATTAGTGATTGACTGTGTGATTACACCTGCGGAGTGAAGGTGTAGGCTATTTAGGAGTGTTATATTGTAGCTTATTTCTGTGGTGTCACAGCTTTTATGTTAGTAATGCATAAATTAAGAGTATAGTAGGATTTAAAGTTATAGCAAACTAGGCTACGTTTGAACTGAAGTACAGCTGGTGCAACCCAGTCCTACAGAGGGCACGCAGAAGGTTGCTGCAGTTGTGAAGATCCCCTCTTAGATATTTGTTTTCTTTTGTTACAGGTCAACCAACCAACCTTTACATGAAAACTAATAATGACTGAGCACCATCATAATAATTTTAGGATGCCATCAAATCTAGGCCTAGTTTAACCCCTGTGTATTTGACCATAATATGGGTTGCTATAGGCTGCTATTCCCACTTGTCCTCTAAACACATCCTCCTCGTGAAATTAAGTCACGTGATTAAGAACAATCCTGCAAACAGACATTTGATATGAATATTTGTACAGCTCTCCGCAGGGTGAAGACATTCTAGAGGGTTCCCAAAAAATGGCACCTAAATTACTTCATAAAACTGTTCAATTTAGCACACAAGTCCCCGGGGCATCAAGCTTGTCCATTATTACAGCATTAATGTCTGCATGCACAGCATGTCCCGGAACAGTTGAAATAAAGGACACAACTGAATCGGTTTCAACATTTTTATAGCAGTTTTCTTGTGTAGGCTAAAATAAGGTATAGGCTATTACAGGCACACTGAAATAACTAAAATGTATGAAGGCAAAACACAAAATGGAAAAAGTAGCTAAAGAAATATAAAGTGCAGTATTTTCTTCAGACAAAACAAATTCTGCTTCTCCCATCCCATGCTGCCACTACTACACTCTCTGCTCTTACTCATCAATTCTACAGAAAAAGCTGATCTTTTAATTTGTGTGAGCAGGGACCATAAACAAATCTGTTGCATTGAATGAAATTGTCTTTATGTAGCGCCATCATGTAGTCAAAATTTCAGTTTCAGTGAAAAACCAAAATATTTTGGAGGCATTATCTCCACTGAGTTCTATAACTACAGTGGCCACAATTATTCATCCATACATACAGTCATTATCATCTTCATGAAATGTAACAAATTAGTATTGTATTTTATTTTAATTCATTATTTTATTGAAAAGTTTGTTTTGATTGCTCTTGATTGAGCAATTTGCATCAAAGCAGTGGTCATTCATTTGCTGAATAGTGTGTTGGAGGCAAGCGACATATTCACCCCTGCACTGCACTGTAAATGGTAAAATAGGAATTATGTGCCAGAATTTAAGCCATTTTCAATTTTTGCTTCTGGGTCCAACATTTTGGGCAACCCTCCTGAGATGGCTCTATACATCCCAAAAAGTGTAACTTCCAAAACAGTTTTTTTTTCAATCTTAAATCCCCCTGCTATCACTTGGTATGTCAAGGTAAGACACACAGACACGCACACACACACACACACACACACACACACACACACACACACACACACACGTTCAGGCACATATAGCCCGTCTATCTACCAGACCTGCAAATGTAATGCTTCCTCTTGCAATAGTGAAAGGTTTGAATTAAACTATTTATTAAAACAAATAGCTGTCATTAGCAGCCGTACAGCATGAGGCCTTAATTAAATGTAACTTAAGCTTACGCCTCAGGGTCATTCAATTCAGTCAACACTATATTTCAAGTTACACAGAGATCCAGATACTGTAAAACAGTGTAAGAAAATCATGATGGTCATACACACCCACCTCCACCCCCTAAGGCCCACTGACAAATAGCATGTTCACCTGCATTACCACGCATTGCCAGGCCAACATTATTGAGAGTATAGTAGAGAAACCAACATTATTTACAGTAGGGACATTACAAGTTTATAACTTGTATTTGTTACATTGTAAAGAACTGTAACTGTATATTTTTCACAGTAAAATATTGATCTAAATGTACAGGATTTCACGTCTTTTTTTAAAAACACCGTCAAAGTCATTTTGAATAATGCCAATAACTCAAAACATAAAATAACACGATTTAGATTTATCCCTTCATGAAATGTTTTTTCACTGGCAACATTGCTATTTATGGGCTACCACGTTCAGTGTAATATATATTATTTCTTGGGTACATTGTACCGTAGACAAAGATGATGCATTTTTAATGCAAACTGCAGATTTATATAGATCTGCAGTGACCTGCTTCCTTTTCCCTCCCTCACCTTTAAAAAAAATAGGGCAGATGATCTTAACCATAAATGGGCAGCCAAGCACTGCAAAACTGCAGAATGGATTGTTACACAGTTCAAAGAGTGAATTCTGGTGGGCAATGAAGTGAGACATGGCCTGCAGCTGCAGAGAAAACTTGTGTTTTCTTATGGTTTTTTACCAAGTTGGATTGACAGGGATGTGGTGCAAAGGGAGTTTCTGTGCATCGAGTGGTCCCCTCTATCGCAGTGTTTCTCAACTCCAGTCCTTGGGACCCACTTTCCAGAAGGTTTTTGGTGTAACCAGGAACTCACACACTTGATTTAACTAATCAAGGGCATTTTTGTTGGTTTGATTGGTTCAGTTATTAAATCAGGTGTGTCAGTTCCTGGTTACAAGAAATACCTTCTGGATAGTGGGTCCTGAGGATTGGAGTTCAGAAACACTGCTCTATAGGATATCAACAGCGCTGTGTTCGATTGGCAAGTTGGTGTACCCACTAATCTTCATCCCCATTGTGATGATATGGCTTGCAGCCAACTCCCTCATGACCTAAACTGAACTATTTGTAAAATAAATTGTACTTGTTCTTTTTTTAAGCGGAATTTGAAGAAGCAAGTCTATAGATTCTGTCTTTTTTACGTATAGAACCATTTTTACCAGCACTGTGGGCTATTTGTAATTTTAAGGAGGGTAAAACTGATCACACATATGTGCTATATGCCTTGTTTGATGTCAGAGGGGTAGGAATAGCTGGTGTTGTGTTGTATTTGAAATTTTGTGTTAGTCATCATCAGCAAATTACTGTCATTGTGTAATTTACTGTCAGCCTCTGGATGCCTCTCAGAAGATTGTTAGCTATCTGTCTAGCTATTTCTATAACCTCTGTTACATTTAACAAGTGCAGATTAAGCACCGGACCAATGGGGAAAGTGAACGTGCGCATAGTGATATGATGAAATTGTTATGTGATTAAGAACAAAGAAAATACAGTGCAGTGAAAAAGAAGCAAGGAGCCAACCAAAGTCTGCAGAAGAACAGTGGCAAGTTCTCCAACATGCTTGGAACAACCTCCCTGCTGATTGTCTTATAGAACTGCAGGATAGCGTTGGCTATCTCAGAGAAGTGATGCAGTTTTGACACCGAAGGGTGGTCACAAAATATTGATTCTATTCTGCCAAATGACTGAAATGTAATGTAAAACATATAGTATGTTTATTTACCTTTAATTTAATTATTTTTGAAAAAATCTTATCTGTACAGAATGTTATACAGGTGCCTAAGACTTTTGCACAGTACTATCTATATATATATATATATATATATATATATATATATATATATATATATATACCATACCATACCATACACCACGTTCGTTTGAAAATAATGCAGATATTAATGATTCATGCAGTTATGTTTGTTTTTACAATTATACAGATACTGTACTGTAGGCCTACCCTATAATTGTAATAATAGACAATGTTTACATTCGTTTAAATTGTACACAGCGTTTACGTGTACAAATCGTATACAAACTGTGATTACTTAAAACATAATTTGACTTATTGTTGAAGACAGATGTAAGCTCTCTGAAGTCACATTTCACAGCTTTTAACCCCTGAATTATTGCCCCTTTTCTTAACACAAGCTTGAAAATGGCATACCCAAAATACAATGTCTACTATTCTTGAACCCCTTTGACTACAGGCATAATCCTGGTGTCGTCTGAAAGGTAACCCTTTGGGGTTTGTTTTCCAAGAGTCTCAGAATTACTCTAAGGGTTACTAAATCTTAGTTACAGAAGCTCAGACACAGTGGAATTGGAAGATTCTTTTCTCACTGAAAAAATTTTGACTGGATCCAGGTGTGCTTAGAAACAGCCAAGTGACAATACTGGACAAATCTCCTTTCAAATTTGAGGGCAATATCACAAAAAATGAGCATTGTCTAATCTATGTCCAGGCATTTTTCCAAAAAGGACATTTGGACACATGGAAACTAAATTATATTATGAGGTGTAAAACACTCTATTTTTCTTACTGAACCATACACCTTTTATCCTCAAAAAAGTTTTTGTGCGTCCCCCCTCCCTCCCCCCTTTCTCACCACCTACTCCACTCAGCTCCTTGTTCAAGCAATGGTCCTGTCCCGCCTGGACTATTGCAATTCTCTGCTGGCTGGCCTTCCAGCATCTGCCATCAGACCCCTACAACTGATCCAGAATGCTGCAGCCCGTCTGGTATTCAATGTTCCCAGACATTCACATGTCACCCCCCTGCTCAGCAACCTCCACCGGCTGCCTGTTAAGGCTTGCATCAAATTTAAAACTTTGGTGCTCGCATACCAGGCAGTTAAGGGATCAGCCCCTGTATACAGTCAGGTCCATAAATATTGGGACATTGACACAATTCTCCTCTTTTTGGCTCCATACACCACCACAATGGATTTGAAATGAAACGAACAAGATGTGCTTTAACTGCAGACTTTCAGCTTTAATTTGAGGGTATTTACATCCAAATCAGGTGAACGGTGTAGGAATTACAACAGTTTGTATATGTGCCTCCCACTTTTTAAGGGACCAAAAGTAATGGGACAAACTAACAACCATAAATCAAACTTTCACTTTTTAATACTTGGTTGCAAATCCTTTGCAGTCAATTACAGCCTGAAGTCTGGAACGCATAGACATCACCAGACGCATCATTCATCCTGCTGCTTTTGTCAGCAGTCACATAATCAATAAATACAAGGGAACCGGTTCCATTGGCAGCCACACATGCCCACACCATGACACTACCACCACCATGCTTCACTGATGAGGTGGTGTGTTTTGGATCATGAGCAGTTCCTTTCCTTCTCCATACTCTTCTCTTCCCATCATTCTGGTACAAGTTGATCTTTGTCTCATCTGTCCATAGGATGTTGTTCCAGAACTGTAAAGGCTTTTTTAGATGTTCTTTGGCAAACTCTAATCTGGTCTTCCTGTTTTTGAGGCTCACCAATGGTTTACATCTTGTGGTGAACCCTCTGTATTCACTCTGGTGAAGTCTTCTCTTGATTGTTGACTTTGACACACATACACCTACCTCTGGGAGAGTGTTCTTGACCTGGCCAACTGTTGTGAAGGGGTTCACCAGGGAAAGAATTCTTCTGTCATCCACCACAGTTGTTTTCCATGGTCTTCCGGGTCTTTTGGTGTTGCTGAGCTCACCGGTGTGTTCTTTCTTTTTAAGAATGTTCCAAACAGTTGATTTGGCCACACCTAAAGTTTTTGCTATCTCTCTGATGGGTTTTTTTTTTTTTTTTTTTTTTACAGCCTAATGATGGCTTGCTTCACTGATAGTGTGACAGCTCTTTGGATCTCATATTGAGAGTTGACAGCAACAGATTCCAAATGCAAATAGCACACTTGAAACGAACTCTAGACCTTTTATCTGCTCCTTGTAAATGAGATAATGAGGGAATAACATACACCTGGCCATGGAACAGCTGAGCAGCCAATTGTCCCATTACTTTGGCTCCCTTAAAAAGTGGGAGGCACATATAGAAACTGTTGTAATTCCTACACCGTTCACCTGATTTGGATGTGAAAGTCTGCATTTAAAGCATATCTTGTTTGTTTCATTTCAAATCCATTGTGGTGGTCTATAGAGCCAAAAAGAGGAGAATTGTGTCGATGTCCCAATATTTATGGACCTGACTGTATATTCAATCCCTTTTCAAGACCTATATACCAACAAGACCCCTCCGTTCTGCCACTTCGTGCCGTCTGGCGCCTCCCCCTCGCCACACCTGCACTTCCCGCTCATGACTGCTGTCTGTCCTGGTCCCACGGTGGTGGAATGACCTCCCGGTGGATGTCAGAACGGCAGAGTCTCTGACCTCCTTCAAGCGCAGACTGAAGACTCATCTCTTCAGGCTACACCTTTCCCTCCCTAACTCACCACCATGATTAGCCATAGACTGTAATGGCACTTATGTATATATTGTGTAGATATTGTTGTTTTTTATTGGCTGTTGTATTGTTGTATTCAGGGTATTCTAGCTGCCAACTGTGGTATGCTAGTTTGAAAGTTGATTGTATTCTTCAAGGGTTCTGATTATCTGTGTTTACACTAGGACTCGGAACTGTACTGTCCTCTCAGGTCCTCTTAGCTCTCATACTTGATTTGCACTTGATTTGCACTTCATTGTACATCGCTCTGGATAAGAGCGTCTGCTAAATGCCATGTAATGTAATGTACCTCTTTGTCCTACATTACATTACATTACATTATTGGCATTTGGCAGACGCTCTTATCCAGAGTGACGTACAGTTGATTAGACTAAGCAGGAGACAATCCTCCCCTGGAGCAATGCAGGGTTAAGGGCCTTGCTCAAGGGCCCAACGGCTTGTGCGGATCTTATTGTGGCTACACCGGGATTGGAACCACCGACATTGTGTGTCCCAGTCATTTACCTTAACCACTACGCTACAGGCCGCCCCGGCCTGTCCTAAACTCTCTCTCCTTACAGCTGTCCTCAGACAGCAACAGGTTGAGAAGAAAAAATAAGTACAATAATAGCAATAATACCATCTTGTATACTAATATATTCATTGAGGTACATTGATTGAAGTTTTTATCAAATACTCAACCCCCATAAACAAGTCAAACACATTTCTATTTCACATGCTATTTTATTCAAAAGCAGGCTGGCTCCATATTTATAGCATACTGAATAATAAAATATTTAAAAAATTTATTTAGATGCTCACCGATATCAAATGTGGTCACGTCACTGAAAAATCTCAAGAATTGTTTTTGCCAATGCGCAACAGACTCCGCATGTGTATTGAAAATGCTATGGTTTTGTTATGCAGGCGAAAAATGTTTTATGCAACCCTAACAAATTGTACACCATAACAAGGTAATGCCATTATCTAAGCTGGTAATAGTTGTAATTTCTATAACATGCCCATGGTTGGTTCTCTGATGAACTGAAGTTATACAGAATTTCCTTACACGGATGGGGGTAACGCATTTTCTCTGCAACTACATTACAAATACTGGTCAGAGATAGGCTCATCATGTTCAAGAGAGCCTTCACAAAACATAGATTATAGCATTTCTATGTACAAGTACTTTTGTAGAAGTATACCATGGAAAAACAGACAACAATGATAATTGCTTCAGAGAAATTCTAAGTAAACATCGGACATTATTAGAATGAGAAACTATTATGCAGTTGCTGCACTGGACACTTTATGGGTACTGTTCTAAGGTAACACTGACATTACCTTATTTCTTGTAGTATGTATGTGGATTTACCACATCATGTTACAAAATACGGAACTGTTGTCTTAAAAGGAATGGCATCTTAAAATAGGTTATGCAGATAGAACAATGAGTTTCAAATGGTTTATCCTGTAACCATAGTGATTGAAAATTGCACCCTGAAAAAAATGAATGAATGCAAAAAAAACCTCTGAAGCCTTAAGGGTTTAAAGCTGAGGTTTAATCCTGTTAACTTTTTTACAATTGCCAACAGATTCCCTTGTCATTTTGTTTAGATTTCTTTTGCCGGGGTGGGGGGGTTGCACACTTCTATTGATTGATCTCTACAGGATGCTACATAGACAACACAGGCAACCTGTTGTCCCAGACACAGCCTTGTGTTATGTTGTATGAAAGCTGTAATGGTTTAAATTAAGTCTATGCCAGGGGAAGACATCCTCTAATAGACCCTTAAAATGGAGGCACAGAGAGCAGCTGCAGCTGCATCTTTCATTCTGAGAGACTCCAAATTTGACTGAATTATTTAGCATGCAAAGTGACAACGATGTTTACTGCCAAAAACCAACACACAGACAGCTTAGGTAATAGAAATAGGACAGCAAATATTCCTCAAAGTGCATAAAATGAATTATTTTCACTCGTACAAAACCTATCCATACAAAGAAACATTTCCAATCACAGACTGCTGATTTTTATTCTCACCTGCACTTTTTTCAATCATGGAAGACAACTGCATTGTGTGAAGTTCTACGTGTATTAAATCCTTTGGAAATTATCAGTACGAAATTGACCCCTTCAGTCTCACCCGGCCACCCAGGGCTGGGCCAGTGTGGGTTTTTTTGCATGAATTCCTTTTTTTCGCGGTGCAATTTTCAGTCACTATGGTAACAGGATATACCAGTTACCATAACAGACAACAGTTCCTTATTATGCAAAATGGGGGTGGCAAAACAAGTGTGGGGGGACCTCACCTTCTCTGCATTTTGTAAATCCATATAACTCGGAGATAGAATGTCCATTGTTTACTTACAATGTCTCTAGAGGAATGGACATTGTTATCAGTTTCGCCTTTGCATACTTCTACAAAAGTAATTGTACATAGGAATGCGATTATCTACATTTTGTATAGGCTCTCTCGAACAGGATGAGCCAACAAACAAACTTGACTAGTATCGTTAACCTCTAGTATCAGTAACCCAGCTGCACAGTAAATGTGCAATCCCCATCCATGAGCAAAAAATACAGTGTAAAAAATACAGTTCCAGCTCTGCCTAGAACTGGCTAGTGGTATGGTATTGAAGTAATAACTTAGAAGCATTTTAGCTAACATTATGTTTCCAACGATGTATAGTTTGTAAGGCTTGCATAAAACAGCATTATTTTGCCTGTGCAAAAAACCCAAGCATTTTCAATACGCACGCTGAGAATGTTACTCTTCAGTAAAAACAGTTTTTAAGCAAAATAGTGTTAGACTCTCCAACCAGGGAATGAGGAGTCTATTTATAAATATTATAAAACTTTGCACTTTACTTTGGGATTTAAGAACATAACAATGCATAGTGACAAAGACAGGTCATAATGTTACTCTTCAGTAAAAACAGTTTTTAAGCAAAATAGTTGACGTTTTACAACAAAAACAAATATTTTGCCATGCCTATGTCTAAATAGACTTTCACAGAATCTCTTGTCTCTCTAGTCTCTGGAGTATTCTCGAGTGAATATTTCTCAGGAAGACTGTGAAAACACCTTTGGCTCCAATATAGAGAGTATTTTCATTGCTGTGACCCCATTTTATATAAGTGAGCATCTAAATATATTCTCAAAATATATTTTTTATTATTATTTAGTGTGCTAATAAATAAGGACCAAGCCTACTTTTGAATAATAAATAGCATGTGAAATTGTGGAATCTATTTGACTTGTTGATGGAGGTTGTGCATTTGACAAAAACGTCAATCAATGGACCTCAATCAATATATTAGTATACAAGATGTTAGTATACACTGTTATTGTGATTATTGTACTTATTCTTTTCAATTTTTTTTGACCTGTTGCTGTCTGAGGAAAGCACAAGGAGAGGGAGAGGGAGAGGAAGGGGGAGGGTGACAGGTGGGGCGAAGTGAAAAATACAGCAAAAAATCAGCAAAAGACAGTATTTTACGTAAGACTTTTGCATAATATAATTTAGTTTAATTTCAAATTTGAAAGGGGATTTGTCCAGTGTTTTGACTGTGGCTCCATTGTGCATCAGACACAGCCACAATAATCTGTATCCACTGAAAACATAAAAAATCTTCAGTGCGAAACGAATCTTCCACTTTCAATGTGCTTGAGCTTCTGTAACTTTGTTTCATTAATACTTGGAGTAATTCTGACTCTTGGAAAACAAACCCCAAAGAGCTACCTTTCAGAAGACACCACTAGTTATGTAGTAAAAAGGGTTCAAGAATAGTAACCATTTTATTTCGTGTATGTAATTTTAAAGCTTGTGTCAAGAAAAGTGTTGGTACTTAATAGGTTAAAAAGCATATTAAGTCATCCATACAAATTAATGATGTTCATGAACTCTATTAGCTTATGCAACATTAATGGATTAATAAGTAAATTACCTCTGTCATCATTAGAATAATTGTAATAAATTGTTCCATCTCCAACATTATCATAAGTACAGCCTGATTTGTACACAGAAAATGAAACTGTCATGAAAAATAATAGTGGCTGAAAGATAATAGCAGAAAGGTCACATGACGTGTGAGAATAATGTTGAAAAGCATATTTTTCATGTGCTTATTAAAATATATTTTCAGAGAAATGTCACACTTGAAATATGCAGTCATTAAAATCTTGAGTTGAGACCAATGTTGAGTTATAAATGTTTATTTCATTTTTCATCAAGAATGTTATGGTCTGTGGGTTACCCAGCCAACAAATAGGGTCCAGTATCTGCCCGTGAATGACATTCAATCAGTACAGCAGTGTTTTAAAAATTGGTATTGATATTCAAAACGCAGCTGACCGCCAAGTAGGGCCTACCAACAATACTGTACAGCAGGAATTCTCAATCTTACCCAGAAAGGGCCTGTGTGGGTGCAGGCTTTTGTTCCAACCAAGCAGTTACACTCCTGATTCTACTAATAAACCATTTGAGTCTTTGCTAAGGACTTTGATTAGTAGAATCAAGTGAGTAACTGCTTGGTTGAAACAAAAGCCTGCACCCACACTGGCCCTTTATGGGTAGGATTGAGTTTCCCTGCTGTACGGGATACCATATATTATTACTAGAACCAAATTACAGTATTGTATGGCTCTGTGGTATGACTTTACCTTTTACAAAAGCAGAGACATATTAGCTGCAAAAACATTAAGCAATACAATCACAGTGAGCTGACCAATCAAGTTGTAAAGTTAGTCAATTTTTTACTTCCAAAATTCACAATGGCTCCCATTTTTACTATTTAATTAAGCCAGTGCTTTTTGCTATATTCCTTCTGTGGTGGTTCTTTGAATTCTCCTAGGCATTGGAGAGAATTCCTGGTTGAAGCCCTAGATCCCCGCAGGAGGTGTTCTCAAACTTCCACAGCACACTGAATGATGCAACATTACTGTATGTTTGGATTTCTGGGATGTGTCCACTGGCTCAGCTTGTTCATCCCATATAGGACTCACCCATACTCCCCTGCTGCTCAGGATGTCAGTGTGCACAAAGGATTTCCTATCTGCCAGGCTTAACTCTGCCAGTTATCCTGGGATAGCACTGTTTAAACCTCAACATAGCATTTCATCTTAAGCCCAGACACTGACCTCTGTTGAGAACAGGCCAGTGGATAAGAATCTTGACACTGTCAAGGAAGGGAGAGAGCTGTATAGACTGTGTCTGAGTGTGTGTGCACGTGCATGTGTCAGTATGTGTATGTGTGGATATGTGTGCACAACACAACTTCTCAAAAGTAATTGTTTGCTCACCATGTTAATTGATGACACAGGTCCGATGCTGTTCACAAATATGTCCACATCTATGACGGTTGGTTTAACTGCAAAAGAAAAAAGAAAAAAGAACCAGATTACCATATATTATCAGAATACTGTGATCTAGATTGACTAATGACACAAGGGAACATACTGCAAGTTCATCCATCATATAAGCTACAGGACCAGACCAGGCAAAAAAGGCTAGCAAGTGCATGTAATCACTAAAGTGCTAAAACTCAAGGCAAAGGTATGAAACAAAGTGTAAATACATGCACAGAACATGCCTCATCTGGCCTTTCTGACACCATTAATGAAAAAGCTGGTTGTTCTGAATGTCAGCTCACCTGAGAGGTGCATTGATGTTGATTGATGGCTGTGCCAACAAGTGCCACTGCCTGTAAGGAGGTTTGCTGTGCATATTCAATTACTGTCCATTTTCCTGATTTTATTCATCTGTCATTCACTTTGGAATGACAGACCGACTCTCCAACCAGGGAATGAGGAGTCTATTTATAAATATTATAAAACTTTGCACTTTACTTTGGGATTTAAGAACATAACAATGCATAGTGACAAAGACAGGTCATATAGCCAAACTGTGCTCACCATTTGCCGACAAGTATCCAAAACTGAATCAAACCTAGACATGGACACTTCAAGAATCGTTGCATCTACTATAGAAATCAACCTGAAAAAATATTTTTCAAGTAGTTTTTGTTGTCACTTTGACATTTGATGTTCTTTAATGAAAACAAATAATTACAAAATACCTAAAACTAGGCAAAAAAAAAGGAGACCAAACCCCCGTCTTAACCTAACAATTTGATCACATTGTACACAGCCTGGCCCAATGAAGCGTAAGGAAGAAAAAAAAAAGTACGGACAAATTTAAAACAAAACCTCACTTTACACAAAACGAATAATTTCAAAACAAAACTTTCAAACCATCGGCCCCCAAAGCACAGATGGCCCCTCCCAAGTCACAAACCTTCTTAAACCATTGTGAAAAAAGCAGAATTATTGGTTGTGGAAAACACCACAAAAAACTAATGGAATGAATGTGATTCATCACACATACTAGTGTGCTATCATATCTGTTAATGCATGTACTTTCAAATCCTGCTTGTCGGTACAGTACTTAATTGATTGTCTTAACATTATGTGCATTTTCTTTTCATGCTGAGTGCTGCTGTCCTTTTCTTAATCTCTTTCTGTCATTTTTTTTCAAACACAATATTTTTTAAAGTGATGATTTAAAAAATCAAAAATCGCATATAGGAAAGGTGGAAGTATATTTCAGTGGAGTAGTTCATACTGGCAAGCAAGCAGTAAGGCTGGAGATGCCAAGGAGAGATGACTCAATTCACAGGTGACCTTATGTACATCCTGTTTTGATTCACAACACAATTAATTGTGGTAAACAACAATCTGGACCAAAATAATTTTATGTTGGAGTGGGGCAAATAAATCATTCTAATCAGAGATCATTTTAAATGACTGCCTTAATTTTGTGCAAGCCCCTTAGTGGCCATGGTGCTGCTCAACTCTTCACTGTCAGTGCTCCTGCAACAAAACTATGAGAGGAAGTAACAATTGCTAAGCTAAAACATTAATAAATGGCATTAAATACGGGGCTTCTAAGTGCCACTATTGTTGTGTAGTTCTGCCAGTTAACAAGCTCCCCCTCCCAGTCTAATCTGCAACACAAGTGACTCACTTGACAATAGTGTTTATCTGGGAGCATGAACTCAAGGATACATACAAACATTTCACCACCAAAAATGTCAAAATAGGATTGGTGGAAAATCCTGAATTGCGAAATAAACAAGATGGAATCTTGTGTAGTTACACCACATCATTCTTCAATCAATATCCGCGACTAAATAAGGAATACATATATACATATACATATCAGGAGCTTCAGTTAGTTAATCACTCAGTTCACATTAACCATCAGAATGGGGAATACATGTGATCTAAGTGTTTTTTTGACAGTGGAATGATTGTTGGTGGCAGACAGTGTGGTTTGAGTATCTCAGAAACTGCTGATCTCCTGGGATTTCCACGTACACTAGTCTCTAGAGTTTGCAAAGAATGGTGAAAAACAAATCCAGTCAGCAGCAGCTCTCCAGACAGAAACGCCTTGTTAATGAGAGACGTCAGAGGAGAATGGCCAGACTGGTCAAAGCTGACAGGAAGGTGACAGTAACACAAATAACCACACATTAGAACAGTGGTATTAAAAGAGCATCTCTGAACACACAATGCATCATGACTCTAAGTGGATAGGCTACAGCAGTAGAAGTCTAAAAAAATAAGTCAGATAAATACCTAATAAAGTGCTCCCTGAGTGTACAGTCTTACCATCGGTTTTACAGGTAAAGATGTTCCTTTCAAGATTCAGTGGTCATTTATTGTCGTGGACAATCCAAAATAAACACGAAAATGGTAAGTGGGGCGCAGGCATTTAGTAAATCACCTTTGCATCACTCCAATTTATTCATGCTTCATTTAAGCCATGGTGAAATATTTTCAGTTCATTCTGTTTGATTGTGAACTTTCACTTCACTTGAGTGTTGAAATCCCCTTGTAACAAAAGATTACATACTTTTGAGTATAGAAAACGTAACGTAAGATTATTATATTTAGGTATGTGTACCACAGTGTGTCAAATTTCTTTTACATTCTTTACATTTTGAATGTGATATCAATGCATAATCTTAAACCACCATAAGGGCAAATGTATATGCTTTATAATGGACATTTTATAGGTTCTGCCTATCACTCTAAGATTTTGCACATTTGTGGTCAAGTCTCTGTGATGCTCTGGAGTTATAAATCCTCTGTGGCAGGTGAGACTTGGTTTGCCAGAAGCTATGTAGAAATGTATGTGCTCTTTCCTGCAGTTCCGTGTCTGAGACCCGGAACTGAGGTGCCAGAGAGAGATGCATACAAGAGAGCTCAGTTCAGGAGAGCTGTGTTCCTGGAACTGCAACTGACGCTGAAAAGCCACCGTTCGGAACTTCTTTACATTTCGTGTTTACGTTTGTTGTTTTTACCCCGTTCCTGTGAGGGTGACGGAAGACATGATTGTTTGTATAAAAGTCCACGCCTGCTCTCTCTCTCTCTCACTCACTTCCCCGGCTAAGTGTACATAATAAATTGCCAGTGTAAACCGGCATTTGCTCTACTTCCCTGTCTCTATCAGATCGGGAGTATTGCGCAGGTAGACATACAGATTCAGCATGACCAATTGCATGAAGAAGAATTTTATTTATTTATTTTTTTAATAGTACATTTTACTTCTAATTTCATTCTGTAGCAGTGTTTATTCTCTTGACATATGTGATATTATCATCAGATGAAAATAAAATGAAAACAGCAAGAAGTGTAAAAATTCACTTTTACATATAAAGTCATATAACTTCATTGGAATGAAACAATGACTACAATAGAACCACAAATGAAGAAACGGGCCCAAGATTCTTATGCACAGCATTGAATTTTACAGTACATATAAGAGCGAAGGACATCGAATGATCTGTCATCTCTCGTTACCCTTCGCACTACAATACCTGAGCAGTCATAGTCAGAATTCAATAGAACTCAGTAAAACTGACTCAACACCATCTCACACTTCAAGGTGACTTTCTATTGGCTGAAGACTGATACAGGCTATTTTGGTGATTGGAAGCAACATTAATGCGGAGACAAACAAAAATCTAATTAATTCTGTTCAATGAATGTACCAGTTTGCTCAGCTTGACTTTCAATTATTTTTCTTTTGTTTCTTTTTGTAATTGTAAATTGAAACATTTGGATTAATTTTGTGGTGAGTTACCTTTGAACAGTCAGGCACAATAGCCCTGAATAAAATCCTTTGATCGGCAAAAAAATTATTTTGTGTTCACTGCTTTTAGAATGGGGTGGAAGTACTGCTGAGAAACCTTACAGTGCACAAGATAAAGAGAGAGACAGAGAGAGAGAGAGAGGGAGAGAGGGCGTGGGGGGGGCGGGGGAGGGGGGTGGGGGGTGGCTCACAGCTTGCGATTCATCAAGATGCTTCGGAAAGGAGGAGGGTTTAATTCACCCAAATGATCAGAATAATTAAGTACATTTAAGTAATTGCTGGGCCTTGGTACAAAAGAAGAACAAGTACACTGTGAACTTCCAACCCAGCCCCCCTCCTTACCCACCCCCTCCTGGAATTGTAGCTCAAACCTACTTGTCTCTCAGGATCAAGGAAACATTTTCACACAGTAGCTCTTTGGTGCGTCATAGGTACTACCACGCAGAGCACTCTGTTCTTCTGACTGGAAAAATGCACTGAACTCCATAAATATTACAGGGTTTTATGGTTCACGAGTAACGTCATATTACCCCTTACCTTTCCATGGTTTTCAAGGTGCTATGTTTTGTGTGTCATTTAAGAGTAAGGGAAATTGCTCTGTTATTACTGAAAGGGAGAGGCAGTCTTTCACTGAATGAAATATGGGGGTGGGGGGTATATGAACACACTATAGTAGGTAGAGGGGTCGCTCAGAGTTCAGGGTGAAACATGTATGTTTCTATTAGGGGTGGGCGATATATCATTATAAACTATATATAGAAATGAAGGCTATGAAATGAATTTGGTTATATCGTCTATTCCGGTAGAGAATGGATTTTGATGCTTGTGCTGTGTCAGTACAAACCTTTTGGCCAGAAAACTGGACAATAATGAGTGCCCGCTGGCCCAGGGCTGTGCCCGGGATTAGTTCAGGCCATTCATTGATTTTTCACTTGGCCAATCAGGTTATACCCTATGTATATCTCTGTCAAATATTTAAAAATATGTACCATCCTGCATGGCAAGATAAATAAAAAAAGCACAATGAAAAGGAAACGAGATGTCACACTGTAGCTTGCATGCTCCCCATGAAAATAGAAATCGCTCCTTGGTTGTTTTTTTAAAGGTCCCATATTGTTGAAAATACCATTTCGCTTGCTTTATGGATTATAAATGAGTTGCAGGTGCTATAAAAACACTGCAAACTTATCAATACGTACAGTCCTCAAATAAGTCCACACAATCCTTATTAAGAAACTACATTTAAACAAGCCAGAAATCCATGCGTTCAGCACAGACAGCGTTGAGTTCATAGTGGAGCTAGCCAGCCATTAAAGAACAGCGGTTCATTGATAAAAAGAGCCTTAAAGACACAGTTATTAAACAGCCTGTTCTTGGTAAAGCTCATTAGAGGCGCTGGAGAATGGACAAATTGGATGGAAAAATTGGATAGAGATTGCTTTTGGTACTTAATAAAACCACACAAATGTCTTACTATGGATATCAGGGCCTAAAAAAAACACTGGAAAGGTGTGCAATATGGGACCTTTAAATATTATTAGTCCATGTGGAAAGACTTCCTTTTGAAGAGAATACCAAAACATTAGGCTATTTATATCTTATGTGTATAGTTTGCTGATCGTTGGTTAGATCATATGACATCCTTGTGTGGATCTAGCGAAGCTAGGATTGGGCTACAAACTATCCAGTTAGATTTCATAGTCCTGTCCTGTTGTGTTCAGAGTGCACATTGTGAGCTACATTTGAGGTGTATTATAAGGAGCGTGCATGTCTAGCCAGAGCTTACTTTCCTGTGCTTGCATCTCTCTAGTTTCTTTTGGGCTTCAATCAATGAGTGCAATGGCTTGAAAAATGTGAATCGCCAGCTTTTCATTCTCCAAAATTGCGACAATATTTTTAGGGGTTAGCAAGGCAGGGTGGCAATTGGGGTCACAAGCCCCATGAAGGGGGTGGCAGCTCTGTCCCTGCCTACAAAGGGTTCCCATCATAGGTAAGAAGTGGCTTGTAGCTGTGCCCGACAGTTGAACTGACTGACAACATCAGGCGAGAACTGGGCCATGTGTATTGTCATACAACTATGCTGGCACTTTACTAGCTCGGCTCAAGGCATATGCTAAAATAATAAAATAGAAACCTGGCACTAGCTGTTACTTAATCCAGTTTCTGAGTTCATATTTAAGAGCTGTACAAACTGTACCAAGCTGGTGTAACTTGGCGGCTCAAAGAAGAAAAAAACAAAACCCAGGCTGTTGGCTTTTTTTGCAAACGCCCCTAGTGATAGCCACTTTTCTGGCACATGCCACTTCATATTGGCTATGGCCCACTACATTTTTTTCATTGTCCTTGGAACAAACTCACAACAGAGAAGTGAGCATCTGTCTAATGGTCTGCAGTTACCTTCTGTCGAAGTACAAAAGAGGGTATGGATTTCCCCTGCAAGGGGATGGCACTGCCAGTCTCACACACCGTGTTTCTAAGATGAACAATCAAACACCCTTTCTTACAAATTATTTCATATGTGTTGCTTCACATACTATGATTACTTAGAGTGAAAGATAAACATTTTTTGGGGGGGTGAAGGGGAGATAGATTTGAAAAAGCAAAGCTTAATATTGATCCCACTGTAAAAGGAATTATACATTTTTTTCTGATGGAGTAATTCTGTTTGAAATTTCCAATGGCATGAAACGCTGCCTGCCTTTGTTCAAGTTCAACCCCGACTGGCTCCTCACCACAAATCTTTATGTAGAACATTGTCAGACTGCTGAATGGAGTATAAATATTCATGCCGATGGTGGTCATTTCCCAAAGCAAGAACCAGAGAGTTTTGCTTCTTTCAGTAATTAGAGGGAAACTTAATGAACATATTTGTAAGGAATTCAAACGTTTTGCTAGTGTATTTGGGCTCACAGTTCACCAAGGTCCTACTAGATGAGTCAATGTCTGAGGAGAAGGGTTGCTCTCCCTGCTGCCTCATCTCTGTGCCTAAGAGTTGGGCCTCAAGAAGTCGGTGTATATGCTGGGGAGAAGACCTATGAAGGAGAACGGCAGCAATAACAGCATTCTCCAGGTTTGTCTCAAGGAACAGGCCAGCCTGCGATCATATAAAAACTAATTGAGAAACATGCTAAATATTCTCACTAGCATCGTCCTGTTTATCAAGCCTTTTGATTCCTGCATCAAAAACATCTAGGGCCAGATTTACTAAGCCTTTTGTGATACATTCTGCCCTAGACACATGCATCGTATGTATCAAACAGGTGCACAGGGCTAGAAGTGCAGTGTATGCGCCATCTACCTGAGTTATCGCAAACTGTGTTTCTCTCCTTAATGAATATACTAAGAGGCGATCACGCAAATAACGAGTGGAGAGATACAAGTGTTGGTGATTATGTATGCCGTTGAATCTGCTAAAGTCCACGCAATTAACTAGGGTCGATTTTGCCTGAAATGTTTCAACCTCTAAAGAGCAGGTGCAATCAAGGCATAAAAAAGACATACAGGCATACAGCTCGAAAATGCATGAGGGAATCATTGCAGCACTAATTCAACTCCCTAAGCAAGAAATTATCTGCTGGTACAGATTAAGTAACCACGCAATCATGAAGGCTAGGTGTTTGTCATGGAAAAATAATTTATTAAATTAACCAACATTTCATGTGCAGCAGTTGAAAATGACTGAAATAACATGTTCAAAAACAGAACAGGATTGTGTATTTGTTTTGATCAGTTACCCTCCATAACAAAGGGGAAAACAATGTACTCCCAAAAAAACAGAAAACCGCTTGTGATTATGTGACAAGCAGAAGCAGAAGAATTCAAATGACAATTGCTGCCACAGCTGATGAATCTACATATTTTGTCCTGCGCTCTTACATGGCATCAGAGGATACATGGATATCCCTACATTCAGTGGACACAAGTTAGACCAGCTCAAGCTATGTTTTAAAACAGCTGTTAGCTGGATCACACCTAACAACACCGCCACTCCCGCTGCCCTCTCATCCTCCTTCTCCTTCTCGCACACTCCCCGGCCTTCCGGCCGTGGCGGTGGCGGTGGTACTGGTCTTTTAATTTCCCCCTCATGGAAATTCTCTGTTCTCCCCCTCTCTGACCTGTCCATATCCACTTTCGAATTCCATTCTGTTGCAGTATCCTACCCTACTAACCTTTTCATTGCAGTTATCTACCGTCCTCCAGGGCCCCTGGGAAACTTCCTTGATGAGCTAGACACCCTTCTCAGCTCCTTCCCTGAGGATGGCACCCCACTGATTCTCCTTGGAGACTTCAACATCCACCTAGAAGCCTCCCAGTCTGCTGCCTTCCTACCGCTAATCCACTCCTTCGGCCTCTCCCTGCAACACTCTCCTCCAACCCACAAGGCGGGCAATGTCCTAGACCTTGTCTTTGTGAGGAACTGCTCATGCTCCGATTTCACGGTTACCCCTCTGCATACATCTGATCACCACTTCATCTCATTCTCCCTCCCTCTTCCTCCCCATCCTCCTCCCCCTCCTCCCACCCACACTTCCTCAGCCCGCCGTAACCTCCGCTCCCTCTCACCCTCTTCCTTTGCCAGCACCGTCACCGCCTCACTCCCCCCTCTCGAATCCTTCTCCAAACTCCTCGCTGACTCTGCATCTGCCACGCTCCTTTCATCTCTCTCCTCCGCCTTTGACTCTCTCTGTCTCCCTGTCTCAAAGCCACCTCGCACATCCCCTCCCAGTCCTTGGATATCTGACACCCTCCGTACCTCCAGGGCCAGCCTCCGCGCAGCGGAGAGGAAGTGGGGGAAATCCAGAGACGTTTCAGACCTCATGACTTACCAGTCTCTCCTGGCGGCATTCTCTTCCGATGTCACTGCCGCCAAAGCAAAATACTATCAAACACAAATTCAGAACTCCGCTTCTAACCCCCGGAAACTTTTTTCCATTTTCTCCTCTCTCCTCAACGCACCGTCTCCTCCTCCTCAGTCCTCCTTCGCTGCTGATGACTTTGCTGATTTCTTCGATGAGAAGGTCACAGTCATCCGCAGATCCTTTACAACCACCGCCCCCCTCACTGTGCCCTTCCCCCCCTCTAGGCCCATCCCTTCCTTTTCCACTTTCTCCCCCCTTACAGACTCTGATGTTTCTCAACTCCTGCTCTGCCACCGCCCTACAACCTGTGCCCTATCCCCTCTTCTCTTCTCCAAACTATCACACCTGACATTCTCCCATTTGTCACCTCCCTTCTCAACTCCTCCCTGTCTTCCGGCTGTTTTCCGGCATCCTCCAAGAGGGCCCACATCACTCCGCTGCTAAAAAAGCCTACCCTGGATCCCTCCATCATCCAGAACTACCGCCCGGTATCTCTTCTTCCTTTCCTTTCTAAAACTATAGAACGAGCCGCTTCTACTCAACTTTCTTCCTTCTTTTCTAACAACAACCTGCTAGACCCCCATCAGTCTGGCTTCAGATCGGGCCACTCGACAGAGACTGCGCTCCTCTCCGTCAGTGAGTCACTCCATGCCGCACGAGCAGCCTCCCTCTCCTCTGTCCTCATTCTTCTAGATCTCTGCTGCCTTCGACACTGTGGATCACTCCATCCTCCTGTCTGCCCTGTCAGCAACGGGCATCTGTGGCACAGCCCTGGACTGGATTGAGTCCTACCTCTCTGGTCGCTCCTTCCAGGTTGCCTGGGCTGGTTCGGTATCGACACCTCGGCCCCTCGCCACAGGAGTTCCCCAGGGCTCAGTCCTTGGCCCGTTTCTTTTTTCTCTTTACACTCGCTCCCTTGGCCCTGTGATCACTGCACATGGGCTATCCTACCACTGCTACGCGGACAATACCCAACTCTTCGTCTCGTTCCCGCCGTCTGATACGCAGGTTTCAGCCCGTATCTCTGCTTGCCTGAGGGACATCCAGAGCTGGATGGACAACCACCATCTAAAGCTCAACCCAGGTAAAACTGAAATGATATTCATCCCTGCTAATACCTCTCCCCATCTGGATCTCTCCATTTCCCTCGGGGATACCACACTCACGCCGTCAGCCAGTGCAAGGAACCTCGGCGTGGTGATGGACAGCAGACTGTCCCTTTCCGAGAACATTGCGGCGGTGACCCGGTCTTGCAGGTTCTTCCTATACAACATACGGAGAATCCGCCCCTTTCTCACCCCCTACTTGACCCAGCTCCTGGTCCAAGCGATGGTTCTGTCCCGCCTGGACTACTGCAATTCCCTCTTGGCTGGCCTCCCAGCGTCCGCCATCAGACCCCTCCAACTCATCCAGAATGCAGCAGCTCGTCTGGTCTTCAACCTTCCCAAATACTCACACGTCACCCCCCGCTTACTTCCCTCCACTGGCTGCCTGTCATGGCTCGCATCAAATTCAAAACATTGGTGCTAGCCTTCCAAGCAGTTAAAGGGTCTTCCCCAGCTTATCTGCAAAAAATCATCAGACCCTACACCCCTGCCAGACCGCTTCGTTCAGCCTCCACAGGCCGCTTGGCACCTCGAACTCCCCGTTGAGGTCAGAACTATAGAATCTCTCCCCACCTTCAAGCGCAAGCTGAAGACACACCTCTTCAAGCAGCACCTCTCCCCATCCCTCCCTACCTCCCTGTGAACCTTAATTGTTGTCTCTGTGACTTGCTTTGTGTATCGGTATTTTTTAGGTAAGCAGTGTTTGGATAGTTAACTTTGGTCACTTTTGCTCTGTTTGTTTGTTTGTTCAAAAAAAAATAATAATAAATGGCCCTTGTCCTTACCTTTGTTGTACAGGTAGCAGTTGAAATTGTACTTCCCTCTAGGGTCTTTCAGCGAACTTATCCCTGGTTATGGGTATGCACTTTGTTGTACGTCGCTCTGGATAAGAGCGTCTGCCAAATGCCAATAATGTAATGTAATATTCAAAACCTTTCACAACTGGAATTTCAGAGGGAACAACATTTTTCTTTTTAATTAGATCACCTACAGACCAAATATGATGCCATCACCTGCATTCTGTTACATCAATACACCCTTGAATAAGTCCTCATATTTGATTTATTCATTTAAAAACACCAAAGGAAAGGCATTGTGTTTTGTGGCGCCAGGAAGGGAGATTTGGCTGCTGTCCACCAGGTGGCAGCACCGGCCCTGCATACAAGTATGGCCCCAGCTGTGATTAATTGCAATCACTGTAGCTGTGTCCACTTACCTAATTAGTGGGCTACATACAAGGCCTCAGTAGAGAGTAGGGGGTTTTGAGGAAACCTGTTTGGCTAAATTGCATTGGTAAAATAATAAAATCAGGGTTGTGTGTTTGTTATGATTAGTTATCCTACTAAACAATCATGGAAAACAAAGGGGAATGACTCAGAACTGCCAAAAAAAGAGAGTATCACTTGTAACTTCTATGACAAGCGCCCAGCCATACAAATAATTACTCTTCTGCAAGAAATAAAAGATGTCCTGGAACTTCCCACACAAAAATCCCAGCAATAGTAAATTTCCTTGCAATATTATATCTCACATTTGGATTACAGTTTTTTTTACAATCGCTAACATCCTTTTGTCCAATCTGTAGTCACATTTAGAGTATATTTGCGTTTAGAGCATTTTCAAAACTCTAAACACAATTAGCACAACATCCACCCAGAATGCTTCTCATTAGCCTCCACTGGCTTCCTATTGCCGCACGCATCCGATTCAAGGCCCTAGTGTTGGCATTTTAGGCTGCTAAGGGGATTGCCCCAACTTACATAGGATCCTTGATCACTCCCTACTCCCCAGCTAGACCACTCCGGTCTGCCAGCTCTGGTCGCCTTATGGTTCCCTCACTACGAGCACCTGGCGGTCGAGCTGCATGTTCACGCCTGTTTTCCGTTCTGGTTCCTCAGTGGTGGAATGATTTGCCTACCACTATCAGGACAGCAGAATCCCTCCCCCTATTTCAAAGCAGACTAAAAACACACCTTTTCAAACTTCTCCCTCCTTATTTCCCCCGCCCCCCTATCCCTCTTGTCTAACCCCCCCCCCCCCAAAAAAAACTTATGATGACTATATGTTTAGAACAGCACTTCCTATGTATTTTCCTAGTTATGGATGTGATGCTTTGACTTGTGGAAGAACCTATGCACTTGTAAGTCGCTTTGGATTAAAAGCGTCTGCCAAATGACTAAAATGTAAAAATGTAAATGTTGTGGACCATGCCATTACCACAATTCATCTTGTTTGCACATAATATGCAGTCAATTAACACCTTTCCAAAATGCTTACATATTATTTACATACAAGCTTACTCAATACCAAAATTATGGATGTTTCTTGTTTTATTTAGAAATGCTTGCACACAGCATGCCAGAAATGAAAACCTAATGTTCAAAACCTTAAATATAAAGCCTGTACTTCTACAACAACAGCAGCTCAAAAGTTATATTGCAACAGTTGATAAGCCTTTTTGAATGAAGATCATTGAAACAACTAAGAAATAGCTGATTTTAGTTGAATAAAATAGACCAACCACAGCTCAACCGGAAACATAGCCAGCTGTTGAGGTTCTTTCAATTACATGGACATATACAGTAAATGGGACTTTTTGGAATGATTTTGTTCAATGTGGATACAGAACAACACAGAGGAGCAGAGAGAGAAAAAATAACATCTGGACAAGGGAGAGGAATAGTTGGACGAGGGAAAGGAAGAAGACCAGGCAGAGGAGTAGCTGAACTAGAGAGAGGAGCAGCTGGACCAGGCAGAGGAGTAGTTTGACCAGGACAATGGAGAAAGAGAGGTAGGGGGAGAGGAGTAAGAATGTGTGGTAGTGTTCAAAGGAGAGTAAGAGCCAACATCATAGACCTTATGATAAAACATTGCCTATCACTGAGAGGCTGGTGAAAGAGTCCAGCCTAATCTCAGACAGTCAGCTGCAGTTTCCATTATCCAGAATTTTTAACAAAGCAACAGGTTTGCATTTCACAAGCGCTTCTTCTATCAGTACTGTTGTTATGTCCCACAGCAACTGTAGGCCACCAGTCCCAATGCTAATACATATGTTGTATTTGTGTTCCTCTAAATGACGCAACGTCTTCCACCCTCTGGGGGAAGAGGAAAGCTCCTCAGTGAAGCAAGAGCATGCCGTTGTAGGATTGGTCATTGCTGACAATGCAATAAAACTGAGAAAAATTCAGACCAGAATACTAGAGGACAACCTGGTATTTCACAATGCGGAAAGCATCAGCCTGACCACCATTGCTCGGAATCTGACCAAACGCAGAGCTTGAATGAAACAGGATCTGAGTTTTCCCTGTGTTTTTCCGTCCTGGTCCCTGTTTGTACACTGTTTTGGAAGGAACAGTGAGTGGGTCAAGGAACTGGCATGGTGTCTATCCAACTTAGAGTTTTACACTATGCTACTCATGGGTTACAGTACATACAGTAGGACATACTTGAAAGCATTTACACATACTGTGTTTCATTTCTTTCAGAGAGTCATAGAGTTGGATTAGTTGCTAATCAGACCCCGCATGAAATCATTTATGTAGACGAGGCAGGGTTTACCCTGGCAAAAACACGTTGGCGGGGAAGAAATGTCATCGGGAATCACAAAGCTCATCCAAGAACGGTTTCCCTATTCCTCTCACCCCTACTCACCACGCCTCAACCCCATTGAGGATTTTTTTTCTGAATGAAGGTGGAAAGTGTATGATCATTGGCCACATGACCAAACGTCCCTCCTGGATGCAATGGATGCCGACTGCAGAGACCTCTCAGCTGAAGACTGCCAGGGGTGGATAAGACATGCCAAACGTTTCTATCCAAGGTACATAAAGAGATGACATGAGATGTGATGTGAACAAAAACATGTGGCCAAATGCTGAAGATTGTATAGATTAGATCAGGACTTTTTTTCCCCTTCTGTGCATTTTTTACTGTACTTATGTATTTTATTTTTACACATTTGGAACCAAAGGCCATGTATGTTGTTTTTTTTGTTGATCACTGACAGCAATTTTATGTTGCTAATTAAGTTTTTACTGCAGCAATTCTTCCAACAAGAATACATTGCCAGTCATAGCGCAATGAACTGAAAAACACTAACAACCGCTGGCATTACATTAGATGCACAATTTTGATCAATCTTTGAAGAATATAATTTTGTGTTCTCTATTTTCAAGGTTTTCTTTTTGTAATTAGTTGAAGTATTATTTTGTTCTTTGATTGATTGTGTAGCATGTCATTGCCGCAGTAAAGGTTGTATTGGCAAACATGGATGTAGTTTACAGTGAAAAAATATTGGAACAAAATGTGAAAAATGTGTTTTCTGAAAAGTCTGATGTAGACTTTTCTTCTGAAGTTTACTTCAATTGGCCAAATGTTCTCGTCAAAATCATACTATATGTCCTCTCTTGCTATACGCTGGGGAAAGAACATATGCATGCCTGATCTATCACTTGAAATTCTCTCAACACCTCCAACTAAATCAGGTGTCATTGTTTTATTCAATAACCAATTCACAATCAGAAGCACAATCAACTTCAATCAGCATGTTGTTTACTATTAATAAAAATATATATGGTTTTGAATGCATTTTAATATAGTATTTGTGGCTTAGCAAATTGATATCCACTTGAATTTTATGTTAGGTCTTGAACTTGAGTGTATCCGTTTTGAAATAGTGTGCTGACATTTGCAAATTGAGCTCTAAAAATCTACATTTTTTGGTGGTTAAGAAATTAAATCAAGATGTCAACTGTCCATTGAATGCCAAAGCAATGAAAATAATTCACAGCTTGGTCCACAAAGAGTGCTGTTGTGCTAACTGTGTGAATAACACACAGTTAACACAGAAAAGGTCAAATTGGTATCAATAAATTCTTGTTAACAATTGTAAAAAATTTGCTTGACTCGTAAAATATGATTAGTAGGCAGTCCCATTCATTGATTGTGTAATGAGCTATAGCCTTCATAAATAACATGTTAATTTTGCAGGACCTAGGGAAATGTGGGGACAACAAAGACTAGCTGAAACACAGAATATAATATAATGAAACATTTTATCCAAAGTGACTTACAGTTGACTAGACTAGGCAGGAAACAATCTCCCCTGGAGCAATCTCCCCTGGGGTTAAGGGCCTTGGGGATATTATTGTGGCTACAACAGGGATCAAATCACCAACCTTGCGATTCCCAGTGTTGTTCTTTTGCCACTAGGCTACAGGCTGCCCCGAGACATAGGCGGGGTGAAGCGGCCTAGAGAATAGGACCTCTGAAAACAACATAAAACATTTTGGGGGATGGTCCTGTGCCAATTTGCTATAGTGGCAATTTCCAACAGGCAAATGCTTGTTGAGCTGGAATTTGACAACAGGAAATTTTCTCACCAGCGAGAGCCAGAGATTAATGCCATTCCTGCTGTTTGTACTTCCTGAAATGACATCTGGGCTTCCTCCAAATTAGGTCTTGCTTTGCCAAACAAAGCCTCAAAATGCATCACATGCCAAAATGTCATACTTACCATGTGTTCTGAAGACGCACGAAATGGCAGATATATTTGTAACGACTGTATTAGGATCTGCTCTCACAAGGCACATCAGTAATGAACGATTTGCGCTCATGTGTCCAGCTACACCTTTATCTCCTTGTATTGCGTGCTTCGCAAGGCTTTGTACATCACCTAATTAGCTTCTGAGTAGTCTGCTATTCTCTTTGTTAGCACTCTTTTGAGATGCTGAAGTGACAGTGCAAGTTGTGTTGGAAGGCAGAACAACCAGTACTGTCAGAGTACTGGGATAAGGTGCAGTTTAATAAAGGAATTGCTCTGCTCTGGATCTGAATACAATGGCAAGCCCATAGAGGTGACAAAAAATAAATGACCCACTATCTTTGAGCCTAAAAAAAAGATCTGCAAAGTTTTTTGTTTGTGTCCAGTCTATGACAAAATAGCTTGTGCAATAACCTTTCAGTCTGCATGCCTGCCTTTGATTTGAATTAAAGACAAAAAAGTTCTCCCTGCTGGAAAAAAAGCTCAAACTAGGTTTTGAAAGAGCTTGGAGACAAGTTAGACCAGCTCAAGCTATGTTTTAAAACAGCTGTTAGCTGGTATTCAAAACCTTTCACAACTGGAATTTCAGAGGGATCAACATTTTTTTTTAATTAGATCACCTACAGACCAAATATGATGCCATCACCTGCATTCTGTTATATCAATACACCCTTGAATAAGTCCTCATATTTGATTTATTCATTTAAAAACACCAAAGGAAAGGCATTGTGTTTTGTGGCGCCAGGAAGGGAGATTTGGCTGCTGTCCACCAGGTGGCAGCACCGGCCCTGCATACAAGTATGGCCCCAGCTGTGATTAATTGCAATCACTGTAGCTGTGGCCACTTGCCTAATTAGTGGGCTACATAACAGGCCTGGTTTTTCAGGCCAGAACAGAGTCTAGGGCTTCAGGAAATCTTTTTGTGGATACTGCTGCTGTTGGGTTGCCAGGTTGGCCTTATTTTTTATTTGAGGTAGTTTTGTTAATAAAAGGCAGTTTGCCAACCCTCCTTTTTGGTTTAGTCTGATCTCACAAGTGGCCACCCCAGCCCAGCGTCACAGTTTGTGAAAGGCAGTGGCTGCTGGAAGATGTGGTTAAGGCCTGATTGCCATATGCTCTCATTTGGATTCCTCTACTGGGCATCCATCTTGGCTCTTGCAATCTTTCTGTCTGTTGTCAGTTTCTCCACAACCTTTCCACCCCTTCATGTCTGTTGGCACCCACTCCTCCAGGTTTCACAATGCCCCCCATGAGGATGGGAGAAAATCACCATTACTTGCATTTAGAGTATCAGGTGACCCCCATCATGGGGGCTAATGGGAGATCTGATTTTATACACAGTGGGATTGTCAAATGTGACAAGAAACAAATTAGGAGCAATCAACCCCATCTGCCATGTATGCCCCTTCTTGCCTTGCCCTTGTCTGTTCATCAGCATACACGGAAGACTATTAATATGCAGATGTTATTATGCAGTGGACATGTTGATGAAAAGAAACACAGCTATAACTGTAAAACAAATTAAATTGTGACGACCTTATGCAAAATCCTGAAGAAAGATTCCCTTGACCCTCTTTGATTGCAAATACATGGACCTCCCCACTCACCACCCCCCCCTTTTTTTTATTTTACAGTTCTTTACCAGCACTAGCCAGCAATTCTTGTACTAAGTTTAAGTTTTCAGAACTCTTCACACAGCACAAAAGCACTCTGTGGACCAAGCTGTGCATATGTTCAATTGCTTTGACAAAAAATTCATTAAATGGACACAGTTTTCAAAAATCTTGAATTAATTTCTCAGACTCAACCAACAAAACACTACTTTTCTACAACCCAGTTAGCAAATGTTTGAAAACACCATTTCAAAACTAATGCACACAAGTTCAAAACATATAGGCTTTCAATTAAAAAGAATTCAAGTGGATAGGCCACAGATATGATATTGAAATGTATTCAAAACCCTAAAAAAGTTTTCATAATAGTTATAGAAGCAAAGCGCTGATTGAAGATGATGCAGATTGTGCTTCTGATTGTGAATTGGTTATTAAAAGGAACAATCACACCTTATTCAGCTGGAGACCTACCTGGGTGTTGAGGGAATTTCAATTTCATCTCTGGAATGATTTTGTTCAAGATGGACCCAGGAAGAAATAAAAAAGTGGGTGAAAAAGGAAGACAAATGGATGGACGTTGGAGGGGGAGATTGTTGGGTAACTAGTTTTGATTATTGGCATTGAGACCCAGGCAAAACCGTTTGTAAATTATTTTAGCAATTTGCATTGTCCACATGACTGAAGTCGCCTGCTCCGTTTTATGTGGAATGCTGTCAGTTCTGTCTCTATCATGAACCCCCCCCCACCCCCAACCCACTCCACAAAACTATGCTAAGAGTTTTTCCAGCAGTGATTTCAGGAAGATTCATCTGCCTTCTGGCCTTTGGACCTTTCATTTCAGTTTCGTGGGACTGTTTTGGGAGACACGCTGGGGTTTGTCTTATAATTGGTACTTGTCTTTGTCTGTCACTTATTTGTTTAAGGTAGCTGACCTTCGTCTTTATATTGAGAGATTGAATTTCATGTTGTAATTTTATTAATCTTAATTTCCGAGTGAGTTGCGCATTTTGATTCACGTTGATCCAACAGGTTGCTCTGCCTATCAACAAATTCGGTAATTGATTTGGTAATAATGAACAAATTAAATTGAATACATTTATTTTACATTTTGGATAAGTGTAGGGTTTTAACAGTTGATGCGCTTGTGTTTGGTATTCCGAGTGCCGAATGTTAAACAAAGGGAGTTGGCTGTTAAAATTGCTGGATTTGAAAAATTGACCATACTTTACCTTAAACTTCACTTCCCTGACAAGAGGAAAAGAAGAGGAAAAGGAGTATGAATTTTTGGTGTCATTCAACAAAGAGGATAGATGCCAAGTGCCTGAGTATATCGGCTGATGATTGCCAGGGATGGATCTGCATGCACAGAGGTGTATAGCGAGAGAGGTGGGATATTCACAAGAGCAAGGCCAAATGTAGACCAGGTAGATGAAAACCAGCATTACTGTATCTGATACGTCCAATATTCTTTCACTACATCTACATTGTATTGTATCATCACCATCTATATCCATTTATTACATTAGAGTAATGGAATTTTGATTTATCATGTTCATTTGAGATGGCATAGTATTTCTATGACTTGTCCCTGTTGCATATACTATGGTACAAGGATGTGCCATTCTGCTTTGGAATAGAAAGTTCAACATTGCTACACTATGAATCAAAGGACAAAGTAATGCTGTAATAAAAAAATAGAAATAAAAAAAACAAGAGAACAAAGCTTACTTGCCATTTCAAAAGCTGGTTGAAAATACTGAATCTACTGTAATGCCACTGGTTGACAGTGTTTTTTAGATCATTGTGTTATGATTGACAAAGTATTCTTTTGGAAGAAAACCAGCACCAGTGTTTTGTTGAAAGATTTTATTTTGAGACGTTTGCAGTGTTTTGCTAGTTTTGGTGCATTTGGGGCATGAAATGAGCAGTTGCACCAAGCTGCATGTTGGTGCAGAGAGTGAAGAGTTTTGGAAAAGTGAACTCAGTATTGAATAATGCGTGTTAGCTATCGTAAAAAAACTGTAAGTTGGATGAAAGGAGGAGAGGAACTGTTCTCCAATCAATAGCAAACCAAAATAAACTATGAGTGAGCTATCTTCCGTCAATCGCCTGGGCCTGCATTTACCCAGCAGTGGCCATTCTCTTTGTCACAGCCAACGTCTCCTGGTTTTGTCAGAACTGCATACTGCCAGACAAATCTAATTAAATACTGGTGGTGGGGGGGGGGGGACAAAAAAAAAATTGAAGAATACGATGTTTGTGAGCGATAAGTTAGGCATGCGCCTTGAGAAGATGCAGAGAGTTGGAGGACTTGGCTCTGGGTAACAAATCTGTCATCTCCTTTGCCATTATCAGACCAGAAATTGATAGAAAGAAAAAAGTGAAAGTATTTTGCCTTTTGAATAGTAGATACAATTTTAATGAGCTTTTTTCAATTAAAGGAGCACTGTCACACTTGGTTCAATTGAGATTATTTGGATTAAATGCTTAAATTATGTGTGTATGCCTTTTTAAAATCACCAAGTTGTGACAATGAATCGCGGACTGGATACACATAGACCCACATGTAATACAAACGGCTCCGGATTAGGGAGTGGACAGTTGCACAGAGTTAGGAGACGTAGTGATAGTGGGAGGCAGGTGCGAACACTTCGCTGAATCAAAGCAAGTAATTAGTGATAGAATAGAGAGGCGGAGTTAAAGAGCAGAATCGAAACTGGAGATGATGTTAGTAAGTTAGTTACGTGATTAAATCTAAATTACTGTTAATTAATTAGTTAGACAGACAGTGCGTTAATATAATTAGTACTGTACAATATCTATGATAGTTGTGATTAGTAATTAGTGCTACCTACAACATGAACTAGCGAAAAAGCAGGAAGGAAGAAAACGCGAGGCAGAGAAGGAATTGTTGAAACCCAGAAAATTCCGAAACCACCTGAATAGTGCAGCATGCAGACAGGGGCTGTGACTTGACTTGACTGTGACTTGGGCTTAGAAACATACAGAGACAGAAATAACAGGGGCTGACGAATGCAATGAACTGTAATAAATAAATAAACAGAAGACCAGATATGAATAATGGAAAATAATAAATTACAATAAACAAATAAACTAACAGACATAACAGTATTTCCCAGGCGGTAACGGGTGCTCAATCTCCACCCATAAATGCAGAGACTGGTTTATGGACGGCCACCCATCCAGGCAACCATATGTGACACTCCCACGAAAATATGGTAATGTTTGCATACAAATATCACGGAACCTAACTTGGCTATGATATGACGGGCAGCTCTTACTTTGCTGCGTTAGAGGATGAGCTTTTAAATTTTGACAAAGAAATGGAACCAACAGTTTTGAAATGGAATTAACAGAGGAAGAATTGTGTGAGCGAGAGAGACAGACAGCGGAGGATGAGGCAGATGAAGCTAACAGAGAGAAGAAAAGTGGGAACAGAAATTGGTGTCAGTGTGGGAACTGTGAACCCATGCCTAACGTTACTGAGACAGAGAGCCTTTGCTTGTTTAAACTAGTTTAACAACAGATGGCCAATTTTGGCCTGTTATTTCGCCCACAAACTGTTTTGGAGGTCACAAGTCAAAAATGAACCCTTCTGTTTACAACCCTGTTGCAGAAATTGCCATACAGCCAACCTGCCTGTTTTGGGGTTGATACCAATATTGGAAGTAGATAAATGTGGGCTCCAAGGTGGTGGTGGATCTGGAAATATGTTAAAGCTGGCTAGAGAGGACAAAAAAACAAAACAAAAACATAGTAGAAGATGGAACTTTGAAACACCTGCCTGAGGTTGAACATGTGGTATGAGCTACATGAAATCACACAGATGGACTTAGATGCCTGTATAGAATATGCATAGCTATTACTTATTACAATATGCTGGTATAGTGTAGAAGCAGACCTGAACATGGTCACTATCTTTAAAGTATTTGACTAATACTCTTAATGATCAAAGGGCCAAGAATATGTTCATAACAGGCAGCATTTGGCCCCTGGACCACCTGTTGAGTAGCTCTGCTCACACCGTACAACATCCAGTTATCTGTATGCAGGGTGGACATTTGTAAGGATATGGAATTAACTATTTCTGTTTTTGGCTCATCTTCAGTGCAATATGCAATTTACATAGATTCATATACAGTATATAACATACATGCAGACTCCTTTACCATGTAGTCTGTGATGAAAATCTGTAGTGATTCTAATGCCCCCCATTCACAGTTCTACAAAACAAAGAAATTCAAATATAGTAATGGTACTGAACCATTAAAACTGCGAAGCAACATAATGAATGTTTAAACTTTAGATGTGACATTTCATTATTATGTGCAAACTTTCTCTTGCACAAACAAGGAGTTAATTATTTAATTCACCATTTTGTAGCTGCCTGCACTATAGATTATATAGCAATTCTTAATGTTTTGTTTGGATCTCTTTGACAAGGTAATTGTGTGTCATGACTAATATTTGTCAGATTCCAGAATTTTCCACACACCCACACTTTCACATTGTATGTATGGTAGCAATACTGCTAAGGAACGTGCATTGCCGATACTGCCTCATTCACACCAAATTGATTTCATCAGCCGTAGTATGACATCAAAGGAAGAAATACCCTACTGATCAATGACAATAAAAATAGTACCCTGTATTCACTATACTTTGAGGTAAAATGAATAAATATATCTCAAATGGGGGTTAAATGCTTCAGACAGAGACCAGTAGAGCCATAAAACAGTGTTCCTTGTGTTATTACCGCTCTAAAAAGCCCATGTTCTGCATAGGCAGTGAACTACCTCTGGGAGTTAGTAAAAAAGTGCATAAACATCCTGAAAAAGCCTTCTCCTCCTTAAGAGATACTACCACACCCAAAGTCTCGTCTATAAACATAGCCTGCAGCAGCTCGAGACCTCTCTGGCAGAATTGTGGAACCATACAAGACACTTCAAGGCCTCCAGAGGCTATTACGCTATAGTCTTCCATGGTCTACCATGTTGTTTGCTATTGCTGAGATCTCCAGTGCATTCTTGCTTCCTAGCAATGTATCAAATAGTTGATTTAGACACACCCAGTATTTTGGCTATGTCTCTGATGGATTTACTCAGATTTTTCAGCCTCATGATGGCCTGCTTTATTGGGGGGAGTTGATGTTGTCATTGTTCCAATACTTTTGCATCTGACTGTGTATGATGTTGAAATTAATGTCATTTTCTGGTAGGGGTAAAATGTATTAGCAATAGGAAAAACATTATTTTGATGTCCCATACCAAGCATGAGACAGGTCCATAGCTCTCCAGAGGGAGATTTATGAATGACCACCAAAATGCTTTCCCAGGTGTCTCAGTCTCCACCATAGATCGCATATCACAAGCATCCCACACAAAATGTTCATTGTACATTTTCTATAATAATCAGTGCAGACTGTGGGGCCTAATCCCATGCAACCGATCTGGCTTCCCCACCTTCTGAGTCTGGCCTAAGCTTATGCATATTATTTATTGGCAGATTAATTGGTGGCCTCCAAAGCTTTTGGTTTAATGAAAGTCCATCTATACTAGACTAATTCATGGTGAGGGCTCACTTTCTTGTAGGCTGGAGCCCACAAAATCCAAGCAGAATTGCCCAAGTGAATTACCCAACCCTCGCATGAAATTCCAATAGAGTATCACGTTTCCAGATCATATAAATTCATTGTGTGACATTCTTAGCCCTGTTTAGATGACGACAAAAAAATCTATAAAATAATACATCTGAACTGCATGTTCTTGTTGCATATCATGCCTTGTGGTGAGTAGGGAATCTGTTCCTCCTTGGATCATGCCTTCACAATTATGTGTTGCCTTGCAGAGGTCCAATTTGCAGTTGGCACTTCCATGTGGAAGACATATACCACACTGCGGGGCACATCACCATGTTGAGGGATTGCTTCAGCTGGACATGCCATAGAGGATAGCAGGTCGGAAAGAGGAAGGAATTTCAACATTAATGAGATGGCTAGAGAAAGCATAATATCTGTCGGGTCAAAATAAATAAATAAGTAAACAAATAGCTTCACTCAAAACTGTTCAGTGTGAAATTGGTGCGTGTGTTCTTCCAAATTGCAACCTTGAAATGTATGGATGAGTTTTGGATTGCATATGGTTCTTTTTCTGCCAGCAATCGATCAAGATTTTAAAGTCGGGATGGATTGGGATGGGGTAATTAAACCGCTGATAGGTTGGGACAGGCCTTTTGTAAAAGGATGATGATGATGGAATGTAATGGCGGATGCATCAGATGCGGGCTCTCACGCAGCCACTCTTCCCAGAACCCCATTAAACCTAACATCACCTTGTCACATCACAATCGTGGGTGAATTACGAGCCTTATCATTATCATTAATGCTTTCAGAACTTGTTCCGCAAGCATTTCCTCGTGCAATATCAAGTGTGAGAAATTGCAGAGATCATGAGGCAATATTCATATTATATATCATATTCCCTGTATAAATCAAACATGAGGTGGTCTCTTTCATATTGATGAATCGTGAGCTGAGACAAAAACCTAAGACACATACTGTCTCTCTCTTTCTCTCTCTCTCTCCTGGTGAAGAAACATACATGCAGATATCCCACTGCCAACTTTTTGTTCACATATGCCTTTTTTTTTGCAAAAAAGTACAGATTTTCAGCCGAAGAGGCAGCAGTGATACACCAACACCCTCCCCAGCCTCTCTCACTGCAGTCGATATTGGAAAGAACAGCTAAGTTAGAATGGCAGAGGTATAATCTGTCCCCTGAGAAGCAAAGGATCTGCTCAGGGAAAAAATTACACATCGGTGGAGATGTGTACATCATAATTGAGTCTGTCTGTATCGATGCAGAAGCAGATATCCCGAGGAGTGTGATAAAGGAGGGATGTTGCCTGTGGTGTGTCCTCTTTCCTGTGTCACGGAGGACCCTCTGGCCACATGAGGAATGGACAGGCATGCATAAACAAGAGAACGCGGTACAGGAGTGATTTCCAAATCATTTAGATGGGTTGAGGGAGACACAGACAGGGCACAAATCACGTGGGCCAGAGGGCAGGTTTTAATTTTCTTTAAGTTCATTGCTTCTTAAAAAATAAATCCTATAAACAATGTTCTTCTGGCAGTTTGCTAGGTTATTGTATCCACTAGAGTAAAAGCTCTTGCGTGTCTTATTGAAGTTGTTTTTCTAGTTTGGCTGATTTGAAGGTTCCCGCTGGTGTCTTGTGCAGCTGAAAAATAAAAGTAGTTTAAACGTCAGCAGCATCTCCAATATTTCAAGGGTAACTAAATTTGTCAGTGAAATGCTGCACCGGACAGCTGGTAAATATCCGCCATAACTCTAAAATCAAATTGGAGACCTGGGCCTGGAGACCACGTAAGTGTAATTCATACTGACAAGTTGCACTCACTGCTCTGAAAATTTTCTGAGCATATGAAAATAGATGTAATAAATTGTATTTATGACAGTGATTACAGTGATTCTGTCCTTTCACGCTGTAGTTTGTCCTTCAACTAACTTTAACTATCTAATTGATGCAAATCTTGCACATGAAAAGCTTGTCTTCCACTTGTTTACAGCAAGTGGAATACAATCTGAGTTTAGCAGATTCTTGTGTTAATGAAAAACAGTGTGTTATTATTAATAATACTAATACTACTACTACTGCTACTACTACTACTACTACTACTACTACTACTACTACTACTACTACTACTACTACTACTAATAATAATAATACTAATAATAATAAGCTCTATTTATATCACACCTTTCATACAAAAAATACAGCTCAAATTGCTTTACAATAAATACATTTAAATGAACATTAAAACAGGGAGAGAATGCCGTAATTAAACCCCCAAAAAATAATGAAATAGATAAAATAATAAAATTGAGGTTAACAAAATGATATTAAGAAAATAGTAACAAGGAATAAAAATAAAGATAATAGATACATTATATAAAATACCACAACAGTGAGGTTGTAGAGTATGTACCCAAACAACAGCAAATAGCCAAACAAGACAGACACTGAATGGGACGACACTATGATTGTGGGCATATGTATAACCGAACACTGTTCATGGCAAAAAAGTATTTTTTAGTCATTTTTGACAAGAGGAAAAAGCATAAAAGAACAGAGCAGAGATTCTCTCTCATCCATTTCCTAATTCCTTTAATGTGTGACACAAAAATTATGAGCGTTAGAATGATTATCAAGCTGCCTTTTTAAAGTGGAATTACAGTGGTATTTAGCACTGTTAAAAATAATGATTTGATTTGCAAACTGGAAGGCAACTTATATTTAACTCCATCAGACTACTTTAAAATATATTGTTGCTATGGCTAATTCATTGTAAGAATAAGTAATTAATGATTAAAAGGGCGATATGTTAATTAACTTTACAATTCCTCCACCCCCCCCCCCCCCCACCCACCCGCATACTGCCATCAACCACAGAGAGAGCCAGCTGGGGGAGAAAGATAGTGGTATCAGAGATCTTTTTTGGTGAGTCTGGGTTTGCGTACATTCAAATGCATTGTCTCCTCCGATGGACTGAAGGTCAATCTCACAGAAACCCTAAAAGAACAGCATGTAGTGAGGGGTAGAAGCATAAGAAGGAAAAAACCCTGAACCCTATTGAGCACTATTTTAGGCGCTGTTCTCAAGAAGAGTGGAGTCAGTTCTAACCCCTCTTTTCATTACGCCCACGCAGGAGAAAAGAGTGCGCAAGAGGGGGGTATGCAATCACTCCTGTGTGGCTGGCTGTCTGAAACAGCCATAGCTCCTACAGATTTACTCCTATTTGGATGAAACGGTGCACATGGGCTGACAGGCGGCTGAGGACTTATTTTTTTAATCGATCAAGAATAACTGTTAGTTAAAAATTGTTTAATTAAACCGAAGACAGAAGATTAATTAGAGAGGGCCCTGTGTACATGTGGTAAATGAAACATATTAGATAAAATAAGATAAAAATATTACCAAAGTGTCATGAAAAAGAATTTGCCCCATTCCTGCATTCCTCTATCATTGCATATTTGTCACACTGAATGTGTGGATATGCACACGAGTATAGTTCCAGAACAGGTTCTCCCATTCATTTTTGCCGTAAACATTTTAGAAAGTTCCTAAGCCATGAACTGTGCATCCCATAAATCATTGCGAACAATGTAATGAAATCGCTTTCCACTCACTTTCGCATTTTAAAAGGATAGCAATATTGTACATTTTAGGTTAGTTACATTTCATATTTAGTATTATTGGCACCTCTGATAAATCTTCAAAATATCAATGACCTACCAGCATAGTTGACAGTAGGTATGATGTGCTTTTGTTTGTATGAATTCCATTTTGCCGCCACACATGTTGATGGTGTGTATGGCCAAAACGTAAAATGTTGGCCTCATCTGACATAGGACTCTCTTCCAGTCATAATTCCAATGCGGTTTGGCAAGCTCAAGATGCTTGGTTTTATTGTGCAGTAAGGGCTGTCTTCATGCCACCCTACCAAAGAGTTTGCTGGTACAGAGGTGCCATTTAGAGTTGGTGACCCAAGGAAGAACCAATCTCTGCAATTCTTAAACTGCAATCCTTGGTTTACTTATTGCTTCCCTCACCATCTTCCTTACTGACCATGGGGATAATATGCACTTGGATCCTCTTCCTGGCAAGTCTGCAACCATTCCATATGTTTTACGCCTTTTTATTATTGCACATACATTGCTAAGTTTAAATGTTTACGTATGTTTTTGTACCCATTACCCAACTTGTGATGGTCAACTCACATCTGAATCGATAGTTCTTTGGTTTTTCCCATGCTGATGACTGACAATGGAATTTTCCATGCTAGTTACCTTATTTTCATACTCTAGTGAAACAGGAAGTAATGGAATGCCGCAATATAGTTGCTTTAGACTGAGATTAACTAAACTAAAGTTATAATTGGTTTTGAATTTTAAATGAAAAAATTATATTCACATTAACTTGGTTTTGTTATTTATTGAAGAAATCCAATGTGACAACTTACCTGACATAGTGTGAAAATTACCCACTGATGGGGCAAGTTGTCACAAGTGCATACTGTACAATCTCTGTTGTAAGCTTTTGTTTACATTTGTACATCATTGTTGCTTGCACGACTGTCACTTCTGGTTTGCCGGTTCTTTTATTTGAAAAGGCCGCCATATTGTATTGATCTAGGTAGACTTGCTCTGTGAACCTCTGCATGTGATTATTGATTACTTTGTGGACTCATGTTTGGCCCCTTTTGTTTGCCTTTAGATTCTCGCCTAGCCCCTTTTGTTTTGTATGGATATTCAGTCCCCTCCAGAATTTTTAGAGCAGCAAGGGCAATTCCTTTGTTTTTACAATACACTGAATACATGCGGGCTTGAGATTTTAAAAAAAATGAACAGAAGTTGAACAATAGTTCAGAATTTCAGCTTTTATTTCCTGATTTTTACACCTAGATGTGTTAAACTACTTAGAACATAGCACCTTTTCCGTGCCGGTGGCACGCTACGTGACATGGCAGCTTAGTTTACAGAGCTCCGGTATCAGCCTTAAATTTTCCCTAATTCAAGAATTTGTATTCATTCAAGTTGATATACTTCGACGTAATGATGGATGGGGATAAAGGAAAGAAAAGAGGTGGTGGGTTACGAAAGCCTAACGAACGAGAAAAGGGGAGAGAAGGGGCGGCTAGCAAAGTCCCAATGGCGACAGGACAAGATGGAGGCCCCAGAGAGAGCGAAATGTTGGACTCAATTCGAAGAGTGGTGAGCGAAGCTGTGAGTATGGGGATGGCAACGCTTCACGCCGAACTGAAAAGCAATTTCACCGACTTCAGAGACGACATTCGAGAAGACATTAAAAAACAAATGGACTAACTCACGATGGGAATAAACCTGAGGATTCAAGACGCGGTAGGCCAGATAGCAGGAGCAGTGGAGTGCGTGGGGAGGATGGAGGAAGCTATGGCTGACATGGAACGGTGGGATATTGGAGTCAAAGACACCCTCACCCAGCTGCTCAGTGATCAACGGTTGCTACAAGATAAAGTGTCTGACCTAGAAGGGCGCTTTAGGCGCAACAATATCAGGATCTATGGCGTCCCGGAGCTGGGTTTGTTGAAAGCCTGATAAAATCGGAATTGGGAGACGGTCTCGGCTGGGACCGTGACCGTGACCGTGACCGTGACTTGGGGATAGAACGCACACACCGCGCCTTCGCACCAAAACCACCCGCAAAAGCCCCACCACGCTCTATGGTGGTCAGGTTCCTCCATTTCTCAGTCAAAGAAGATCCTCCATACTGCCTGGAAGAAGCAACCCAGTTTCCAAACCAAGCGAGTGTATTTTGACCATGATTATGCAACGGACGTGCAAAACAAGAGGAAGGAATAGGGGAAGGGGAGAGGGGAATACGCTTCCAGACTTTAATATGCTTCTCAACCCTTTACTGGATACAACCAATAGGAAAAGAAGAAGGACTCCTATTGAAAAACATATAGACAGGGTACTTAAAGACCTGGGACTGACTGATGTATGGCGGTCCGTGCATGGATCAGCCCCAGGATACACCTTTTATTCGGCACGACACACAGTCTATTCAAGGATAGACTACTTCTTTATGTATAACAAGGACTTACACAGACTGTAGAATAGGCCAAAGGGACCTTTCAGACCACTCTGGGGTTTATCTAATCTAGATGGTAGACAGCGGAAAACATTGTGGAGGCTAAATACTGGCATGTTAAACGGTCCCACCTTTAGAAGTTCTATGGTGACGGACCGAGGTGTATATTTACAGGACAATGATAATGGATGTGAACCCTGGTATATTATGGCACGCAGCCAAGGCAGTTCTCAGGGGGAAGATCATAGCCAGGACAGCCATGCTCAAAAAGATAAGATCCCAAAAACTGTCAAATCTGCAAGAAAATTAGAACAAGCTCACATTGTTAATAAAGAGCCTTCTATTATACACCAAATTAGGAATGTCACCCAAAGCAGCAAAATTGTTAGCTTGGAGGCTTAGAAAACAACAAGCAGATAACACTATTTATAAGATTAGAGACCCTGTTACAAATAAGATCACCAGTAGTTTGGATGGTATACAAAACGCATTTGAGACATATTACAAATCTTTGTATTCCCAGTCAGATCAGGTCGATAGGCATACAATAATTGAATTTCTGAATTCTCTAGACCTCCCTACTATTGGTAAAGAAATTAATGATAAACTTATTTTGCCAATAACAAGGGAGGAAATAGACAAAGCCATCTCAAGCCTGAACTCTAGCTAGTCACCTGGTACCAATGGGTTCCCCCCAGAATGGTACAAATCCATGAGAGAACACCTGCTCCCCTTACTGGAGACCTGTTTTAACTATGTTTTAAACGGGGGATCTCCCCCCCCCATCTTGGAGGGAAGCTTTCATATCAGTTATCCCCAAGGAAGGAAAAGACAGGTCGGATTGTAAAGGATACAGGCCTATCAGTGTCTTAAACACAGATTATAAACTTTATGCTACCATCTTAACAAAGAGGATGGAAGCTGTAATGCCTATGTTAATAGATGAGGACCAAACAGGATTTATAAAAAATAGACAAACTCAAGATAATATAAGGAGAGCCCTACATGTTATTGAACAGATTAATAAGGAAAATGTTAGTGCTGTTGTTCTCAGTTTAGATGCTGAAAAGGCTTTTGATTCGGTGGGGTGGGAGTTTCTCTATCTAGTAATGAGCAGATTCGGCTTTAGTGAAGATTTTATACGTTGTATTCAGGCACTTTACTCTTCTCCTACTGCAAGAATAAAGGTTAATGGTAGCCTTTCTAATTCCATAACTCTGCAACGTGGCTGCAGGCAGGGCTGCCCCGCCAGTCCCAGTCTTTTCAATTTATTCATTGAACCTCTGGCCCAAGCAATACGACAGGAGACAGGATTGAAGGGTATATCTACAGGAGGAGTGGAGTATAAAGTAGGGTTATACGCGGATGATGTTCTGGTTACAATCAAGGATCCAGGTTCAGGGCTGCCTCTACTAATGAAAATGGAAACATATGGGGTATATTCAGGTTATGTCCTTAACATTCACAAAACTCAGGTTATGACATTTCACTACACTCCCACGCAAGAATTCACCGTAAAGTATCATTTTAATTGGGACTCGTCACACATCAAATACTTGGGAGTGGGTTTACCCAAAGATTTGTCACGGTTATTTGCTATTAACTATAATTATATTAGCAAGGAAATATATGATGACCTTGATGGGTGGGGCTAGCTCCCTCTTGACTTATAATTAGAATGGTTAAAATGAACATTCTTCCCAGGTTATTATATCTTTTTTTATCACTTCCAGTAGAAATCCCTCTGAAACAATTTAGAGAGTGGAATAAACAGATTTCACCATTCATTTGGGATAAAAATAGACCAAGGGTGAAATTTTCTACTCTTCGGGGGAGAGTGGGGGCATGGCCCTCCCATCCTTAAGGGATTATTATTTATCTGCTCAGTTGAGGCCTCTTGTGTACTGGTGTAACCCATCTTATGAGGCCAAATGGAAGAGCATGGAGTTATCTTTAATAGATATACCAATACAGTCATTGCTTGGCTCTGTTGGCAGGGAGAAGGAACTGTTACAGACGGAGAGTCAATGGGTGAATCTTTCATTGAAAGTTTGGGTGGAGGTGGTTAAACGCTTCCAACTCCAAAGGGAGGTTAAACTGCTTAGATGGCCAGCATATGACCCTGATTTTAGGCCAGCATCGCAAGATGGTGGGTATAGAAGATGGGTCTTTTCTGGTATCACCTCCATATGTAAAATAGTAAAAATGGGAACTTAATAGTTTTGATGATTTATGTCGGACATATGGGTTGGATAGACAGGACTTGTATAGCTATTTTCATAAACATGTAAAAGGTCCTAATCCAAGAGATCCACCAATGGTCATTCATATATTTATTGATGCTTACAATTCAGGAGGTACCAAGGGCCTTATAAGCAAATTATATCATGGCATCACATCCCTGAATAAGGACACAACAGATTATGTGAAACAAAGATGGGAAAAAGAGCTGGACATCGAAATAACTGAGGACATGTGGCTGAATACCTGGAAAATACAGTCATCCTCCACCAACTCCCTGACCTGGAGAGACTTCTGTTGGAAAAACTTAATTCATTTTTTTATCACTCCTAAACAGAAGTCTAAACAAACTGGCACTCAGCTCTGTTGCTGGAGGGACTGTGGAGAGATCATGGCTGATCATGCACATATCTTTTGGTCTTGTACATCTATTCAGACTTTTTGGAGGGAAGTGGCTGCAATCATTTCAAGAACCTTGGGTTTTAGTGTCAGTATATCATTCACATCCCTTTATCTTGGACTTACCCCTGATGGGCTAAGTACAGGTGATACCTACCTTTTAAAGATCTTTCTGGCAGCAAGTAAAAAGGCCATTATGAAAACCTGGCTTCAGAAGAATGGTCCAACAGCTGGCCTCTTTATCAGTATTGTCAAGCAATTGCATCTTCTAGAACAGATGACCTACTCCATACGTCTCCAAAAAGAGTTAGGAGAAAATGGTGGGAGAAGTGGTGTGTTTATTTAGCCAATGAGACTGATCTCTCATGATTGTTTGCACTGATATTTTTTATTTTACTTATCTTGGAAAAGCAAATTTGTTTTAACTGACTGATCATTCCATGACCTCATTTGTTTCTTATTTTTGTGTTGTTCTTAATGTGTGAAAAATGTTTACAAATAAAAAGAAAGTTAAAAAAAAAGAACATAGCACCTTTGGTATCAGACCACCCCAATTTTAGGAGAGCAAAATTATTGGAACAGAGAGTATTTAAGTAAATTAAAATAAATAACAGTTCATATTTGATAGCATATTCCCAATAACTGCATCCATCCTGTGACCCTATGACATCACCAAACTGTTGCATTCTTATTTTGTGATGGTTTTCTGGGCTTTTACTGCAGCCTCTTTCAGTTGTTGTTTGTTTTTGGGGGGGGGTCCCTTTAGTCTTCAGCAGGTGAAATGCATGCTCAAGTGGGATATGGTCTGGTTATTGACTTAGCCAGTCTGAAACCTTTCACCTTTTCTCAACAATGAAGTCCTTTGTGGTGTTGGCAGTGTTTTGAGTCATTGTCTTGCTGCATGATGAAGTTCCTCCCAATTAGTTTGGACGCATTTCTCCGTAGCAGACATAATGTTTTGTATAATTACTCCTGCTGCTACCATCATGAGTTACATCATCAATAAAGATTAGTGAGCCCACTCCAGAAGCAGCCATGCAAGTCCAAGTCATGACACTTCCTCCACTGTGCTTCACAGATGAGCATGTATGTTTTGGATCATGAGCAGATCCCTTCTTTCTCCACACTCTGGCATTTCTATCACTTTGGTTAATCTTGGTCTCATCAGTCCCCAAAACTTTGTTCCAGAACATTTGTGGGTCTTCGCTGCACTGATTTGCAAATTCTGATCTCGCCTTCCGGTTCTTACTACCGATAAGTGGTTTGCATCTTGTGGTATAGCCTCTATATTGCTGCTTTCTAAGTATTCTTTGAAAGATTGATTGAGATACCCCTCAATTCACCTCTGCCCTGTGGAGATTGTTTGTAATATCACTGACAGATGTTAGTCACATGTCCCAGTACTTTTGCTCACCTGATACAAAAGGTGATATGTTCAAAGTTGCTACACAGATCTAGATAAAAATACCAGGAAATAAAAGCAGAAATTCTCATCTGTCATCTCATGTACATATTCTGACCTGAAACTCAATTGTCTTCAATGTATACCAAAAACAAAGGAATTGACCTTGCTGTTCCAATATGTTTTGAGGGGACTGTATTTAAATATCCATCCATCCATTATCTGAACCCGCTTATCCTGATCAGGGTTGCAGGGGGGCTGGAGCCTATCCCAGCATACATTGGGCGAAAGGCAGGAATACACCCTGGACAGGTCGCCAGTCCATCGCAGGGCACACACACCATTCACTCACACACTCATACCTACGGGCAATTTTGACTCTTCAATAAGCCTGTGCATGTCTTTGGACTGTGGGAGGAAACCGGAGTACCCGGAGGAAACCCATTCGGGGATTCGAACCCAGGACCTCCTTGCTGTGAGGCGGCAGTGCTACCCACTGCACCATCCGTGCCGCCTGTATTTAAATATTTATTTTATTAAATTAATACATAATACAATAGTTAAATCATTTATTTATGTGCAATCTTGAGAAAGTGGTGAACAGAGGCATTAAGTTGTGAAAATTGTGCTATATTGTGTGGACATTCAAACCTCCAGCAGTAGCAGTCTAAAAAATAAGTCTAATACACACCTAAAAAAATGCTGACTGAGTGTATATTGCCTGCAAGAACCATGTGTAGTTGAAGTCGTTCTCTTTGTGTCACGCAGGTGGTGTGATATGGTTGTGGTATCCATATGTTGCAATGTAATGCAAGTCACAACTGTTAAATCCCTGCACTTCGGCACAGTACTTACAGTATTTGATCTAGTACTTCTACAATTAACTTATACTACCTAACCATGGAGGAAAAGGTGTTTGTAACATATTCGTTATTACAAATATCCTCTATGATTGCAGTTGCTCCTCAGTTTTTCTTATAAACAAAATGACATGACAACCTTCTTTTCCAAATTTTAAATGCCTGGCCTGTGATAAAATTAGGTTTTAGTTGGTCGCATTTTGGCTGCTATGCTGGATATGGAACATCAGACATCAACAATTTGTCTTCAAGAATATTTATAATTCTGTAGCAAATTTGGGGACTTTGGGCTTCAACAATGACAAAACTTTAAATGGTGAACACACAGTATCATCAGTGATACTGCCCTCAACCTTAAGACACTTGTTGATTAGCTTTGCATTCATTTCTCCTTAAAGTGCTGTCCTGCCATAGAATGGTGACTAAGTAACAATTATAATCAAGCAAAGTTATGTAAGCTGCTATTATCTATCACCCTTACCTTGACCTAATTAAGGGGCTGTCGCTAGCTGTAGTTAGCATGCTCATATATTGTGACAGTAACATTTAACTTGTGCTAGCAGGCAACTAGATATGAATGAACAAACATGAATCATAATTGTGCAACAATAATGCAATCAATACAGGAGGCCAAAATACAACATGCCCATTAAAGGTCTTGAATTGATAACTGACATACATTTGTTTTATTAGTGATCCCGTGAAAGCTTGTTCTGAAGTGGCCCTCAGATATGAATCAATGCATATCTGAGGACCATGCTTTGATTCATATCAGGTACTGTGTAGGCACTTATGGCTGGGTTGCATTATTGG